>NW_020172691.1:1513718-1603954 GCF_003031525.2 Neophocaena asiaeorientalis asiaeorientalis
TGGAGCACGGGCTCTAGGCACGCAGGCCTCAGTAGTTGTGGCTCGTGGGCTCAGTAGTTGTGGTGCACGGGCTCAGTAGTTGTGGCTCACGGGCTTAGTTGCTCCGTGGTATGTGGGATCTTCCCGGACCAGGGCTTGAACACATGTCCCCTGAAGTGGCAGGCAGATTCTTAACCACTGCGCCAGCAGGGAAGTCCTATGCTTAATTCCTTTAAAAATTTTTTATTTACTTAATTTAATTTATTATTATTATTATTAATTTTGGCCACACTGTGAAGCATGCAGGATCTTAGTTCCTTGACCAGGGATGGAATCCGTGCCCCCTGCAGTGGTGGCGCGGAGTCTTAACCCCTGGACCACCGGGAAGTCCCTGTATGCTTAATTCTTTAAGGAACCACCAGACTGTTCTTCATAGCGGCTGCCCTATTCTCATTCCCATCAACAGTGAACGTTTCACTTTCTCCACATCAATACCTGTTCTAAGCCCCATTCTTATCTGAACCTCACTATCCCCATCTATTAAATGGGCTCATGGCTCCTCCCACAGGCCTGCTGGGTGACCCCATGAAAGACGCTATTTAGGGGACTTCCCTGGTGGTCCAGTGGTTAGGACTCTGTGTTTCCAATGCAGGGGGCCGGGGTTCGATCCCTAGTCAGGGAACTAGATCCTGCATGCTGCAAGTAAGATCTCGCATGCTGCAACTAAGAGCCTGTGTGCTGCAACTAAGAGCCTGCGTGCTGCAACCAAGACCCAGCACGGCCAAATAAATAAATATTTAAAAGAAAGAAAGAAAGAAAGACAGTGTTTGGATGTCATGCTTTGTTTTGCTTTGGGGGGGACATTTGTCCCTGGGCTGTCGGGGAACCAGTGAAGAAACACTGGTTGGGTTGTTGTGCGTGTGTGCGCGCACACGCGCGTGTTTGCCACCCCTGGGAATTCGTCTGGAGAGCTGCTGGGAGATGAACAGCCCAGGAGAAGGGACGCCGCCCTCATGCACGCACACACACGCAGACACTCAGATCCACGTCGCATGCACGCATGTTCCCAGAGCAGGGGTCGCGGGGCTGACGGCCACCAAGACTGAGTTTCCCAACCCACGGTGGGGCCGCCTCAGATGACGTGCAGATGTGCGGCCCGGGAGGGCCTGGGAGCCCGGCAATAAAAACAAACACGCCGGGGCCGCATCCAGCAGCGAGCTCCGTCCCGGCCTGCACGTGGGGTGCTGGGAGTCTGCACGGGGTGGGGTTGGCCCCTTCCTGCTAGGCCACTGTGGCTCCCAGACACGTGCAGAGCCCGGGGGCGGGGGGCGGGGGGACAGGGTCAGCAGCATGGGAGGGGCAGGGGCTAAAAGCAGCTGCCAGCCAGCCTCAGACATCTGGAAATCAGGCGGCCTGGGCACTCCTTTTGTTCTGAGCTCACTGACTCTGCATACAGTCACCCGGGCCCCCCGTCACATGTGCAAAGCTCTGTAGGCTCTGTGATTCCTCTGCAGGCTCGCAGGCTGGGGCACCAGGGCAGCAGATTTGTTTTCTATGCTGAGCAACAAATCACCACCATCTAGTATCTCAGGGTTTGGGGGGTCAGGATTCAGGGCACAGCTAAGCTGGGACTGGGCCCCTGAGGCTGTAATCCAGGTAGGGCTGGGGCTGCCATCTCATCTGAACCTCGACTGGGGAAGGGCCCACCTCCGAGCTCCACATGGGAGGGGCAGGGGCTAAAAGCAGCTGCCAGCCAGCCTCAGACATCTGGAAATCAGGCGGCCTGGGCACTCCTTTTGTTCTGAGCTCACTGACTCTGCATACAGTCACCCGGGCCCCCCGTCACATGTGCAAAGCTCTGTAGGCTCTGTGATTCCTCTGCAGGCTCGCAGGCTGGGGCACCAGGGCAGCAGATTTGTTTTCTATGCTGAGCAACAAATCACCACCATCTAGTATCTCAGGGTTTGGGGGGTCAGGATTCAGGGCACAGCTAAGCTGGGACTGGGCCCCTGAGGCTGTAATCCAGGTAGGGCTGGGGCTGCCATCTCATCTGAACCTCGACTGGGGAAGGGCCCACCTCCGAGCTCCCTCAGGCTGTTGCTACACCGGCCTCCCCATAGCTGCAGGACTGGGGTCCCTGCTTTCGGCGCTCGGCTCCCACAGGCCGCCCTTGGGTCCTGGCCACGAGGGCCCCCTCCACACACCCTCTCATATGTGGCAACTGACCTCTTCGAGGCTGGCCAGGGAGGGTATCGAGGGGAGCCTGCTGAATGGGAGTCTTACAGGACATAACCCACTCATGGCCGTGACGTCTGTCACCTCTGCCACCTTCTCCTGGTTAGAGGCAGTCACAGGTCTCACGCACACTCAGGTAGAGGGGATTATGCAAGGCCTGGTACCAGAAGGGGAGGGTGGAGATCACTGAATAAAGTCAGCACATGCCTGAGACCATCCCCCTGGGCCCCGGAGCTGAGAAAAGACAGAGAAGGTTCAAGGTTGCCTGAGGCGGCTGTGCTGGGGCTCCAAGGCGGAGATGCCTGCCGGGTGCGCCCTAAAGCGGGGAGGGGCCTTCCAGCAGCGGATCTGGCTGTTACACACATTATATGTAACACACGTATACACACACACACACACACACATATACACGTATGTAATATACTGTCTGAACTTATATTTATCAACAAATCAAAAAGGAGAAGTAGAGCGTTCTCACACAAAGTGTATGGTGTTCGTAAGCAGCACTACCACAGCACAGAGAAGACTTTTAGAGATGAGGCTCTGAGACTCACTGAGATTCAGGTGGGCCCGAGCCCCTCCGTAGCCCAGGACCCTCGGAGAAGCCGGTGCCAGAACTGGAGCGCCAAGGGCGGCCCCGTGGGGACTCGCCCCCTGCTCGATTTCATAAAGAGGTTTGTGTTTTTCTACTGGATTGGACGGTCACCTCAATTCTTTGTGGAACGAGGCAGAATGTGAATAACTCAAGAAACTGTGCTCGGGGCGCGGGTAACAGACGCCCATCCTGCAGGCTGAGGACTGCTCACTTGGTGAAGGGCAGCCTTGGCTACCGTGCTCCAGGATCCGGGGGACCTGGATGTAGAAGCACCTGCTTGCTGTGCCTTCAGACTCCTTGGCGCTGCTGAGCCGGGCCGGGTCCTTCTCTGTTGGGGACCCGTCCCGGGTTAGGGTGCCACGGGTAAGGGTCAGCATCCCTGTCCCCACCCCACCCCCCCAGGAATCATCCGGCCCCTGTGTCCACGGTGTTAGGTGTAGAAAGGGGTACAGCAAGGCCTGGAACCCCTGTCTGCTGCCTCCCAGGTCAGGGGTGTGGACCCAGCCTGACCTGACCCCTTTGCGTGGAAAACCACCAGCCCTGGCCGGCCGCCAGCACTGCTTGTCTGCGAAGGGCCAGGAAATGGCTGGGAGGGACGGTGAAATGGACAAACATCCCGAGGTTGCAAACTGCTCCTCTTCCCCAACCCTGGCCCGCACGGCCTGCCTACTCTGGAGGGACCCCTACTCCTGGGGTCCTGCCCCTTCCTGGACAGGTCCAGAGGCAGAGGCCCGGGAGGTGGCCGCCCGGATGCACCTGACACGTGTCACGTTAACCAGAGCAAAGGAGGCGGCTCCCAGGCCTCCCGCCCTCCCGGGCCTTGGGTCACGATCCTGCAGAGGGGTGGCCAGGTGGGCACCCAGAGCTCTGGCTGGTGACTCACCCGGGACACCGCGGGGGCTGGTTCTGGGAGCCGGACGCCCAGGGAGAAGGGAAAGTGGGAAAGTCACAGGGTGGACATGGGGCAGGAACCGGACAGTGGGGCCCAGGGCTGGGACCTGAGCACACAAGCGGTTCCGCTGGAGGTGTTGGAAGCGTTTGCCCACAGGTCTGGAAATGTCTGTGGTGACAAGAGGGGAGACGGGCATCTGGTCACCTCCTCAGTGACACGCAAGGACAGGCCACCCATCTGAGGGGCCTCGCAGAACCAAGGAGAGAGGGCTTAAAGGATGCTTTTCTAGTCACCAAACAAGCAAAGGACAGTCATAAGTCCCAACTCCTCAGTAACGGTGTGTGTGAGTTTCCTGGGGCGGCCATAACAAATACCACCTGTTAGTGGCTTAAAGCTGCACATGCTGATTTTCTCATGGTTCTGGAGGTCAGAAGTCCTAAAATCCAGACATGGGCAGGGCTGGTCCTTCCGGAGGCTCCAGGGGAGCATCGGTTCCCGCCTTTTCCAGCTTCTAGAGGTGCCGCATCCCTGGCTCGCGGCCCCTCCTGCATCCTCACAGCCAGCAGCGCAGCGTCTCCCATCTCTGCCTCTGACCCTCCCGCCTCCCTCTAATAAGGACCCTGGGATGATGCTGGGCCCACCGGGAATCCAGGGTCATCCCCATCTCAGGGGCCTTAACCACACCTGCAAAGCCCCTCTGCCCTGTGAGGTGACACGTCCACAGGTTCTGGTGATAAGGACATGGATGTCTTTGGGGACCATTATTCTGCTGGCCACACACACTGTTCTAAAAGAATTCTTAAAAAACCATCACCCATGATTAAATCAAGCCGTTTTAATAACTGGTGTGGTTTGCAGGGAGGCTGGGTGGTGGTGGTATGCTCCTCAGACCTCCGGGCAGCCTGGGGTCCCAGGATGTGCTAACACCGACTGGCCCTGTGGGCCCAGGCCCTGGAGTCCATCACTACCTGTCCTGGCTTGCTGAGCTGTAATGCTCCTCCTCCTTATGTGCTCTCATGGGTGAGGACGGGGTTATGGGTTGAATTGAGTCCCCCCACAAATTCCTATGTTGAATCCTAACCCCCAATGTGATGGTATCAGGAGGTGGGGCCTTTGGGAGGTGCCTAGGTCATGAGGGTGGGGTCCTCATGAATGAGATTAGTGCCCTTATAAAGGGACTCCAGAGAGTGCCCTGCCCTTCTGCTACATGAGGACACAGCGAGAAGCCGGATGACTGTGAACCAGGAATCAGCAGCTCTCAAGAGATGTGGAATCTGCCGGTGCTTTGATCTTGGACTTTCTAGCCTCCAGTACCGTGAGGAATAAACGCTGCTGTGCATAAGCCCCCAGTCTCTGGCGCTCGGTTACAGCAGCCTGACTGGACTAAGACACTTGGAAGTAGGGTCACTGCGGGTGTAATTATTCAGGGTGAAGTCACACTGGAGTAGGGTGGGCCTAATCCAATATGAATGGTGTCCTATAAAAGGGGACACCTGGGCACAAACTCGCACACAGGGAGAGGCCATGTGACAACGGTGGCAGAGATGGGGTGACGCTTCTATAAACCAACAGACGCCATGGACTGCCAGCACCCCCAGAAGCTGGGAGAGCACAGAACAGTCCCTCCCTCAGAAGGAGCCACCCTGCCGACACCCTGACCTTGGACGCTCAGCCTCCAGCACTGTGGGGGACAAATCCCTGCAGTTTAAGCCCCCAGGTTTCTGGTGCAGCGCTAGGCGGCCCCAGAAAGCTCAGCAAGTATTGTCCTCAGAGCTGGCGAGGACCATGAGGCAGGAGAGAGAACACGATTTTGATTCTGTAAACGAGGAATCTCAAACAGAGAGAACTTTCCAAGTTGCTCATCCCCACGGCACTTGGAGGGTGGGGGGCATGCTCCCGGCTTAGGTGACTCCACCTTCTCTTGAACTCCCCTTCCCCGTCCCAGGCCCACCCACAGGCCTGCTGATGGCCTCTAGGCTGCCCTTCTCTCAAACTCAGTTCAGCTGCCTCCTCTGGGAAGCCTTCCTGGCCTTGCTCTCCCCTGGGCACTCTGCCTGAGGGCCATTTCCTCTTCAGCCACGCTGCTAGGCTACATCAGGACTTTAAGCGATCCCCAGCACCTGGTCCCGAGCAGACACCCAATAAATGTCTGACAAGCTATGTAGGGAGCCGTGGGAGGGACGTGTCGGGGTGATCAGGGCCCAAGCACCGAAGCTGATGTTACCCACCCTGCCCTGCCCCGCCCCGCCCCCAGCCCAGGTCCTCATGACCTCTGCCCCGTCTGCACAGCAGAGCCCTCGCTGGCCCACATGTCCCTCCCCAGTTCTTTTTTTTTTATTGGCTGCACCGCGCGGAGCACATGGGATCCTAGTTCCCCGACCAGGAATCGAACCCGTGCCCCCTGCAGTGGAAGCACGGAGTCCTAACCACTGGACCACCAGGGAAGTCCCCTCCCCAGTTCTTGAGGGCCCATCTTTCTTCTCCCCTCTTTAGCCCCATATCAGGCCGTGAGGAAGATTTGACATGAAACTTGCAGAACGCTCTCTGCGGTCCCCGCGTCAGAAGTACTTTCTTGAGCAATCCCAGCCTGACAAGTCATTAATCTGTGGTTTGGCCCCTCCCTGCCCCCAGAGGAGTTTGTCCTAAGGACAGAAAGTCCCCAATAATGAGACTAGAGAAAAAAAACAACAAAAAAAAGGATGGTCTAGGTGACAGAATGATGGGGATGGGGCGGCCTGGATGCCAGGTGTCAATTTCCTCACTTGCAAATTGCCCAGGAGGGCTCCCAGGAGGGATCAGCGGAGTTCCCAAACAGCAGGAGGGTGAGAACTGGCCCTGTGCTCATCTCTCTCTGGCGTGTTCATCCCTGGCGTCCTGAATAGGCAGCAATGTCACACCTGCAGTCAAACCCATGAGCAGTTTGACTGCAGCCTGGATGCCGGCTGCACCGAGGGCTTTGTGCCCTGCCCTGCAAGGATGGAGTTTCCTGCTCCGCATTTTCCGGGGAACCATCCTTTCTCCTTCAGGGGGGAGACCAGAAGACACCCCACCCCCACCCCCAAGTGCCTGGTGAGGTCCCACTCATTCCTCCTCACTCAACAGATGTTGGCTCAGATGGATGACGTTGGCTCATGGCCAGCACAACTTTGTGGGGTAAAATCCTGAGGTTTTTCACACGATCATGTGTGGCTGTTTGTTCAACACACGCTAGGGGAACAGCGAATGTTTAGGGGGGATGGGAAGGTGTGGGAACAGTTTGTGGAGGGCCTGGCGTGTGGCCTGTGCCCTGCTGGGTGTCTGATGTTTGTTCCCATAACTCTCCTTAACGCAGGACGTGGCATGTTCCTATGAGACCTGCCCCCCGTCTCTGGCTGGGATTAGGACTTTGGTCTATGGGATTCCTAATTTCCCACAACAAAATGAAAAGGCAAAATGGGATATATTTTGTCACAGGTATGTTGTCCTTAATATATAAAGATTTCCAACAAATCAATGAGAGATGAACAAAGCAACTTAATGAATGTGGGATAGTGGATAGGACGGACAATGGGAAAAGTTCATTCATGGAAAAACCGCTGAAATTCGAATCAGTTCCATGCTTTAGTCAGTAGGACTGCAGCAAGACTGATTTCTCAGCTTTGATCAATGTTCTGTGATTATGGAAGAGACATGGACCAAGGGAAGCTGGGTGAAGGGTATTAGGGAATTCTGTACTGTTTCTGCACCTCTTCCCTAAGTTGCAAATGACCTTAAAACCTTCCAAATGAACTGTTAACAATGCACACAGACAATCCGCAAAAAGCATTACTATTACAATGGCCATCATGAAACATTTAAAACCGTCATCATCAAAAAATTATAGGTAATACAATGAACTGTTATTTTTGGCCTTTGATCCAAGGAGGCGGACAAGCCGGGGCACCTGGATGCAATGAGGGGTCTGGGATGGGATGGCTGTGAAAGACGACATGGGGACAGTGACAGAATTTGACAGTGACAGAATTTGACCATGGCTTAGCCCATGTCAATGTGAAATTTCCAGATTTTGATAACAGTCCTGTAGTTCATAAGAGAATGTCCTTGTTTTTAGTACAGATACCCTGAGGGATTTAAGGGTTAAGGGGCATAATGTCTCCAACTTAGCCCCAAACGGTTCAGAAAAATTGATTTGCATACATGTACAACTACATATATATACCACTGTATGTGTATGGATAACCATATAACTATACGTACCACAGTTTACATCCTATAACTGTGTATGTACATATATGCACACACACACCTATCTACGTATGATGTATACATACACACGTCTACGTACACGTACACACACAGGGAGAGGAGGAGAATTATAAATAGAATAATATAGTAGATGTACGCAGTCGGCGAACGTGGATATCAAGGGCACAAGGAGTTCCTTGTCCTATTCTTACAACTCCTTGGTAAATTTGAAACTATACTGAAAACAAACGGTTAGAAAAAGACAGCCTGGAGGGTATTTTAACAGTGGTGAACTTCTGCTAATTTTAAATTAGCAAATTTCAACTTCAATTGGGGTATGTTCACGCACATACCCTCTTAAAGTGTACAGTTCAGTGACTCTCAGTGTCTCTCTTTTTCTGTAAACCTTTGTGTGTTTTCTGAAAAAACTTTAAACAATGAACAAGTATCATTTTCATAGATGGTGGGGGAAAAGCTACTTAAAAATACCCGACCTTTCACCACTTTACAAACTGTGGACCACGTGTTGGTTGGGCCTGGTGTCCTGGGACACGGTGACGGCATGAGAAGGAGCTGGGGGGCGCAGCCTGCACCCTGTGCCACCCCCGTTGGTGCAGAAGCCGTGGCTTCACGCTTCCCACAGTCCAGAGCACCTTGCCAGCTCCCTGCCGAGCCTCCCATCTGCTCAGCAGGCCCCTAAATTCAGAGCAAGGGCCTCACGGGGAGGTGGCTGGGGTGACGTGTGTGGCCGGGAAGCTGTGAGCTGGGGCGCCAGGTCCGTGAGCCAAGACAGAGGACGGGGCAGGCGGGAAGGACACACAGACCCTGGAGCCGGGTTTTTGCTGAGCCAAGATTCCCTCAAGTGAAAAAAGAGAGAACGGATGCACAACCATCCCCCCAGTGGGAAAGCAGAATAAATATTACAAGTGGGTCCAAACAAACATGACCTCAAGTCCTCACCACGGCGGAGAAGGTGGACACGGCCTGGCCGGGGTCACCAACAGCGCTAAGTCACACGGCAGCGCAAGCCTGGATGTGCTGGTGAGAGGGCCCTTCACCTCCGCAGTCTCTCTGCCCAAAGCCATTGCCCCAGCCTGAGCATGAGAAAGACACCAGACAGACCCTGAGAGGGACTTTCTACAAGACTCCCAGCCAGTCCTCAAAACTGTCCCAATCATCAAACACAAGGGAAGCCCGAGAAGGTCACAGCCCCAAGGAGCCTGTCATCACGTGGGTCCTGGGACAGACAGGGGACACTAATGGAAGGTGACAACTGAATAAACGCTGGGGTCCCATTAAGGCTGATGCACACGGATGGCCGGGAGGTGTCAGGTGCCAACACGGGGGTGGGTGGGTGACGGGCACACTCTGTCCCGTCTGTGGCTCGTCTGTGAATCTAAAACTATCCAAGAAGGAGAAGGTTTATTCAAAAGGTGATCAGAGCCGGCAAAGTGCTTCCTGGTGGGTCCATAACCCCGCCCCAGTTTCCTGCAACAAGGTCTGATAGCCAGAGCGCGTTTGTTCGGTAACACGGTCCTGGGCGGCTGTGTGGCAGCTCGAGCCACGTGCTGCGGGACGCGGGGGGAGGCTGGGTCTTTGCCGAGGGTCCTTCCCCGCTGCAGTTGATAGATCGTCTTTTGGTAACCCTCCTGTGCCCCTACACATTCCCCCAGTGGTGTCAGCATCTGTGCATGTTGAACTGTATCCCCCCAAAAAGGCATGTTCATGCCTGGACCCCCCAGATCTGTGAGCGAGACCTTATTCGGAAATAAGGTCATTGAGGATGTGATCAAGTTAACAAGAGGTCGTACTGGAGTGGGGTGGCCCTGGTGTCCTGAGAAGATGAGGGAACTTGGGACACGGAGACACACGGGGAGACGGCCATGTGATGATGGGGGCAGAGTCTGGAGTGATACGGCCACAAGCCCAGGGATGTGAGGATTGTCAGGGACCCCAGAGCTGGGAGAGGCAGCAAGAACCCTGCCCTGGAGCCTCCGCAGGGAGTACGACTGTGCCACACCTTGATTTCTGACCTCTGGCCTCCAGAACCGAGAGAACATAAATCTCTGGTGTAAGCTGCCCGTGTGTGGTGACTGTCACGCGGTCAAGGAGCTCGCACAGCGTGTGATGATGCCGAGCTTTGCCATCACAGTTCTCTGTCGGGGCTGGGAAAGGTGTTTTCTGAGCCCTTCCTTCCTTCTGCCTTTGTTACAGAGGGGCAGCTTCCGTCCTCTCCTTTTTTTTTGCGGTATGCGGGCCTCTCACTGTTGCGGCCTCTCCCGTCACGGAGCACAGGCTCCGGACGCGCAGGCTCAGCGGCCATGGCTCACGGGTCCAGCCGCTCCGCAGCATGCGGGATCTTCCTGGACCGGGGCACGAACCCGTGTCCCCTACCTCGGCAGGCGGACTCTCAACCACTGCGCCACCAGGGAAGCCCCGCCTTCTCCTTCTTTTACGGGAGGAATAGGAAATCCAGAAGGTGGGACGTTCCATAAGATGCTCGGGCTCTAGAAAAGGGGTCACTTTCATAGGAAAGAAAGACTCCATTCCCTGATGGACGGAGGCCAGGGTGGTCACCAGAGGCAGCGTGGGATCGCGGCAGGGCTCTGGAGCCCAGAGAACAGCAGCCACCAGCCCCGAAAACACGCTTGAGGGGCGACGTGGAAAATTCTGTTGGTCTGGATAGCAGGTGCTATAAGGTTCTGGTTTTGTGCTGACGTGTGAGGGTGTCACAGCAGGTGCTCGCTGAGACATGCAGGGTCACAGACATGGTGCCTGCAAATCACTGCCCAGTGGTCCCCTGAGAAACGTGTTGTGCAGAGAGATGACAGGTAGTTTACGCATCAACAGATGACAGATCAATAGACAGATTTTATACAGACGAGAAAGAGATGATAGACAGGTGACATCAATCAATACGTGGATGATCTATAGAGAGATGACAAATAAATACATGATAAATACATGATACATAAGATACATAGATGGGAACCCGGGGAGGGGGAAGGGTAAGCTGGGACGAAGTGAGAGAGTGGCATGGACATATATATACCAGATGTAAAACAGATAGCTAGTGGGAAGCAGCCGCATAGCACAGGGAGATCGGCTCGGTGCTTTGTGACCACCTAGAGGGGTGGGATAGGGAGGGTGGGAGGGAGGGAGACGCAAGAGGGAGGGGACATGGGGATATATGTATATGTATATGTATAGCTGATTCACTTTGTTATAAAGCAGAAACTAACACACCATTGTAAAGCAATTATACTCCAATAAAGATGTTAACAAAAATAGATTAAAAAAAAGATACAGAGATGATAGGTAAAGGATAGATAAGATAAACAGATAAGACGGATTGTGATAGATCTTTACAGATTTACCGCCACACCTTTATGCACGTACACACATATATTCCACACAAATGCACACATCTCCTCCGTGTATTTGTTTCCAAGAACTTTCCCTCCTTTCTGCGTGCCCCCCACCCCTGGCCGCTGGTCTCTGTCCACAGCAGACCAGTTGCCGTGTCCTGCCAGCCCCCACCGGCTGCTGTCCTGCAACACCCGTAGGCTCTCCAGGGCCGTTCCCCACCTCTGGTCTGGCCGTTCTGCGTCCTCCCCACATGCTGCCATCCTTCTGAGACCAAAGCCTGACCCCATAAATCTCTGTTGTGTTCCTGTCTGTCTCCCCCTCGGCCCTGCGGACGTTCGGGGCGGGTCCTTCTCTGTGGGGCACTGTGGGCTGTGGAGCAGCATGCCTGGCCCCCACCTACTGGATGCCAGGAGCCCCCCAGTCGTGATGAGCAAAGCTGTCTCAGCCACCTCGGGATCACCAGGTGAGGCCCGCATGGGGCTGGGGGCTTCACCACGGCTGACTCACAGACCTAGGAAGAAATCGGGGAGGTGCTGCAGTCAGACCCTTCCTGGGCTTCTGGATGTGGACCAAACCCCTTCTTGATGGGATCCAGGGTCACTCCTGCCCGCTAGATCTCATCTGCACCCCCCTGTGCTACACTGTCTACCTGGGGAGGGTTCTGACGGCCGACATGCTGCCCAGGTCCTCGGCAGACAGATGGATGGACGCTCCTTGGTCAGTGATTTCTGTGATGAGAATCCCAGCTGCAGCGGAGCCAAGGCTGAGGTCTGGGAGAGTCCCGGGGACCTGGGGGAGCTGTTGGATCTAGCACCTGGGCCTGGGAACGCCAGGGGCTTTGGTCGTTATGACAACAGGGCGCCAGGCCTGTGGGGAATGGGTTGCGCAGGCTATGATCACTGACCAGCCAGGGGCTGGAGGGGAGCACAGCTGGGCTGCTGAGTCATTTGGGGGCTTGTACATTTCAAAAGAAGCTTATTGACTTGAGGAGCATAGTGCCAACCACTGTAGCATGAAAGGAATATGATGCTGTCTCAGCCTCCAGGAGCTCTCAGGAGGAGCACCGGCCAACACTCATGAAACAGAATTCAGAGATACTAGGAAAGCCCCATGACTGGTCTCCCGGGGGAAGGGGATTCATCTTAGCCAGGGTCCCCCCCACCCCCAGCCCTGCTGACCAGCGGGCTCCTTCTCTGTGGGGGCCCGTCCTGGGTGCTGCGGGGTGTGGAGCAGCATCCCCGGCCCCCACCCCTTCAATGCCGGGAGCCCCCCAGTTGTGATGACCACAGATGTCCCCAGACATGGCCCAGTGTCCCCTGCGGGGCACAGAGTCACCTGGGGCAAGACCCCTGCTAGGTAATGGCCAGCCTCCCCCTACCCTTCCCCACCCCACCAGGGTCAGAGGGAGGAAGGAGGAGGCCTGATGCTGGGCTCTGGGCTCAGAAGGAAACAAGGTCATGAAGACACAATGAGTCAGAGAGAGTGGCTGGCGGGGGCAGTGCACTCTGCCCACAGGCTCCGGTTGGCTTCTCTCTGCAGGAAGCTGGCTGCTGAGTTTTCCTTCCCAGAAAACTCAGAGGTGCAGATCCACCCCCAGCTAAGGACGGGGTCCCTCACTGCAGGATTTCGTGGAAGGGAAGCTTGGTTAGATCTGCGTCTTCTCCTTCTCGGTGCCCGCGCCACACGGCTCTCAGCATCAAGCCCTGTGGCGGCACCCCACTCGGCAGACACTTATCAACGCCCACACTCCCCCACTCTCGTCTGCAACTTCACTCTGTTTCCTGAGCGTATGTTTAGGAAGCACGAACAGTCTAGGCCATGCCCTGCACCTTTGCTTCCTGGCTTGGCGGGACAGGCAGCGGGGTCCCCCATCTAGCAGAGAAGGGGGTGGGGAGCCACGCTGGCACCCAGGGCACCGAGCTGGCAGGGTGCTTCCTGGGACCACGGGGCAGGGCAGGGGTGCTGGGCAGTGGGGGCCGACAAGGGGGGCAGAGACTGGTGAGATCATGAAGGTGGTGTCCTTGAGCAAAAAGGGAAACACACTGGGGATGCTCACAGACTTGTTTCTTGTGCTTCGAGAAAGCATCTGCAAACATGCAAAGGGGCAGGCGACAAGGAACGTGGAGGGATGGGCTTGGAATTGGGATCTCAGTGTGAACCCATGGCTTCTCTAGTAGGTAGGTAGGTAGGTAGGCAGCTAGCTAGCTAGCTAGCTAGCTAGATGATAGAAAAAATATACATACATAGATTCTTAGATAGATGACACATGGATGAATAGACAGATGATAGACAGATAGATAGATAGATAGATAGATAAATAGATAGAGATGACAGAAACATACATACAATCATAGATTCTTAGATGACAGATGGGTAGATAGATAGGAAAGTAGACAGGTAGGTAGATACAACCAGCAACGTAGAAGCCATGACACCCCAAAGGCACACGAGGAAGCTGGGCCCGTCCCCAAACGGGTTGATGGTCCCTGTGAGACGTATTTCACTTCACAGCACAGGCCCTAAGGCAATCTCTGCGGCCGTGGAGCAGCAGGCCTCTGCCATTCTCTGCATCCAGTTAATGGTCCCTGGACACGTGCCCGCGATCTTGAACTTAAGGAAGCAGAAGCTCTTGCTGCTTATTCACCAACTTCTGGCAAAAGGGGAGTCTACGGTGACTCTCATCAAGGTGCTCACGCCCAGATTCAGCCGGGGGGTGGGCAAAGCATGGCCCAGGCCCCATCTGGTCCACTGCTTGCTTTTGTCAATAAAGTTTTATTGGAACACAGCCACCCACATTCCTTTACGAGTAGCTTCTGGAGGCTGCGTGGCAGAGTTGGATAGCTGCAACAGAGACCTCCTCATCTCCAAAGCCAAAATCAGTTGCTACCTGGCCTTTTATGGGAAAAGTCTGTTGACCTCAGGGTGGCTGGCAATTCTTGGTGGCGTTAAAAGCATCACCAGTCCTCTTCTGCTCGAAGGCTTCCGGCACTTCTACTGCTCCATTTTCACAAGGGGACTGCCAAGCTTGTGCTGCCTCTCTGAGCTCAGAGAGAGGACATGCTGGAGGCCCTGCCCTGCACTGTCCTGGGTGGAAGCTTCCACACACACAGTCCCTTTCTGGGCCCAGGGCCACCCTCGGGGGCTGCCTGGCCTGTGTGGGTTTAGCCACTCTCTTCCACTCAGTGCCTTTTTTGTTTTTAATTTCTGCTTTAAAAAGTAAATTTTAAAACTTTTGTAGTCATTACAGATTCACAGGAAGTTGCAAAAACCACGTGCAGGAAATACTGTGGACCCTTCCCCCGACCTCCCCCAGTTGTAACATCTTGCATAACTATAGTTAGTATCATAACCAGTGTCTTCGTCCTCTTGGACTGTAGGAACAATAGCACCGGCTGGGGGGCTTAAAGCACAGACATTCATTTCTCTGGTTCTGGAGGCTGGAGTCTGAGATCAGGGTGCCGGCGTGGCAGGTTCCTGGTGAGGGTACACGTCCTGACCTGCAGTCGGCTGCCTTCCTGCTGTGACCTCACATGGCAGAGAGAGCTCTGGTCTCTCTTCCTTTCCTTACAAGGACACGAACCCTACCATGGGGGCCCCACCCTCATGACCTCACCTAACCCTAATCCTCTCCCAAAGGCCCCGCCTCCAAGTACCATCCCATGGGGGTTAGGGCTTCAGCATATGGATTTTGGGGACACAGACATTCAGTCCATTACAACCAGGAAATTGATACTGACACAACCCACAGAGCTTAGTCAGATGTCCCCGGTGTCCTGTGCATGCATGTGTGTGCGTCATTCTATGTAACTTCAGTGCATGTGTAGATTCATGCCCCCCACCACAGTCAAGACACAGGACAGTTCCGAGAGCAACCCCCGCCCCCATGCTACACCTTTCAGCCACACCTCCTCTTCCTCCTCCGTAATCCCTTCTTCAGTGCATCGATCAAACGTCCATGGTCCTCCACAAAATACTAGCAAACCGAACCCAGCGACATATGAAGAGGATTCTACCCCACGGCCACGTGGCGGAATACACAGTCGGTTTAACATCTGACAGTCCACATAATACAGCCCATCGACAGAATAAAGGACAGAACCCACAAGACCATCTCAATATGATGCAGATGAAGACGTGACATCTTTCTACACTCCTCTGTCATAAAAACACTCACCAAACCAGGAATAGAAGGGAACTTCCATGCAAGCCACAACGAAGGAGCCCGCTGGCTGCAACTAAGACCCGGCACAACCAAAGAAATAAAGAAATAAAGAAGGGGATTTCCTCAACCTGATCCAGGGTATCCCAGAAACCCCACAGCCACCAGGATGCTCCCAGTAAAAGACTGCACGCCTTTCCACCGTCACCAGGGGGTACACAAGGATGTGCACTCTTGCTGCTTCTACTCAATGTGTACTGGAAGTTCCAGTCAGGGCAGTTGGGCAAGAAAATGAAATAAAAGGCGTCCAGATTGGAGAGGAAGAAGGAAGACCGTGTCTCTGCGTGCAGATGACAGATCTGGGTAGAAACTGCATGGCAGCGGTGCAGCGCACAACAGGCCGCTGAGAGACCAAGCTAGTCTTGGAGCCACGAGTCTCTCCTGAGCTTGGTGGGGACGGGGCAAGGGCTCGGGGTGGGGGGGGCACGGGGGTCCTGCCGAACTACGACTGGCCTTTACGGTCTCATTGACTCCCTCGGGACAACTAGAAGGGCATCAGATTAGAAAGTCCCACTGAGATAAGCCCATGACGGGCTCTCTGCAGAGGGACAGGTAGTAAACAGACCTCTTAAAACACGTCATGAGGTTTTCAGTTTTTGTTTTGAAAGTCAACAGCTGCCCAGAGCTCGGCAGGGCAGGTCAAAGGGCCGATTCCTTGGCCGGGAACAGGGTGGGGACAGAGGGCAGCTGGAGCCAGACGCCAGCCCTGTGGGAACGTTGTTCCGTTGGGGCCGTATTTCTTCTCCATCCTCCTCCCACCTTCGCTCCCAACTGTCTGCTGACGCATCTGTCCTTGGCTGCTTCGTGGGAACCCCAAACTCAGGGGGACCAACTTGTCTGGTTGAGTGTTCTAAGTCCTGCACCCTGGGAACCCCTCAGCCCCGGCAAACCAGGGTGGCCCAGACGGCTGGTCACCCCACGAACTCCTCCAGCTGGTCCCCTTTTCCTCCAGGCTCCCCCGCTGGGCCGCGGGGCACCATCGTTCTCCCTGATGACTTAGGTGTGACACTGGGGCCCCCGTGCTGTCCCCCAGGCAGGCCTCTTCTCACATGGCTCCTCAAATCTCCCGCCTGCCTCTCGGCCTTCCTGCATCTTTCCCACCTCTACTGCCTTAATCTGGTCCCCTCCTCCTGTATCCAGGCCATGGGAGCAGGAAGGGTAATAAAACATTGATCTGGTGCCCCTGGGTCCTGAGCATGGAGGGCTGTACGATGTTTATGACCATTTAGCACAGGGAACTAGATTCAACATCTTGTGATAATGGGGACGGGGTCTCCTTTGGGGGTGATGAGAATGTTCTGGAAGTAGATGGTGGTGATGGTTGTAAATTCTGTAAATATACTAAAAACTGTTGAATTGTACACTTAAAATGGTAAAGTTTATAGTATATAAAAATTTTTTAATGTCCATTTTATTTTTTTTCAATTTCTTTCTTTCTTTTTTTTTTTTTTTTGGCCATGCGCCTTGTGGGATCTTAGTTCTCCGACCAGGGATTGAACCCATGTCCCCTGCAGTAGAGGCAAGGAGACCTAACCACTGGACCACCAGGGAATTCCCTATAGTATATAAATTTTAACTCCATAAAGCTGTTAGAAAATAAATGATAAGTAACAACATTATCAAGAGGTCGGGCCCTTTATCCAAATGAATTCTTCGGACTCATTGGGTTCTTTTTTTTTTTTTTTTTCGGCTCCGGACGCGCAGGCTCAGCGGCCATGGCTCACGGGCACAGCCGCTCCGCGGCACGTGGGATCTTCCCGGACCGGGGCACGAACCCGTGTCCCCTGCATCGGCAGGCAGACTCTCAACCACTGCGCCACCAGGGAAGCCCCTAAACATGATTCTTATTAGTGCACTGTTCCCTGGATTCCTGATGCTCTTGATAACCTAGCAACACAACATCTCTCAGAGGACAAGGCAGAAAATTCTCCCGCAGCATGTTCTACTCACAAACAAGTGCTCCTCGCTCAGAAGGCTCTGTGAACCGATGATGTGGAGGGTAAAAATAATCAGCCCTCCTTGCCACCTCTTACAAGATTTGTAAGGAATACTCCTATGTGCCCATGCTATTTGCCAAAATTCTACGCTGTCTCCACTCTGCCCCGCTCTCTCTCTTGTAAGATGCCAGAGATGCATGTGGGATCCAACCTTGGCGTTCCACAGACCCCACAGACCGCCCTGGAATAAGGGGCTGCTGCCCATCACCTGTGTCTCCAAGGGCTGACCAGGCCTGCAGAGCTTCAGGGCAAACCTTGCTTTTCTGAAGCCACACTGAAAAGCAGTGGTGGCATTTAAGAGGAAAAATATAATATAATTTGTGCTTCTTCTTTATGCCTTTTTGTTATTTCCTGGATTTTTCAGTGTGTTGTCATTTAAAAAAAAAAAAGTTAATTGATTTTTTTTTAAGGGAGAGATTATGGGGGACTGAGCATGAGACCCGGAGTTCCTCTCACTCCCAACTCCTGGACAAGGCTATTCAACTAAAGAACCAATGTAGAGGAAAAGTTTTTCCCAGGGCTAATGACTAAAGGAAACTCTCTTCTACACTTGGGAGCTTCAGAATAGGTGAGAGCCATAAAGCCAATAAAAAGACAGATAACAAACTGGAAAAATCACTCACAGCATATGCAATAGACAAAGTGTTAGTGCCCATCACATGTAAAGAGCACCTACAAATCAATAAGAAGAAAATCTCAGGAAAAATAAAGGTACTTGAAGGGATACAAACAGCTGAAAGAAAGAAAGAAAGAATGAAAGAAAGAATGAAAGAAAGAAAGAGAAAGAAAGGAAGGAGGGAAGAAAGAAAGAAAAAAGAGAAAGAAAGAAAGAGGGAAAAGGTGATCAATCTCTCTAATGATCAAATAAATGAAGATTAATACATCAAAGAGACATCATTTTTCACACAACTGACTGGCAAAACTTTTACATTTAATTACTAACCATTATGGTAAGGCTGTGGGGGCAATGGTGCCGTTGAAGGGAGTTTAAATTGGTATAAGTTTTGTGGAAGGTCATTTGCCAATGACTAAATTTTAAATGTGTCGGGGGCTGGCATATGCGGAATCTCTGCACCTTCCCCTCAATTTTGCTATGAACCTACAGGTGTTGTAAAACTAAAATTTAGGGACGTTAAATACAGCATACTTATTGTACTGACAAAAAGTGAGAGCCAAAATACACTGTTCAGTTTTTTTTAAAGGCAGAAAAGTATAGTTGTTATGTTTTTGTTTTGTTCTGAAAAAGATCTCCTTCTGTCACGGGACTTGTTTCTAGCAACAAGGCAGACTGCATTGCCTATGTCTCCCTTCCTGTAAAGCCCAAGCAATACCAGATTAAAGAAAACTAACACTGGGCTCACAAAAAGGAAGAAAACTAGCAGAGAATCAAGACGCCAGAGGGCTGCACACCCGCATGGTGGGAGGGGCGCATCGGCTGCCAGGCTGAGAGACTGGCTGCTGGGCTCAGCCACCCTGGTGTTGCTATTGTGTTTATAATGTCTTTCTCTTTCTAATTTATAGTTTTCGGTTTACAGAAAAACTGTGAAGATAGTACAGAGTTTCCATGCACCCCACACCGAGTTTCCTCTATTGTTAATTTCTGGCATTATATGGCAATTTGCCTTAATTAATGAACCAATATCGATACATTATTACTAACTAAAATCCACATTTATTCAGATTTCCTTAGCATTTCCCCAGTGTTCTTTCTCTGTCATAGGATCCCACCCAGGACCAGATGCTACATTTAGGCGTTGTATGGTTAATTTTATGTGTCAGCCTGAGCAGGCCACAGGTGCCCAGATACTTGGTGAAATAGTCCCACTGCAAGGGATTGTCTGATGTTTTCCTCCTAGTTAGACTGGGGTGATGGATTCTGGGGAGAGAGGCTGCAGGGATAAAGTGTCCTTTCCACCCCAGTATATGAAGGGTACATACTTGTTACATATGACACCAAAAGCACAGGTAACGACAACAAAAAATGGACCTCATCAAAATTAAAACCTTTGTGCATCAGAGGAGATTACCGATAGAGTAAAAGGCAAACCACAGAATGGAGGGAAATATCTGCAAATCATATATCCAATAAGGGGTTAATATCCAGAATACATAAAGAACTCCTCCTATTAAACCGACAACAACCTGGTTAAAAAATGGGCGCCCAGGGCTTCCCTGGTGGCGCAGTGGTTGAGAGTCCACCTGCCGATGCAGGGGACGCGGGTTCGTGCCCCGGTCTGGGAGGATCCCACATGCCGCAGAGCGGCTGGGCCCGTGAGCCACGGCCGCTGAGCCTATGTGTCCGGAGCCTGTGCTCCGCAACGGGAGAGGCCACAGCAGTGAGAGGACCGCGTACCGCATAAAAAAAAAAAAAAAAAGAGCACCTGAATGGCCATCTCTCCCAAGAAGACACACAAATGGCCAATAAGCACGTGACAAGATGCTCAACAGCATTAACCATTAGAGAACTGCCAGTCAAAACCACAAGAAATACCCCTTTGCACCCATTAGGATGGCTGTTATAAAAATTAAAAAGCAATAATAGAAAAGAACAAGATTGGTGAGGACGTGGAGATACTGGAACCCTTGTGCATGGCTGGTGGGGAGATGTAGAATGGTGCAGCCACTATGGAAAACAGTATGAAGCTTCCTCGAAAAATTAAACATAGAATTACCTATGATCTAGCAATTCCACTTCTGGGTGTAGGCCTGAAAGTACTGACAGCAGGGACCCAAACATAGATTTGCACACCCATATCCATAGCAGCATTATTCACAATAGCCAAAAGGTGGAAACAACCCAAGTGTCCACCAACAGACGAATAGAAAAACAAAACGTGGTCCATCCAAACACTGGAATATTATTCAGCCTTAAAAAGGGAGGAAGGGCTTCCCTGGTGGGGCAGTGGTTAGGAATCTGCTTGCCAATGCAGGAGACACAGGTTCGAGCCCTGGTCCGGGAAGATCCCACATGCCCTGGAGCAACTAAGCCTGGGCGCCACAACTACTGAGCCCACGTGCCACAACTACTGAAGCCCATGCGCCTAGAGACCATGCTCCACAACAAGAGAAGCCACCGGAATGAGAAGCCTGCACTCCACAACGAAGAGGAGCCCCTGCTCACCGCAACTAGAGAAAAGCCCGTGTGCAGCAACGAAGACCCAATGCAGCCAAAAATAAATAAATAAATTTAAAAAAAAAAAAAAGGGAGGAAATTCTGACACACATTACAATGTGGATGAAACTTGAGGACATGATGCTGAGTGAAATAAGCCAGACACAGAAGGACAAATACTGTCTGATTCTACTCACAAGAGGTCCCTAGAGGAGTCAAATCCATAGAGACAGGAAGTAGATGGTGGGGGCCAGGGGCTGGGGGAAGGGATGGAGAATCAGTGTTTAAAGGGGACAGAAAACCCACAGCCAATATAATACTCAACGGTGAAAAGCTGAAAGCCTTCCCACTAAAATCTGGAACAAGCAAAGGATGCCCTCTCTCACCACCTCTATTCAATATAGTATTGGAAGCCCTCCCTAGCAATCAGACACGAAAAATAAACAAGGTATCCACGCTGGAAGGGAAGAGGTAAAATTGTCATTATAAGAGGATGACATGATACTATGTATAGAAAACCCTAAAGACTCCATACAAAAACTACTAGAGCTGATAAACGAATTCAGCAAGGTAGCAGGCAGGATACAAGATTAACATACAGCAACTGGTTGTATCAAAATTTCTTTACTCTAAAAATGAAATATCAGAAAGGGAACGTAAAAGGGACAGAGTTTCGGTCTGGGAACATGAGAAAGTTCTGGAGATGGATGGTGTGGATGGTTGCCCAACAGTGTAAATGAATTTGTTTTTAAAATTTATTTTATTTATTTTTGGCTGCACTGGGTCTTCGTTATTGTGCGTGGGCTTCAGGAATTGTAGTGCGCAGGCTCAGTAGTTGTGGCTCGTGGGCGCTAGAGCGCAGGCTCAGTAGCTGTGGCTCGTGGGCTTAGTTGCTCTGCGGCATGTGGGATCTTCCTGGACCAGGGCTTGAACCCGTGTCCTCTGCATTGCAGGCGGATTCTTAACCACTGTGCCACCAGGGAAGCCCAGTGTGAATGAACTTAATGCCACTGAACTTTATACTTAAAATGGTTAAGGTGATGTTATGTTATGTGTCTTTTACCACAATAAAATTTTTATTTATATTTATATATATATATTTAAAAGGCCAGGACCCCCATAGGGCTGCATCCTTAGGGGAAGAGAGACTAGACAGAAAGTCCACCCGGCAGTGCAGAAGTGCAGTAAGATGCCCACCTCCGTCTGAGCCTATGCGCTTCCCTGGGGATTGGCAGCCATAGTCCTGTTCTCACCCCACGTGGCTTAGAACCTGGAGTTAAGAAATCAACCTAAAATGTGGTCCCAAACATCTGAGGAACCCAGCAGAACCCAGTCACTACAAAGGGACGTGCTCTCAGCCCAGGCCACCTGGGATAGTCCCAGCTAAGGCTTGGGTTGGCAAAAGTGCAATGCACTCGGCATCGTCACACATCGCATTTCCATGGGTGCGTGCACAGGAAAAGTCTAGAAAGAAAGGTCAGAGGTGAAATGGGAGCACTTAGTTAGCACATTACTCTCATCTGGCCTTGCACTTGGCTTTTTCTATAAATTATCCAATTTCATGCTCACAACGTTCCTGTGATGGTTTTTATTCCACCAAACAAATGAGGAAGCTGAAATGTAGGAAAACAAAGAAACTTGCCCACAACTCACAATTAAAATTTGTGGGCAAATCTAGACTGGACACTCGGCCTCCTGTCCCTGTGTCAATGACCATCCATTCCCATCTATCCCACACTCTCGACGGGGGGTTAATTCCAGGGAGCAGGGCTTGCGATTGGAGATTTCCACTTTCTCATGCCTGTGTTATTTATAAATACATTCTCGACAGGGGGTGAAACTCGATTCCCCGGGAGGCGAGAAAAATCTAACTCTTTCTATGCATGAAGCACAGCTGTACAGACAACACATAAACAGATACACAGTGTACCTGCACTGTTAGTATTTTTTTTTAACTGTGGTGATCTTTATTACACCCCCAACATCTTTTTTTTTAATTTTTATTTATTTATTTATTTATTTATTTATGGCTGTGTTGGGTCTTCATTGCTGCGTGTGGGCTTTCCCTAGTTTCGGGGAGCAGGGGCTACTCTTCATTGCGGTGCTTCTCATTGCAGTGGCTTCTCTTGTTGTGGATCACGGGCTCTAGGCAGGCAGGCTTCAGTAGTTGCGGCACGTGGGCTCAGTAGTTGTGGCCCGCGGGCTCTAGAGCACAGGCTCAGTAGTTGTGGCGCACGGGCTTAGCTGCTCCGCGGCATATGGGATCTTCCCAGACCAGGGCTCGAACCCGTGTCCCCTGCATTGGCAGGTGGATTCTTAACCACTGTGCCACCAGGGAAGCCCCCGTGCTGTTAGTATTTTATGGGTCTTCCATAGGAGAATTTTTTCTCATCAACTCTTTGATTACCAGAACTTGAATTTTTCCCAAAAATGAGCAACCTCCAAAGGTGGACAATTAAGGGTTTTTTTTAATTGAACTATAAATGATTTACAATATTGTGTTAGTCTCAGGCGTACAGCAAAGTGATTCAGCTATATATATGTATATATATTCTTTTTCAGATTCTCTTCCATTATAGGTTATTACCAGATATTGAATATAGTTCCCTGTGCTGTATAGTAAATCCTTGTTGTTTATCTATTTTATATTTATTGGTGTGTGTCTATTAATCCCATACTCCTAATTTATCCCTCCCACCACTTCCCCTTTGGTAACCGTTAGTTTGTTTTCCATGTCTATGAGTCTGTTTCTGTTTTGTAAATAAGTTCACTTGTACTATTTTTTAGATTCCATATATAAGTGACAGCATATGACATTTGTCTTTGTCTGACTTACTTCACTCAGTATGATAACCTCTAGGTCCATCCATGTTGCTGCAAATGGCATTATTTCATTTTTTATGGCTGAGTAGTATTCCATTGTATATATACCACATCTTCTTTATCCATCCATCCGTCAATGGACATTTAGGTTGCTTCCATGTCTTGGCTATTGTAAACAGTGCTGCAATGAACATTGGGGTGCATGTATCTTTTCAAATTAGAGTTTTCACCAGATATATGCCCAGGAGTGGGATTGCTGGATCATACGATAGCTGTATTTTTAGTTTTTTAAGGAACCTCCATACTGTTCTCCATAATGGCTGCACAACTTACATTCCCACACAGTGTAGGAGGGTTCAACAATTAAGAGGTTTTTAAAAGTATCATTATGAACTCATGGCGTTTAGATATATGGTATGTCTTCATCCACTGCCAGCATTATTCTTTTTGATAAGCAATTAGGACAAGAAAGTCTAAAAAGGATCATGAAAAAAAGAAAAAAGAAGATTGAGAGAATGCTGATTTCTACTGAGCCAGTATCACTTCTGTATTAATTTATTTTTACATGAAGGAAAAAAAAGATTGAAGCTGAACTAAAAGGTCACTTCACTACAAGCTGGAAAGAAGTCTAGTTTCTAAGAAACATCTCCAAAAATGGGAAGTTGAGTTTCTAAGGAACAGTTCCACCGAGTTTTGGTGAGGAATTGGGGCTGAGAACTGGGGAGCAGGACAAGGCAGGAAGCGGGGTGCCCCAGGTGTGGCTGGAAATAAGCCAAATGCCACTGGGTCCTGCTCGCAGGAAGGGCGCCCTACTCTTCGCTCTGCAAGCATAAATACCACGTGGTGCTTTGCTGGCTGGCCTGCTGTCCTGGGCTCACCCCGGGAGCACTGCACTTTTCCTCGCTGACTCGGGGATTATCTGCCTTTTTGAAAATCTACGCTGGGATCTGAGGTTTCAGTTTCACCAAAATAAATCCTGCACTGGCCCAGCCCTT
Source organism: Neophocaena asiaeorientalis asiaeorientalis (assembly GCF_003031525.2). NCBI lineage: Eukaryota > Metazoa > Chordata > Mammalia > Artiodactyla > Phocoenidae > Neophocaena > Neophocaena asiaeorientalis. Next base: position 1,538,159 of record NW_020172691.1, read on the forward strand.
CGTCAGCTCATCCAAACAAACCAGTCTGGTTTCTGAGAGCGTTTCAAGGGGTGCTGGCGGAGACAGCCCCGCCCTGCCGGCCTCCGGAATGCAGGATGCAGAGCTTGAGGACGATCCCTCATCCCTTGGCAGGCCTGCATGCCAGGGGGTACCAAAATCCCCAAATTCGGGGAAGTCTGGGCATTTCTCTAAGGTTGTGAAGTAGGTTGTCAACCCAGGTTTGGTCTGGAACATCAAAGTTCAGAGGCAACACGGAAGCACTTGAATGAAGGGACGTGGTGGTCTCCCCTCTCCCTGCTCCCACCCCCCGGGGATCCTTGCCTCTTGCATTTTATTTATTTATTTATTTATTTATTTGCAGAAGGATTCACATTTATTGGTTCAAATACAGTACCTAACATTTGATCAACATGCATTTCACACTAATTGGTCACATTTCCGAGGGTAGTCAATTCACAGAAAAGGGCCCATCCCTTGCCAAATGAACTTCATTTGTTCACAGAGCCCATGGGGTAGGGACAGGGTTCTCCCCCTCAGCACCGTGGACATTCAGGGCCAGGTCATCCTCTGAGGGGCGTCCTGGGCACTGTGGGATGCGGAACAGCACCCCTGGCCCCGCCCACTCAGTGCCAGGAGCCCCCCCGGTCATGAAAACCACAGATGCCCCAGACATCGTCCAGGGTCCCCTGGGGGCCAGTTCACCCAGATGAGAGCCCTGATCTAGAAGAACTCATGACACATGAACAAGCAACTGGCCTTTGTTGATTCAGCTCAAGGAACGTCCGTGGCGCATCTGCTAAAGGTTGGTCTGGGGACTCCTACTCCCCGGCTGCATGGCTCTGGGCAGGTCAGTCAACCCCTCCCACATCTCCTGGGGCTGTGCGGTCAGTGCCCCCACGGGGTGCTTGCTACTTGGAGCCGTGGGTGGGTGAAGGCACAGAGGAACAGAGCAGGAAAAAAGGCATGGCAATGCAGGGAAGTCCAGCTGACACCCACGGAAGTCATAAACTACATGCTATTTCTCGATCTGCGTCTCCCTTGAAAAAGTTCCATCCGCAGCCTCCAAATGACTTGCAAAAACTTAAGCAAGAAGTTTAGAAAAACGAGTGACAAGTGAACCGAAATGTGGCCTCCAAAACCACAATAAGGTTGAAAACAGCGTTTTCTCCTTGGAATTCCAGGCCTTCCAAGGTCTCATCCAGCATTCTCATGGACTTCAGGTTGGGCTGACCCCTTAATGAATGTTCCTAATGCACTAATAACAGAGTGCAATTTGCAAAAATTCACATTATTGCAGTTGGGAGCGGCTTGCTGTGTTTAGCGGGGGGTGTTAAGGTAAGTCTCATTATCTGAGCATTTGGCATCATGAATTCAATGATTGTGAGCTGGACTGAAAATACAACATGAGGAGAGTTTTGTAAACCAAGCAGAAAGGAAGTCCACCCACCATTCTGCGAAGGCACCCACAGAGGACACACCCAGAGTGAGATGGGTGATGCCGAATTAAGCTCTCCCGTTCAGTCCCTGTTCCAGATGCTCTCACGGTGAAAAGACTTGCGGTGTGTGATTACCGCTTCTCTTCCTATTATTTTTAATATCATGACCCCTAAATGCAAGCCATCTGCTTCTGTATATAGGTGAAGGTACCCCAGATTTTTCTGACACTGGAGGGAAAACGGCCGTGTTGCACTCACTGAGTGATAGCCCCCCAGGATGTTCTGCCTTATCTCAACTTTAATCTTTTAAAAGATAATAATTAGAGGAACAGTCATGGCAGCTAACAACACCAACTCTGGAGGCAGAAGGGTTGGTCCCCACATCCAAGTTCTCCTGTCCAGAGGCTACGGGAGACACGGAAACTGAACTGGACGAGATGCGCCGCAGCTTCTGCCTTAAAGGCAAATGAGGTGGGCTTCCCTGGTGGTGCAGTGGTTGGGAATCCACCTGCCAATGTAGGGGACATGGGTTCGAGCCCTGGTCCGGGAAGATCCCACATGCTGCAGAGCAACTAAGCCTGTGTGCCACAACTACTGAGCCTGCACTCTAGAGCCCGCGAGCCACAACTACTGAGCCCTCGTGCCACAACTACTGGGCCTGCAAGCCACAACTACTGAACCCGTGCAACACAACTGCTGAGCCCGTGAGCCACAGCTACTGAGCCTGCGTGCCACAACTACTGAGCTTGCATGCCACAACTACTGAACCCGTGAGACACAACTACTGAGCCCATGCACAATTACTGAACCTGCAAGCCACAACTACTGAGCCTGCACACAACTACTGAGCCCGTGTGCCACAACTGTTGAAGCCTGTGCGCCTAGAGCCTGTGCTCCGCAACAAGAGAAGCCACTGCAATGAGAAGCCTGCGCACCACAACAAAGGGTAGCCCCCGCTCGCCGCCACTAGGGAAAGCCCGTGCACAGCAACGAAGACCCAACGTAGCCAAAAAAATTTTTTAATAAATAAATCAAATAAAATTACTTAAAAAAAGAGTATGCTTAAACACAAATAAAAAGTACAAAAAAAGAAGTACGTACAGGTAAAACCTTCTTAGCTATGACACCAAAAACACAAGTGACACAAGAAAAAAATAGATAAATGGGGAAACATCATCAAAGTTAAAAGCATTTGTGCTTCAAAGGACACCAGAAAGAAAGTGAACAGACAACCCACAGAATGGGAGAAAATATTTGCAAATCCTATCTCTGGATGAGGAACTCGTCCAAAAAACCACATATATGTACATCATTATGATGATAAAAAGGTATTGGGGAGAGTGTGCATGAGTGGTGGTGCAGGGGGTATTTGGGAACTCTGTACTTCCTCTCAATTTTGCCGTGAACCTAAAAATACTCTAAAAAATAGTCTATTAAAAAAATATCGAGGATCCCAGACAGCTTGTGTTAAAAAAACGCCAAAAAACCTATTTCTAAAATTTTAGCAGGACTACATTTTCAAATGACAAGTAGCAGCTTTTCAAAAAAGTTTTTTTTTTAAGGGAGAACAGTGCTGCTTGCTGCATTTTGCAAATCTGAGACGGCCGGATTCTCATGCCAGCTTCTGCGTTCAATCTGCTGTGACATGAGACCCACGTAACTGCTGGAAAACTGCACACATGTGTGAGAAAATGCGAGTGACAGAGGCCAGGAGTGCTTAGTCTTGGGACGCTACCAGGGAGAACCTGCTGCAGGGTCTCCTCTCCATTTCACAGCTGGGAAAACGAGCTCAAAGTCGGCACCAGACCTGCCCAAGTCCACCACATGCGGCTCAAGTCCCGGGATACACCTGGGACGCTGCGTCTCCAAAGACTCTGGCTGTGGGTAGGTAGCCCCAGACCCACCGTGCCTCAGTTCAATCCGACCAACCGCTGACTGCCCAGTGTTTCCAAGGTGATGAGATGGAGGGGTCCCGCTGAGGCCCATGCCGTTTTGCAGGTTCACGGCCCTCCATGCGGTATACGCCTCTGTCACCCCTGCCCTCCCGCCAGTGTCCCTACTGCTGGGCAGCAGGAAAAGAGAGGCACCTGCAGAAAGGGAGCGGATGTCACCTGCCCCCACAAGATGCCAGCCAGGAAAAGAAAAGGCGGTGGGAATCCCAGAGGGTCCTTCCCGCTCCTTCCAGAAGCTGTGAGGAGCGTGTTGGAGGCGTCCCCCGGAAGGAAGCCTGCTGGGCCCCAGACGTGATTCTTACCGAGGCTGAACCACCCACAGGCTCTGGCTTCGCTCTACTCCCTCTGGGCCTCGGGTAGAAGCAATCAGCAGAAAAGAACAGACTGTGTGAGGGCCCCAGGTCACACCAGCCCCCAACTCGGCGAGCAGATGAAGGGAGATTGTGGTTGGCGGGCGGACTGTGGGGACACCTGGGGCCAGGGCCCCGGAGCATCTGAGCACGAGCCACTAACAGAATGAGCCACCACCGACGGTATTCTGGGAATCAAATGAGTCCCAGACGCCAGGCTCGAAGCAGAAGCCGGTCTCAGCCCGGGCAGCAGGCCACGCCTCTCCTCTTTTCCACTTTTTCTTCCATCAGAATTGCCTTTTATAGCCAGGTTGATATTTAACAACCAGAAGAGGTCAGAGGGTGAGAGTAGCAACCACTGAAGTGTAAGGCCGGGGAGGACAGGCCAGATCAAGGCTGGAACCCAGACCCTGGGCTCTGGGGCAGGCGCTGGGCACAGAAGCGTCGAGAGGTCATAGGTCGGGGGCTGGCGAGGGTGAAAGGGTGGGGCAGGGCGGGCATCCTGCTACCAAGAGCCGACCTGCTGTGTTCTTTCCACCCCTCCAGGCTGCAGACCGGACGGTGGAAGCTCTCTGGAGAAGCCCAGGGAATCTAATCATCCCAGGCTGGGAAATGCAAACTCAGGCCTGTGTTCGTGGAGCCTGGACCCAAAACTGCCCAGAACTATGCAGGGCTCATGCGGACTGAGTGGCGGCTAAATATAGGAAACCCACCTATCTGGAGAATGCAGCTTCTGCATTTGGGAGGATGACGTTAGGCTTGTTTTTATTCATTGTTCACAGATTGTTTTTGTTTTTGTTGTTTTGTAGGGCATTAGAGCTGGGAGGAATTTCAGAGTTTGCCTCACGGAGATTCATTTCACAGACAGAGGACCTGAACACCTGAACTCAAGAGGGAGGGGCGTTTCTTTTTTCTTTTTCTTCTTTCTTTTTGGCCGCGCTGCTCGGCTTGTACGATCTTAGTTCCCCGACCAGGGACTGAACCTGCACCCTCGGCAGTGAAAGCACTGAGCTCTAACCACTGGACCGCCAAAAGATCACTGGAATTCCCAGGAGGGATGTTTCTTTTTTGAGGAACTGGACGTTTTCTGCTCCATGCCTCTGAACCACGGCAAGAAGACCTCTCCCCATGCTCTCCACTTCTCACCTCGAGAGTCTGCATCTCCCCCTCCCCACATTCAGGGATGGAGTGTGGTCTGTTGGAATGCTTTTCCCAGAGACAGATGTTGTGGAAAGGGCAAAATCCAGCTGGGGCTTCCCCCCACCTTAGAAATAGTCAGCCCAGGGGCTTCCCTGGTGGCGCACTGGTTAAGAATCCGCCTGCCAATGCAGGGGACACGGGTCCGAGCCCTGGTCCGGGAAGATCCCACATGCCATGGAGCAGCTAAGTCCGTGTGCCGCAACTACTGAACCTGTGCTCTAGGGACTGCGAGCCACAACCACTGAGCCCGCGTGTTGTAACTACTGAAGCCCAGGTGCCTAGAGCCTGTGCTCCGCAACAAGAGAAGCCACTGCAATGAGAAGCCCGCGCACCGCAACAAAGAGTAGCCCCCTCTTGCCGCAACTAGAGAAAGCCCGCACGCAGCAACGAAGACCCAACGCGGCCAAAAATAAATAAATAAATAAAATTATTCTTTAAAAAAAGAAATAGTCTGCCCGGAGGGCCCAGGAAAGCAACTGAATTCTGGGGGGTAGATTGGGTACCTTTGTGCAGTCTGTGTTAGTTTCCTGGGCCTGCTGCAACAAACCACACTGATTTGGTGGCTTAAGGCAGCAGAAATTTATTCTCTGCAGTTCTGGAGGCTGGAAGTCTGAAATTAGCATCACTGGGCTGTAACCCAGGTGCGGCAGGGATGCGCTCCCTCGCCTCCCCAGGAGGCTCCAGGGGAGGGTCCTTCCCACCTCCTGCAGCTCTGGAGGCCGCGGTGTCCTGAGCTTGTGGTCGTGGCCTTCCAGTCTCTGCCTCTGTCTTTCTGTGGCCTCTCCTCTGTGTCTGTGCAGAATCTCCTCCTGCCTCCTCCTTTTTCTTTTTTTTTTTTTTTCTACTTTTTAAATTCTTTGGCCGCACCGCGTGGCATGCAGGATCTTAGTTCCTGGACCAGGGATTAAACTCGCGCCCCCTGCAGTGGAAGCTCAGAGTCCTAACCACTGGATCGCCAGGGAAGTCCCTCTGTCTCCTTCTTATGACTGCATTAAGGGCCCACCAGGATAATCTCCCCATCTCAAAAGGCTTCATTAAATCACACCTGCAAAATCTTCGCCTGCTCAGCTAACAGGTTCCTGGGACTTAGGACCTGATATCTTTGGTGGGGAGTCATTCTTCAGCCAACCCCGAAGTCTCTCTCCAGGGCCGACGTGCATGCTGACAGGAATGCCCCCATGCCCAACACCAGGCGGCCTGCCCAGGAGAGAAGGCAGCTGAAGCAACGGGCGAGGCGGTGGTGTCTTCCTGGAGGATGCCTCCACACGGAGCTGGTAAGGCTCCCATTTGGGCCAACAAGAGAGTTCCAGAACCAGGCAGTGGTGCTGGTTGCACAACATTGTGGATGTGCTAAATGCCAATGAATTATCTGCTTCAAAAAGATTAAAATGGTGGAATTTTTTTTGAAAAATGAAGATGGGAGGGGACTTCTCTAGCGGTCCAGTGGTTAAGACTCCGCGCTTCCACTGTAGGGGGCATAGGTTCCAACCCTGGTCGGGGAACTAAGATCCCACATGCTGCAGGGTATGGCCCAAAATATTTTTTTAAAAAAAGGGAAAAGAAAAATGAAGGGACTTCCCTGGTGGCGCAGTGGTTAAGAATCCACCTACCAATGCAGGGGACACAGGTTACAGCCCTGGTCCAGGAAGATCCCACATGCCACGGAGCAACTAAGCCCGTGCGCCCCAGCTACTGCAGCCTGCCTGCCTAGAGCCCGTGCTCCGCAACAAGAGAAGCCACCACAATGAGAAGCCCGTGCATCGCAACAAAGAGTAGCCCCCACTCGTCGCAACTAGAGAAAGCATGCACGTGGCAATGAAGACCCAACGCAGCCAAAAACGAATAAATAAGAAAAAACAAGAAAAATGAGGTTGGAAAATAAAATCCACCCCGGGGTCAGCTTTGCCTCCGGGGCTCAGCCTGGCACTGGGACCCACCCTGGCGGCATGCCCCATCCATCCCCACTTAAGCTGCGGGGCTGCCGCCACCTGCTGCGGGAAACGGCGTGGTGGGTGTCAGGATTAACCCGTGGTCACCACTAAAAACAAGTGAGAGGCTTTCTAGGGAGCAGCCTGAGAGAGCCTGGCCTGCAGCTGCAGCCAACGGCAGCAAACAGGTTCCTGCCTGGCCAGCTGTCAGAGAGCACGCACGCGGGCCACAGCGGAGGAGATGCCGGGAAGGTCACGGGAGCTCACAGGCAGTCCCTTGAGGGGCTCCTGAGGTCAGATGGCATTTGAGAGAAAGGTGAGACAGAGCCTGCTGGCTGCTGGGCCACCGTGCGCAAAACACGTTAGTTTCGACACCTCAAAGTCAGAACGTTTGCAGGTGGCGAGTGGGTGGAGGGGAGGTGGGGCGGGGAAGGGACAGAGGAGGAGAGAAGCCTAAACGAGAGAGTAAGACCTGATTCAGCAAAGGTTCTGCCTACACAGGATCCGCCCGGTGAAAAATAGAAACCCGATGCCATGCAAGGGCAGACTTGCGAACAGAGATGACACACGGGACCTGGGAGGTTTTCTGTGCGCGTGCGTGCGCACACACACACACACACACACACACACACACACACACCCGGCCGGGGGCGGGGCACATGGATATTCTGACAGAGGTGGCCGGCGCAGCCAGCACCGTGGGAGCCGAGGGTACAGCACACGAGCTCCCCGAGGGACGCAGGTTCGCGATGGGACACAGGCAGCTGGCTCACGTGGGCCCGATGCAGGCACATGTGTGCTGTCTGGGACTCAGCCCAGAGTCACGAGGCGGGGACTCTGGCAGAGCTTCCCTCGCTTCCGCCGGACATCCCGGGCCGAGGTGCTCAGGGCCCCCTCCTCCCCCTGCAAAGAGCTCGGAGGGAGGGTCCCCAAGTTCCCCCGTGCGGTGGACAGAAGCGCAGGACACCGTGGCCCCGGGGGCCTCCCAGGTCTGTGGTTTGCTGGCACCCTCTCGGCCAGCACCACGGCCTCCGTCAGATGCCTGCAGGCCTGTGAACACAGCCCGGACCTGCTCTAAAGCCACACTTCCTTCTGCAAACTTTTTTAAGAATTGACATGAGGTTTTCATAAAATCAAAGTAAAGCATTTGAAAGTGCAGTCACAGTGCTGTGCAGCCTCGACCTCTATCTGGTTCCAAAACATTCTCGAAGGAAGCCCTGTCCCCATCAGCAGTCACCCCATCCCATCCCCAGCCCCTGACAACCAGGAACCCACTCCCTGTGTCTGTGGAGCTGCCTGTTCTGGACGGTTCCCATCAGTGGAGTCGCACCCTGTGTGTCCTTCTGTGTCTGGCTTCTCTCACAGAGCATCGTGTTCTCAGGGTCCATCCACGCTGTAGCGAGTGTCAGGGCTTCACCCTTTTTCATGGCTGAGTGATGCCCCTGTGTGTGGAGGGACTACCTTGTGTTTGTCTATCATCTGCTGATGGACACTTGGGTTCCACATACACTTGGGTGTGTATGCTTGAGTATCTCTTTGATTCTCTTGGAGTGGACTCACTGGGTCACCTGACTCCCTTTTCACCTTTGCCATCCCTGAAACACCCCAGACCAGGCCTCCCCATTCTGCAGCCTGCAGCTGGCTTTTGGGAAGTGTAACTCTTTACAACGGTAGGCGCACATCTATCCGACAGGCATCTACAAGCCCTGGGATGATGGGGAGTGAGGATCTTCAGAAGGGGACCCTCCAAAAACCCAACGATCAAGATAAATATCTTAATGCGCTGTTGTAAAAAGTCAAAACGGGGCTTCCCTGGTGGCGCAGTGGTTGAGAGTCCGCCTGCCGATGCAGGGGACACGGGTTATGCACAAAATCCACCATAACCCGGATATTGACATTTTAAAATCAAGACAGGATTGTGAACGGTGCCGTGAGACCCATCTTGGAGTCCCAGTCAAGAGGAAAAATCAGAATGACTGGTCCTGTCCATCTTGGAGTCCCAGTCAAGAGGAAAAATCAGAATGACTGGTCCTGTCTTGATTTAAAATTTTGAAATTCAGTTCATCATGGATTTTTGCTTTGCTTTTAGATTTTCAATAGAAATACTAATGTCACATCAAAACATTTTACGTTTAAATGAAATCTAATTAGATTAAATAAATAAGTTAAAATGAAGTTGAACTAGTTAATTTTCACTTTACATTCAATATTCTTTATCTTGATCACTGAGGTTTTTGGTGCCCCCTTGGATTTTTCTCCAATGCCTGGCTCTCTGCACCCTGGTCTCAGCCCTTTGATTTGGGACTGATGGATCCGAGTGAGTAACCCAGCACAGCTGACTACTTGCTAGTGGTCCTCAGGTTCCCTTCTCTGAGCCGCATTTTGGACATTTCTAGAATCCCAGTTGTGCAAAAAGAGCTGGAGGGTGGGAGTGACGCTTGCCCAGCATGTCCTGGTACTTGTCCAGGTACCCAGAAGGGTCCTGCCTGTTAAAGGGTCCATCAGCCCGGCTGCCAGAACCTGGAAGGGGCCAGCACAACGCAGAATGACCTACCGGAAACGGGGTACAAGCTAGGGTTCATTTTTTGTTTTCTGTTGGTCTGGAGTGGCAGCTGGCGTTGTCTTCTAAGTCCCAGTTTCCTTGTCGACAGAATAAAGCCCCTATCACTGGCGTCGCTGGGGGATGAGAGTGCCAGCACTTGGCAGGTTCTCCACGAATGCCAGGCCCCTCTCCCTCTTGATTCCCCAGGGCCCTTAGGACAAACTTCCCAAAGAAGGAGAAGAGGGCTCAGGGCAGGCGGCAAGGTGCGGGTCTGTGCCACCTTAAAGCACCTGCCGCGGATGTGACACGCTGGTGAGGCCCTTCTGAAGGGCCTGAAGACGATCCTGGTGTGTGTGTGCTGGGGAGGGGGCGAGGAGGCCGCTGGCCTCTCCGCATGTCAGCAGAGCTTCCCTCGGGAAACTTTCCACCACACTGCCACCTTATCAGGCTTCAAGGAAGCACGTCAGCACTTTCTTAGAAAAGTATTTGTTCTGTAGGTGGCACCAGCGGGCACTTCCCTCAGCCCTGCCTGGCCTGGAGCGTTGTTCAGTCTCCACCCCCAAACCTTCAGGGGCACATATTGTTGGATGAAGACATTTCAAGGGTCTCAGCCGCAGAGGGTGAGCTTGGGCGGCCCAAGGAGGGGTGACAAAGACCAGCTGTAACTTCTGCAAGATGCCGCCCCATTTCAGAAGGGGCTTGGAGCCGGGCCGGGTATGCTTCTCCCTGGCTGGCTGGGTTTCAGTGTGGCCTAGGGTGTGCACATCTGTCTTCTGATCACTTAGTTTGAGACTCTCAGTTCCCAAAAGGCAGCAAAGGGAAGAAACTCAAAGACAGACCCAGGGCAGGCTGAGGGCCAGGTGGGAGAAAGGCCATAGTCGTACACAGAAACTGTCACCCCCACCACCCCCAGCTCAGCCGGTTGCGCTGGCCCCGATGGCGGCCTGCAGTGAATCTGCTGTGGGGCCGGTTCCCTTCCCCACCCGCTTTCCGAGAAGTGGGGGCGCCCCTGGTGCTGTGCCGGGGCTGCCCCTGCCCAGATCACCGTGAAGCCGCTCAGCCCAGTGATCTGGCCCCTGGCGAGACAGCCTGGAAGTGCACCGTAGGAGACGATGACCGAACATCAGGATCGCGAAGGTCTCCGCAGGCTGACTTCAGGGGAGAGGAATCCCGCCAGCGGGCGTCTAGACTGCGGTGTTTCTGGGATGCTGGAACCGGGAGCCAGAAATGCCAGCCAGCGGGAGGGCTGTGCTGCCACCTGGTGGCCACGGCTGCACGGGAAGCACGACGTCCGCCCAGCAGTGTGGCAGGCGGACCCCAGGTGTTGGGTATCGGCGGTGAACAAGGAGGGGTTCCAGCCCTCGAGGAGCCTGAGAATGAAGGTGGAGGGCCTGCAAAACCTGCATTGATTTAGGGCAGGTGAGACCCCCGCTGGGTTAGGGATGCCACGGACCCTCAGGAGACTTCGTTCCATGACCATGTGACCTCTGAGGTCCGGGGATGCTGCTGCCCACACTTAAATACACACCTGAGGGGTAGGGAGAGGAGGTGACTCACAGACACTGGGGGTCACCCTGGTTTATACCGGCTGACCGCTGGGGATTTATTCTGGAGTCTAAGCTGTGCTATGGATCAAATTCAGTATTTTTCCAAATAATAAATGCAGGGGTCCCCCCCTCGGCACTGCTGACATTGAGGCGGGGTCATTCTCTGTGGCGGCCCTCCCAGGCACTATGGGGTGTGCCTGTGGGGCGCGAGCCCGAGACAGGTTTGCCTTGGTAGGCCCCTGCCTCCAAACAGCAACCCGGGAAGTTATAGTTTATTAACTGCACAGCTGTGAAGATGAATACAAACCAGGCTGGGTTGTTATTATATATTCCTTAAGACATTCACTCTTGGTTGACTGATTTTAACGTAAGTGAAAGCACTTTGGTGGGCCCTGGGCGCGGGCCTCCTGTGAAGGACGGGGGCGAGCATGCTGCCCGGACCACCTTGGTTGAAACGTTGCTTCTCACGGGGGCCTCCCCTCCCCTCGCCCAGGCTGGGTCAGCCCCCTCTGCACAGGCCCAGCTCCTGGATGTTCACTTCGGATCCTGGGGCACTGCCCTAGACCCGGTCTCTATCCAGGCAGTCCTGCCCCCTGGGCACTGCCATGTCTGGAGACTTCTGTGGTTGTCACACTGGGGGTGACCTACCCCACAAGCACAAAGGACGGGCACATACAACACAAAAGGTCCCCACTGAGCCATGCTCCCTGGGCCTGCCCCAGGGCTCCGAGGGACGTCGGGGAGCCTGACCCGTTCCTGCCAGAACCACGGGTCCCACAGCCCGAGAAGGCCACAGCGTCCTGAGGGGCCATGTCTGGGGCCCAAATCAGCTGGAGAGACGGATGGAGGGAGGGCGGGAGGACGGCTCCTACCTGGTGGCCTGAGCAGGCTCACGCAGTGAGGAGCTTCGTGAACACCATCCACTCCCTGCCTACCAGGTCTGTGCAGGGCCTCTGCACATCTGGGCCTGGGGGGCGGGGGTGAAAATGCACGTAACATAAAAGCTACCATTTTAATCACGTTACACTGTTCAGCTCATTGGCATTTGTACAGCCATCACCTCTATCTAATTCCAGGACATTCTCATCTCCCCCATATGAAACGCCGTCCCCATCAGCAGTCACTTCTCCTCCCCCAGGCCGTGACAACCACGAACCCACTCTCTGTCTCTGTGGATCTGCCCGTTCTGAACGTTTCTGGAATTCACAGCAGTGATTTCTGCAGTGACTCGAGGGTCTGCTGGGATCAAGGACACGGGGCGCCCTGCAATGTGCCTTGAGGGGTGGCCCTGAAGCTATGGGCACTTCTGTCCCCTCATGTCCTGACAGCCACCCCAGAATGTCGTTACAGGCTGGGCAGCAGCAAACCCCGCGTGCCTTCCAGGCGGCTGCTGCAGGGCGATCATGTCGCATCCTCTGTGGGTCGTTGTCTCCCTGCATCAGCAGGGGCAAGGGCCGGGCAGAAAGAGAACCCCATGGGGGGCTGCTGACGTTACTGCTGCAAGACCCACGGCACCAGCTCCCGGGCCGACCGGAGCGGACTCAGCGAAGCAGGAGTGCTCACAGGCCAAGCCTGGCGACCAGCGCCCCGTGAGGAAGATGAGAGCGCTGGACCAGCACGGGATGAGCCTCAGGATAAGCCCAGCCTGCCTCGCCGGTCACGAGTGTGACCGTAAGAAGGACGTGTGGTCACCTGGAAGGCTGCGGCAAGAGTGAGGCTCAGGGGTGGGCCACCCAATGTTTGTGCACCGTGGAAACTTCCAGAGGTCACAACCCAACGCGTGTGGGGTAGAGGCAGGGTCTCGCAGCGGCACTGCTGACATCCGGGCCGGGTCATCCTCGGTGGGACGTTCCCCAAGACACATTCCGTTCCGTGATCGTCTGACACAAATTCTCCTAAACAAAGTTTTATTGGCACGCGGCACAACCGGTAATTTACAAGAGCAGAACTGAGTCGTCTTGATGGAGAGTGTCAGCCTGCAAAGCCGACAATATTCCCTCTCTGGCCCTTTCTGGAAAAAGTGTGCTGACCGCTGACCTCTGGGCAAGCCCGGTGAACCTAACATTCTAGATGGGGGAGAGAAACATGCATACAAATAACTACATGAAACAGAGACAGTTTTACTCGGAGGCGTCATGGAGAAAAGCGAGGCAGTTCAGAAGGACCGTGGGTGTCGGTGGGATTCAAGGACGGGCTGGAGAGAAGAGCCCTCGCTGGAAGGGGACACTGGAGCACACACCCTAAAGAGATGAGGGGCGGCCGTGTGGGTATTTGGAGGGAAGGTGGCGGCAGCGGGGGTGCAGCTCGTGCAAATGTCCTGGGGCGAGACGATGCCTTTTGGGGTAGCGGGCAGCGAGGTCAAAAGCTGACAGGCCCTGTGGCCACTAAGAGGTGAGCTGTAGCCCTTGGGAGATTGGGGAGGGGGTACTCCGAGCAGGGAGGTCACATGACCTGACAAAGCTTCTAAGGCTGCCTCTGCGGCTGCTGAGCTGGCGTTTCTTTCCTCCACGTGACGCAGCCCTGACTCAGCCTGGAGACGGTAGCCTGGCAGTGGGACCTGCAGCTCCATCTGGGTTGGGAGGGGGTTTGCAGGAGCTGCCTGGGCTGGGGCCTGACTCCCCGTCCACCTCCCTCGGCTCCCCGACACAGAGTTTGCTGGAAACAGGCGGGTCCCCGCAGCTCCTTCCCGGGAGCGGGTGTGAGCTTCTTGGAAGCCGCAGGCCAGCGGCCACAGAGCTGTCTGCTGACATCACTGTGCGAGGCTGCGGCCGTCAAGACCCTGGGCTGCTCTGAAAGGGCTTTGAGGAATCGGAGACAGGGCGTCAGGACGACGTCCCACCTCCCCGATCCCCGCGTCCCACAGAGGACAGCGCGCCGTGCGTGCGAGGGGTGCAGGAGCTTCAGACAGGGCGCGTTTCCTGCAGACCCATGACCCCCACCCATGACAGAGAGGGGGCTGCACCAGCGTCCTGGCATCATCCCGTGGACCCAAGACCAGAATCACGAGCTCCCAGGACTAGAAGGAGTCCGGAGACAACACTGGGCGGGTCATCCTCTGGGGGGCCGTCCCGGGCTCTGCAGGGTGTGCAGCAGCACCCCTGGCCCCCACCCCCTCGATGCCAGGAGCGCCCCAGTCAAGATGACCACAGACGTCCCCAGACATGGCCCAGTGTCCCCTGGGGCAGGATCAGCCCCAATGAGACCCCCCCCCCGTCTGGGTCCAATAATAGAAATGACTTTGGAAGCAGCTGGTCAGCCCCTCTGCCCAGGGCCCCGTGTGGACAGCGGACATATTTGAGGAGCAGAGTGAGGAACCTATGGAGCTGCTGGTTGCTGGGCTGCTGTGTGTTGAAACGGAGAACACAGATGCTGAGATTTCTGGTTGCCCAATCCCTGGAAAGCACAGTTCCCAGCCCTTCTGCATCACAGCCAAGAAATCCAGCAGAGGCCGGGCTGTGTTCCTGGCATTGCGGCCGCGGCGGCTCTGCGTGACCCCAGGCTTGTTCCCGGCAGGTGCTGCGAAAGGGACCCAGCTGCCCCAGGAGGGCGGGACTCCTCGGCTTCTGCACCCTGCCTGCCCCTCAGAGGGCCTGGACTGGAGGTGGCTCTCACCCTGGGAACAGTCTGGGGACACCTGTGGTCGTCACGACGGGGGGTGCCCCTGGCATCCAGTGCGTGGGGACCAGGGAGGACGCTCCATATGCCGCGGTGCCCGGGACGGCCCCCCGCAGAGGAGGACCCGGCCCCATACCCACAGTGCCGAGGGGGAAGGCCCTGGGTTAATTACTTGGGAGAAAACTGAGCCTGCTCCCTGCTCACACTGGACACCAGCATAAACTGCTGACGGTCGGGTGAGCCCAGTGTCTCTGAATGGCCTCCTCTCCTTCCCACACCACTCAGGTGGCGTGTCCCGTCTGCACGTCAGCAACACGCGGGGGGAAAGAAGCCACAGCCCCCGCGGCTGGGGTGGGGGGGGCAGCCTGGGCCCCAGGCTGTCCCCGGTCGGCAGCCATGGCCCTAGAGACCGCCCCGTGAGCAGGACCGTCTTTCCCAGCCCCTTCCTGGTTAGCCCGCCCCAGCACACTGGGGCGGGTGAAGTAAACACAGCCCGGCGCCAAGGACAGACGCTCTGGCCTCGCCCGTAGGCGGGGGCACCCGCAGGGGATGAGGCAGGGGAAGGGGGAGGGACCTGGGGCCCAGAGCCTCCCCTCGCCTGGCCTGGACCTCAGAGCTGAGCCAGTGCCGGCCCAGGGCCCACCCTTGCTTTAATGCTCTGCTCTCACCGTCTGGAATCTCCTGGAAACTTCTGAGCAAGGGGCTCAGGTTTTCATCTCGTACATGGCCCTGAAGATCCTCTCGCTGATACCACAGCTGCAAGACGAAGGAGTTTCTGAGGCCTCGTCCCTCTGAGCGCCATGTGGGCCACCAGCGCCTGGGGGGACGCTCAGGATGGGGGTGCGGGAGGGTAGGGAAGCCCAGGGTCACAGGCATTTGAGTTTCTAAGCAGAGAGCGATTTGGAGTCCACCTGCGTGCAAGCCT
This sequence comes from Neophocaena asiaeorientalis asiaeorientalis, assembly GCF_003031525.2. Taxonomy (NCBI): domain Eukaryota; kingdom Metazoa; phylum Chordata; class Mammalia; order Artiodactyla; family Phocoenidae; genus Neophocaena; species Neophocaena asiaeorientalis. The sequence goes on from NW_020172691.1 coordinate 1,553,654, forward strand.
GGCTCTAAACCCAGGTGCCCAGCGTGAGCAGGGATCGAACTCAATGCTTTTTCCAAATAGTTAACACAGGGTCCCCGTCCCCCCCCCACCCCACCCCCGGGTGCTGCTGACATCAGGGTGGGGTCGTCCTCTGTGGGGCAGCCGTCTGGCCTCCCACCCACTTGATGCCAGACCCCGTCCCCCATCGTGACAACCACAGATCCCCCAGACGTGGTGCAGTGTTCCTGGGGGCAGAATCGCCCCTGGTTGAGACCCACTGGCCTAGACGAGGGACTGGTCTCTTCTGGGGAGGCTGGGTTAAGCCACGTCGGGGCTGAGCCCAACTTGCCACTGCAGCTCTGACCCTGCCTCGGGGGCTGCGAGCCTTGGGCCCCCATCGGTTTGATCAAAAGCACGAGACCAGCCTGGACAGAGGGCCATTCTCCAGGACGCCTGGCCGTCACACCTCACGACTATCCATGCCCTGCCCACCACCTCCCACCTCCCACCCTGCAAGCCCCCGCCTCCAGGGAGCCCTTGGAGCTCCCTCACCCTCGGCGCCTGCCTTCTGCGTCAGATGCCCTCCCTAGCCCCCTAGCCGGCGTGGATGTAGACAAGACCTCCTCCGAGACCTCCCTGGACCCCGGGGCTCTCATCTCTCTGCTCGGCTCCCCCAGGCACATTTCCTGATTTCTTCCTCTTGCCCTTTTTTTTTCTTTGGCCGCACCGCGCGGCATGCAGGATCTTAGCTCCCCGATCAGGGATCGAACCCGCGTCTCCAGCATTGGAAGTGTGGAGTCTTAACCATTGGACTGGACCGCCAGGGAAGTCCTGTTTTGTCCTTCTTGTTTACTTGGGTGTCTGTGCCAGCGCTGTCCTTGGAGGGCAGGGCTTCATTCACCACCATGGCCGGCACCTACGACCACCCTCGGCCTGTGCTGGGCGCCGGGTCGGTGTTCTGACTGACGGTCTGACCTGCCACTCACTCTCCAGCCACCATCACCCCCTCCCCGGCTTCTCCAGCCACTTTCCCCGACGCTATCCTCACCCTCCACTGACTGTGGTGGAGTGCTCACTCGACCACACAGTTGTTTTGTTCTGTCCTGTTTTTTTTCAACAAATCTGTACTTTGAAATAATCTGGGGTTTACAGAAAAGTTACAAAGACAGTAGAGAGAGTGCCGTCTGCCCTCACCCAACTACCCTTCCCCGGGGCGCGTTTGTCACAGCTGGGAAAGTGACATGGGAACACTTTATTCAGATTTCCCTAGTTTTCCCCCCAATGTCCTGCCCCAGGATCCTGACACTCTGTTCTGTCGCCACTCACGTGTCCTCAGTCACCTCTGGGCAGTGAAAGCCTCTGGCTTTTCCTGGCCATCTTCTCACTAATTCTTTGTTTGTTTTGGGGAAAACAAAAATGCCATTTAGGGCTTATTCTTGTTATTTGTAAATGAATTAATAAATACTTAAGATTTTTCTCAGTTTTAATTTTGAATCTAGTAACTTTTCATAAATATAACCCAAATTTAAAAAAAGCTCTTTGGAGCCTTCAAGACCAAAACGCTGGAGAACCTCTGTCCTAAAGAGTGGTTGGTGACCTCTGGCCCGAGGGCCACATCCGGCCCTCTGCACATTTTTTTGTAAAGTTTTACTGGCACGTAGCCACGCCCCCTCCCTCAGGTATTGTCTCTGGTGGCTTTCAAGATACAAGAGTTGAGTCGTTTCAGCAGAGACAGCCTGACCTGCAAATGAAAATATTCAAGGTCTGGCCCTTTACCAAAAAGTCTGCTACTGTTGATCTCCATTATAGCAAGTTTGTAGCAAGTGCTTGTTTAAAATCAGGCCAGGGACTTTCTTGGTGGTCCAGTAGTTAAGACTCCGCACTTCCACCGCAGGGGGCGGGGGTTCCATCCCTGGTCGGGGAACTAAGATTCTGTATGCCGTGAGCAGCCAAAAATAAAAAATAAAATAAATAAATAAAATCAGGCCAAAACCTACAGGGTGTGGGGTCCCAACAGACATCAGAATACCAGTACCATTGAAATGTCTGTCGCATAACATCTTTCAAAAGCAAACACCACCGTGGACCATTACGCAGCCATGAAGAGGGGTGAAGCCCTGACACTCGCTACCACGTGGCTGGACCCTGAGAACACGATGCTCAGTGAGAGAAGCCAGACGCAGAAGGACACACAGGGTGTGATTCCACTGATGGGAAACGTCCAAAACAGGCAGATCCACAGACACAGAGCGTGGGTTCATGGTTGTCAGGGGCTGGGGAGGGGGATAGGGGGAGCGACTGCTGGTGGGGACGGGGCTTCTTTTGGGGTGATGGAATGCTCTAGAATTAGCTAGTGGTGGCTGTTGCACAACTAGGTACTAAAATGCACTGAATTGAACACTTTAAAGGATGAATTGTGTGCTGTGTGAACTATATCTCAGTAAAAGAAAAAGAGCCCACAGCCCCGTGCTTTGGCTACAGGACACTGTCCTGTTCCACGTCCTACACGCGAGGTGTCCCAATCACTGCCCCACCTTGCAATCACCCCTCAGACATAGTAACAGCCCTCACCCGGTCCCCCGACTGCACCCCAGGGCAGTGCCCATGGCACCCCCAGGGGGCGCTCGTGCCGCAAGATCAGCATGTTATAAAGAAGGAAAAAGTCAAAGTGGTTTCCCCTCAAAGCAAACTGGAAAGATCTCGGGTAAGAATTCAACATGTTTAAGCAATTACAGGCAAAAGAGATTTCAAGGAAATGTCCCAGCGATTGGTGGGATTCTAGGGCCACGGTGCCAGCCTCACTGGGGGACCCTTGGGTGTCTCCACAGCATCGTTACCCCCGGCTGGACAGCTGGTAGTATGCACAGAACGGACTTAAGGGGTGGAGATGCTGTCCAGTCAAGGCTGTGCTGTGACCTTGGGTGACCTCCTCCAGCCCTGGTTTCCACTCTCATTTACAAAGGCACGAAGGCTCCCTTCCCGGCATCGCGCTCTGGGTAGAGGTTACATTTTGGCTAGATGACTTGCTCTGGCCAAGAGTGAGCCTGGTCCACTGGGCTTTTATCTGCTGCAGGCTCCCCTCCCCCTGTGACCCGCCCTCCTACCCTCCCTCCCTGCCCCGCCCGCTCCCGCCACAGTCCCTTACTGAGTTCCACCTAGCTCCCACACGGTGGGTTGAGCAGTGTGCCCCCAAAATTCATGTCCACCCCAAACCTCTGATGGTGACTGATATGAACTGAATTCTGGTCCCCCAAATTCCTGTGTGGAAGCCCTGACCCCCAGGACCTCAGACTGTGACTGTATTTGGAGATGGGATCTTTAAAGAGGAGATTAAGGTAAAATGAGGCCCTGAGGGTGGGCCCTGAGCCAATGGGACTGGGGTCCTTATAAGAAGACAGATTAGAACACAGACATGCACAGAGGGGAGACCATGTGAGGACATGGGGAGAAGGCGGCCGTCCTCACACCAAGCAAAGAGGCCTCAGAGGGGACCAGCCCTGCCGACACCGCGATCTGGGACGTCCAGCCTCCAGCACTGCGAGAGAATAAGCGTCTGTTGTTTAAGGCCCCGGCCTGTGGTATTTGGTTGTGGCAGCTTGAGCAGACTAGTTTGGTGACCTTATTTGGAAATAGGGTCTTCGCAGATGTAATTAGTTGAAGTAAGATGAGGTCATGCTGGAATAGGATGGGCCCTAACCCAATGCTGGTGTCCTTATAAGAAGAGGAGAGACACACAGAGACAGAGGGAAGGTCACATGACAATGGGGGCAGAGACTGGGCTGATGTGTCCATAAGCCCAGAACTGCCTGGAGCCCCAGAGGCTGGAAGAGGCAGGAAGGACCCTCCCCTGAGCCTCTGTGACATCTTGACCTCGGACTTCTGGCCTCCAGGACTGTGGGAGAATAAGTCTCTGTTGTTCTAAGCTGCCCAGTCTGGGGTCATCTGCTACGGTGGTCTCAGGACGCTATCACCCCTCTGCGGTTTCCCTTCCCCACATTCTGACAGCCTATGGAAGAGTCCGTCCTCCAAACACCCCTCTGGTTAGCAGAGGGTCTCCTTCGCCCACTCTTGTCCTCAAAAGCGTTCACAGTGCCTTGGGGGGACTGCTTCTACTTAAAATTTTATTTTTGACTGGATATATTAGGCCATTCAGGCTGTTATCACAGAACACTGCAGACTGGGGGGCTTAAACCACAGACATGATTCCTTATTGTCCCAGAGGCTGGAGGCCCATGATCAGGCTGCTGGCATGGCGGGTTCCTGGTGAGGGCCTACTTCCTGGCCTGCAGACAGCCGCCTTCCTGCTGTGACTTCACATGGCCAGAGCTCTCTCCATCCCCTTATAAGAGACCAGAGCCCTCTCCATCCCCATATAAGGACACTAATCTCATCCTAGAGGCTCCACCCCCATGACCTCACCGAACCCAATCAACTCCCAAGGGCCTCACCTCCAAACACCATCCCATTGAGGGTTAGGGCTTCAGCATATGAATGTGGGGGACATAAACATTCAGTCCATAACATGGGGGTAGGTTATGATTATTAAATATCCACTGTGGGACTTCCCTGGCGGTCCAGTGGTCACGACTCCCTGCTTCCACTGCAGGGGGTGCGGGTTTGATCCCCAGCTGGGGAACTAAGATCCCACACACCGTAAGGCATGGCCAAAAAAAAAAAATCCACTGTGTACAGGCGGGGGGCCAGGCGAGGGATGGGTGGGGCCCCCGTGGCTCCATAGCGCCTGGCAGGGGAGCTCATCCAGAGCTGACACGCCCCACAGGCCTGCTGACCTAACAGCTCCCTCTGGCCCCCAGCCCCGGCCTCCCTCTGAACCACTCCTGTCAGTGGAAGCTTTTGAGGAACACACAGCTTTGCCCTGCAAAAGTTAATGGCCACAAAGGGTGCCTGGGATGCAGAGCATGTCTGCGGAAAGACCCGGAAACCAGTAAGTCACTTGTTTACAGGAAGGGAGGCTGAGAGCTGGGAGCACAGGTGGGAGGGGAGACACCATTTTCGCAGGACACAATTTGCACCTTTTGAATTCTTGTACCGTGGCATATTTATTTACGCAAAAACTTAATTTTTCTTCCTAGGGGTGTCTGGGCCCGAGTGAGGATATGCGAGGGAAAAGCCAAGTATTGGCCCAGCTCCCTGATTCTGCAGCTCAGACTGGGCTCCCCCTGTCCTGGGGGAGTGGACAGGTGACCTGCACGCTGGGGCCAAGGTGTCAAACCAGAACAAAAAAATGTTTCATACTCCAAAGAATTGAAAGCGGGGTCTCAAACAGATAACTGTACACCTGTGCTCACAGCAGCATGACTCCCAACAGCCAAAAGGTAGAAAGAACCCAAGTATCCACAGACGGATGATGGACAAACAAACGTGGTCCATCCACACAATGGAAAATGATTCAGCCTCGAAAAGGAAGGAGATTCTGACGATTGCTGTACTGTGGATGGACCCCAAGGACACGATGCTCAGTGAGAGAAGCCAAACACAGAAGGACAAGTACTGCCTGATTCCACTCACAGGAGGTCCCTAGAGGAGTCTCATCCACAGAGACAGGAAGTAGATGGTGGGGGCCAGGGGCTGGGGGAGGGGCTGGGGAGTCAGGGTTTCATGGGGACAGCTTCTATTTGGGAAGATGAGTAAGTTCTAGAGACGGATGGTGGGGATGGTTCCACGACAATGTGAATGTATTTAATGCCACTTAACTGTGCACTTAAAAATGGTGAATTTAATGCCATTTGTATTTCCACACACACACACACACACACACACACACACACGAAGATGCTCCAAATGCTCACAAGAGCCTGGGTCTGTCCTGGGTGTCCGTGTGTGCAGCAACGCAGCCCATGCGTAAACAGGGCAACCCTGGTGGCCTCACAACACAGGCGACCGTCACCAGGCGGCATACCCACCACCCCACCCCACCCTCCAGGAGGTGGCTGAGCACATTAGAGTGCTAAGGGAAGGGTTCAGGGACCTGCTCCACTGAGCTTTCCTGATAATTCCCAAGGACGGAGGGGAGGGCAGGTGGGTAGGCATGGGGACCCGGCACCTCAGCTCCCACCCCCGGCTCCCTGGCTGTTTACTGAGCTTAGACGTGTCCACTCTGCTGGCCAAGCTGTTCCTGCCCCGAGATCAGGAAAACAAGGTCAGCTCAGGACATGGAAGCACTGCCCTGGCTGTTGTCCCTCCTGGTGGCTGCGGGGCCGGGACCCGCAGAGGGTGGACCCCTGCTGCTCACCTCCCAGGGGCGTGGGCTCTGGGCCAGGGGCATGTTCTGTCCCCATGGTTCCCCGACTTCTTTCTCCCCCTCAGTCAAGGGGAGGGGCCCTGGGATGGGGAGCAGGGGTCCAGGGCTCTCCAGCAACCTGCTGAAGGGCCTGGGGGTCCCTCACTCAGGCCCAGGTTTCCATGGATACCAGAGAAGCTGGAAGACCCCTGAAACCTTCAGGAAGAAGGAAGGTAGAGCCCAGAAAGGGGAAGGGCGTGGGGCTCGGGTGAGAGAACTCCAGTGACGGTGGGGTGACAGGACACGCTTCCCATCCGTCCAGAGCCCTCGCTGTGCCGCCCAGGGACACGGACTGCAGAGCTGATGACCTCATCTCCTCAGGCAGCAGCCCAGGGCGGCCGGGGCAGCTACCACCCCAGTTTCACCGAAGGGAAACTGAGGGCGGGAGCAGATGCCTGCCTGACCAGGGGTCAGGAGCTGGGAGGTGCTGAGGCAGGTGCCACTTCTTGGGCCTGGCTCCGGTGTGCCCAGCCCCACCCCCAAGCATTGTAGAAACGGCCCTGAAACCCCCTGGGCCTCTGCCCACCACTGCTGGGGGCGACTGGGGCACCCTCACCTTCTCTGTGCCTCAGTTCCCTAATCCGGAAAACAAGGTCAATTGATTGTTGCCATAGGTGGGGCTGGAACCCTCTATGGCTCCTCACTGCCCTGAGGATAAGGTGGTCTCTGCCCGAGGCCACCTCGCTCCCTCTGCCTCACCTTGCACCCCTGCCTGCCATCCTGTAACCAGCCTCTACTCCTAGGCACACACTGCTCCCGCCACCTGGAGCGTCCCTCCCACCCCAATCGGCTCCAGGGCATTGGCATGCTCAACTCAAGACGTCACTTCCTCCAAGAAGGCCTCCCTGAAGCCCCAGAGGGAGCACCTCAAGCAGTGCTGTCACCATCAACTCACTCAACCAGGGTTTCAACTGGGGTGATTCTACCCCCCAGGGGATGTTGGGTAATGTCTGGGGACATCTGTGATTGTCACGACTAGGGGGCTCCTGGTATCGAGTGGGTGGGGGCCAGCGATGCTGCTCCACGCCCCACAGAGCCCAGGACGACCCCACACAGAGAACAACCTGGCCTCAGTGTTCACAGTGTCGAGGAGGCCAGCGGGCCCTGCCCCTCGGCCCTGGGACGCGGGAGACCTGGTTGCTGGTTTGCCGGGGGCACGTGCGTGTGCGGCTGCCTCTCCTCCCACCTACTCTGCATGCCTGTCCTCACTCCGCAGCCCCGGCTTGAGCCAAGGACGCCCACAGCCTGGCTCTCTGTGGCTCTGGGCTGCCTGGCTTTGTGAGTCCTGCAGTCAGAGGGCCCTGGCTCCGAGCTCGCCCCTCATCCGCGCAGAGCTGTGAATCGGCTGGGATGTTAGTCAGGGACCCAGGGACGGCGCGTCCCATTCCAGGAGGCTCACGAGCTCAGACCTTGGCCCCGGCCGCTGACTCAGCCAGGGAGTCAGAGTGCGGTCATCACTCCTTCCGGTGCACGATGAGTACATTCTCCGCTGGCCCCACCATGCCACCGGTCCTGGTCACAGGCTCATCTCTCTGCTCAGGAGGTCAGGTGAGGATTCCACCCTGAGCCTCATTCTTTCTTTCACTCGCCAAACATCCGGCCCGCAGTTGGGGAGAGATCCCTGACCCGAAGGAGCTTACGATCCGGCCTGGGTGACAGGTGCAGCTAATTTGAATGTCACAGAACAGTTATCGTGTTAACACTCGGCTTCTCTCTGCTCCTAGTTTCTCTTCTGTGACATGGCGATGATTATCTCTAATTGGCAGAGCTGAGGTGAGTTTCAGAACGAGCGTGGGAAGTCAACGGGGTAGGTGTATCGATCAGCTACTGCTGCATGACAAATCACCACCAACTTAGGGTCTAAGACAACACCCTTTGTCATCTCCTGGTTTCTGTGTCAGGAAACGGGGGTGTAGCTTAACTGGGCCCTCAACTCGGGTTCTCAAAAGGCTGAAATCAAGGGATTGGCCGGGCTGAGCTCTCATCTAGGAACTTAGGGTCCCCTTCCAAGCTCATCTGACTGGTTGGCAGAGTCTACTTCCCTGCAGTTGTAGGAGTGAGGCCCCATTTTCCTGCTGGCTGTTGGGAGGCGGCTGCTCTCAGCTCCCATGGCCTCCTCCATGGGCAGCGTATGGCTGTTTGCTTTTTCCAAAGCCAGTAGGAGAGTGTCTGCTGTTGCTCTGGTCTCTCTCTCTCTCTCTCTCTTTCTTGTGGTAAAAAGCACATAACCATCCTAACCATTTTTAAGCACACAGCTCAGTGGCATTAAGCACACTCACACTGTTGGACAACCATCCCCAACATCATCTCCAGAACTTTCTCATCTTCCCAAACTGAAGCTCTGTCCCCATGAAACCCTGACTCCCCAGCCCCTCCCCCAGCCCCTGGCCCCCACCATCTACTTCCTGTCTCTGTGGATGTGACCCCTCTAGATAGGCTTCTGGTCTCTTGTAAGGCCTTGTCTGATTAGGTCAGGCCCACCCAGACAATCGTTGTGATGAACGAACTCAAAAGTCCACTGATCAGGGGTCTTTGTTATAAAGTCCCTTGGGCCATATCACATCAGCCTAACCACAGAGTGGCATCCCGTCCATTCCAGGTTCTGCCCACACTGAGGAGCAGGGATAGGACAGTGTGTGGACACCAGGGGGGCGGGGGTCTTTGGTGCCATCTTGGAATTCCCCCTCCCACGGGAGGTGCAGTGACATGGGGTGCTGCCACTGTATGGGCTCCCGTGAGGAAGAAGCACACAACAAGCCCCCACCACCTGGGGAGCGCCTACCATTCAGGGCGCAGAGAAGACGGCAGAGAACTCTGGGGAAGTTGAGGAAGCCTTGATTCCAACAACGGGATGTCTCAGCAGTCCTCGGAGCCTGGGCAGAATGGCCAGGGGAGGATGAGGGACGGTTCTCACCCCCTAGAGAGAACTGGGGTACCTCACTATAACTCCCAGCCCTCCCCGTCACTCCTCCCTCTGGCGGCCCTCCTGTGGATGCCAGGACCGCGGTGGTGACAGCGGGCCCGCCCCCTGTGCTCAGAAAGGGCAAGTGAGTTGCCTGGGGTGCCCGTGCGAGTGAGGGGTGCATCTGGATTTGAACCTGAGCCTTCTGGTGCTGGGAGCCTCCACAGAATTGCAGACCAACCCCCCCCAAGAGAATAAACCCACTGGAAGGGCTGGCTGCCTAATAAGGCGGCAGACGAGATGCCCAGAATTGTGGGAAAAGAGAGGCACAGCCCTGCACGACGAGCGTGGGGCACTGCGCCGCCCAAGGTTAGATGTTCGTATCTGTTTTTCCCAGCCCCCCCAAACACAGCAGGAAGAGCTCTCTCCACTCTGCAGACATGTGACGGTCCTACACACCCACAAATTAAACAGAGCCGAATCCGTGCAAGTGACAGAGGGCCCAGAACTCCGCACACACGCAGTCCCTACGCCAACTTCCTATTTTTGTGCAAAAGTTACACGAGATGCCGCCACTGAGGGGAGCTGGGGGAAGGGTGCATGGAATCGCTCTGCACGGTTTTTGCAACTTCCTATGAATCTGGAATTATTTCAAATTAAAGGTGTTTTTTTTAAAAAAACAGGTGAGGGCACTTCCCTGGCGGTCCAGTGGTTAAGACTCTGAGTTTCCACTGCAGGGGGCACGGGTTTGATCCCTGGTCGGGGAACTAAGATTCCACATGCCCCACAGTGCGGCAAAAATAAATAAATAAATAAATAAATTAATTAATTAATTAATTTAAAAAACCAGGTGAAGCTATGGGTTTGTTTAGCTGTGACGAGGACAAAGCATGCTTTCTCCAAGCACCGCCTTTCTACCCCAACCCTGACCCACCCGCGGTGCCTCCAGCAAGGAAGGCGAGGGTAAAGAGACCCCCTGCATGGTCCTGGTGGAGGCTCAGCGTGGCTGGGTCTGGAATGACCATGCCCCCTTCTCCCCCTTTGTGGCCATAAGGATTCTAAGTCCCCAAACCCCTGCCCCCTGTGGACCAACCCCCAAGTGTGGGCAGGACTGTGAACGTGATACCATTTCCCATATTAGGTGATTTCGCACAGAAGAAGGGATTTGGAGGGTGTACTTAAAGCCCCGAGTCAGTTGACTTTGAGTTGATCAAAAGGACAAATCACGTGGGTGGGCCTGACCCAGTCCAAGGGCAGGGCCCTTCCTGCAGTGAGAGACTGAGGGGAGAGGGAGCCCACAGAGGAGACCATGAGGCTGGGCCAGGACCCAGTGGCCTCCAAGAGCTAAGAGTCATCCCTAGCATGCTGTTAGCAGGGCAGTGGGCACTTGGGCCTGACGACTGAAAGGAACCAAATCCTGCCGACAGCCTGAGAGAACTTGAAAGTGGATCCTTCCCCAGTCAAGCCTCAGGTAAGAACTCAGCCCTGGCCAGGCCAAGTGAGACCCTGAGCAGAGGCCCCACCCACACTGTGTCCACACTTCTGCCCCGATAGACAGGGGAGGTGTAAGCTGCTGAGCCTGCGGCGGCTTGTTACACAGCAATGGCTAGCTAGTACACTCCTCGTGGGATGGCAGAGCAGACTGCCTGGGGTTTTACAATCACTGTCACATTTAGTCACACGCAGGGAATGCTCCTACAGCTCGGGAAATTCCAAGGGCTTTGGGAGCTGGGCGCCAGGACACATGGCTGAAGTCCAAAATATGTATTTATGATAAGTCACGAGATCACACCCACCAAAGGCTCCATCTCCAACTATCACCACACTGGGGGGTAGGTTCTACCATCTGAATTTGGGGGGACACCAATGGCAATTAGAAACAAGCTCCCAACACCCCAGTTCCCTGTGACCCTGCAGTTGGCAGCACCTGCTCAGGTCCCCAACCCACCCTCAGCCCCCTGGCCCCGCCCCCCGCCCCAACTCCCAGGCCCTCCCCAGGCCATGCCTCAGTCCTCTGTCACACACACCCACTGTGTACACTGTACTGGGAGCTTCTGCACAGAGACACACGTGTTTTAGCCTGGCGGGGCCTGGCACGCGGGTATCGGCTGACTCAATGAATGAAGCAGGAAGGGAGGGAATGAGGAGAAAGAGGCACGTCCTCGGAGCCCACCGGCTCAGATGGAGTCAGGCCAGTGCACTGCAGGGTGGAGAACTGGCCCTGGGGTGTGGGGAGCTCCTTCTGCCCACCCCAAATGGGCCACTCTTCAGCCTCCTGCAGCTCCCTCTCCTCCCCTGCCCCCCACCTTCTTACCATATGTGACTGTCACCCTGTGCATGTTTGGAGTCAAACGAGGCCTTGAATCTGTGACTCCACCTACGACCCCATGTGTGTATCATCCCTGCCCTGAGGGAGGCTGACTGTTCAAGTGGTTGCCTAGCAACGCGCCCGTGACTGGGGATACAGGGGTCTCTGTGCCTTGGCTGCCGCCTGGGCTGAGCCAGTTCTCGCTGCCCCACGGGAGGAAGCCCAGCTCTGCTGTTTCAGACATGAGCCTCTCTGGGCCTCGATACTCAGACTGGTAGAATCAGGTGGCAGCGCTAACCAGTCCATAAGGGGATTCGCCCACAGGGTCGGAAGAGTGGGGCCTGGGTGGGAACCACGGTAATAACTCACAGTAGAGCATAAAGAGAGTGATCTCGATTGATCCTGGGAGCAAAAATCTTGTGGAGAAGGGGTCTCTCCTCCCACTCGCTGGGTGCTGCTGACATGGGGCTGGGATATCCTCTGGGGGGCCATCCTGGACACTGTGGGGTGTGGAACAGCCTCCCTGGCCCCCACACACTCACGCCAGGAACTCCCCAGTCATGACGACCACAGACGTCCCCAGACACGGCCAGGTGTCCCCTGGGGGCAGGATCACCAGGGTGAGACCCTGCTGTAGGGGGTCAAACTCATGTCTGAACTGCCCCCGCTGCCATGGGAAGCACCACGTGGCCTGCTCTCCAGAATCAGAGCTGCAGCCTGCAGGGAGAGGGTTCTGAGCCCTGTGGGCTGCAGCGGGGGCCCCCTTGGCCGGTTTCCACGCGGGACCCCATAATTACATAGGTATCATATATGCTCTGTCAGGAAGGCAGGGACAGCAGAAGCCGTGACCTTCCGTGAGCAGAACGTTTTAAGGTTTTTAACTGTCTATCTTGGCAGTTCTTTCAGGAGAACAGCTTGTCCATGGAGAGAACTGATAATAATGTGCGTTTCAACACACCCGGGACAGATCAGAAGTGGGTAACCAACCAGGAGAAAGAAACACGCTCTGGCTTGCGCGCTGGGTTGGAGTTTGCTCCCCATACCAGGGCCACTCTCTCAAGATAAAGGGCTCCAATAGGCGCTTTCAGCAGAAATGTTCGCAAACTCCCGGGAGAACAGGGGCTATCAGAAAAACACCCCGCTGTTGGGAGGTCACGGAGTTCTGCATTCTCACCATGGGCGGGAGGGCCGGAGAAGTGCCTGAGAAATCGTTCTCAACCAAGAATCACCCCAGTCCGTGCAAAATCTTCTCATTTCCACCTTGGCCCCCTTTCAGGCAGGCGCTCAGTTGCCACCTGGGGCTCACAGCTACCATATTGGAAAGCCCAGCTCTTGCTCAAAGAACGACGGCACCTCCATAAGGAAAGCCAGCACCACGATGGCCCACACCAGAGCCCTGGGACAGCTGCCACGCTGTAGGGACACTTGCTAAGCCCTTCCATGAGGCAGGAACCAACCGGCTGTGGTCGTGGCCACTCAGAGCTTCCAAACCAACAGGAAAATCCACCCAGTGGGGCCCTAAACACATCCAAAGACAGAGTGAGAGAGGGATCAGTGAGGCAGGGGTCTCACCCGGGTGACCCTGCCCCCATGGGACACTGGGTGATGCCTGGGGACATCTGTGGTTGTCACAACCAGGGGCTCAGGGAGGCTGCTCCACACTCCACAGCATCCAGGCCCTGATGTCAGCACTCCTGAGAGGGAGAGACCCCAAATGGGTCCATGATTCTCACTGACACATCAGTCCTGTGAGAGCTGGGGATTTTGCCCGCCCTGCTCACTGGCGTCCCCCAGAGCCTGGCCTGGGCAGACAATGGGAAATCCTTGCTGAGGGGATGGAGGAAATCTTTGGGAGGGTCACCCCGTGCCTGGCCAGGCCGGGCAGCCACTGCCCAGGTGACTGTACTGGGAGGTGACACACGCCCGAGGGTGCCGCAGGGGACACCGACTTTCTACCCCATAATCCTTATGGCCACAAAGGGCGAGAAGGGGGCATGGTCATTCCAGACCCAGCCACACTGATCCTCCACCAGGACCATGCAGGGGGTCTCTTTACCCTCGCCTTCCTTGTTGGGAGCTTGTTTCTCCTCTAAACAAGGAGGCTTTGAGGGTGGCTGCCTGGGGAAGCCCCCCAGGGGCTAGAGCCACTGGCCCAGCTCCAGGCGCCAGGGGAGACAGTCACAGAAGCAAGACCCAGTTGCCCACCCTCACCCTTTGGCCTTCATTCCCTGGTCCAGGCTCTGCTCCGGTCACTGGAGGGTGCTGGGGCCAGGGCGGGTTCGGGGGTGCAGGTGCCGTGAGCCTGCCAAGGTGACAGAGCCCGTGTCTTGTGCCTCCCTCTTACACCCAATGGACCCACAGAGGTCTGCAAGCAGGGGCAGGGGGGTGTGGTGTGTGTGCCCAGAACAGGGTGACCATGGGACCCTGGGGGCTGAACCAGAATGTCTCGGAGAACGTGGACGGGTGGTCACGGGTCTCCAGGAGGACTGACTGAAGACAGCTGGGCGCCCCCTTGCACCCCCTCCATCAACATCCCTGCCTGGCTCAAGGCCGGCCCCGCCAGAGACCCCGTGGACTTTCACTGCCCCCTAGTGGCCGCCAGTGGGAACCGCAGCACTCTGGGGAATGTCTCCAGCCCTAGACCCCAAACTCCGGGTCCTCTTTTAGCCCTGGTGTCTGCAGAAATTGAGTGCAGCGGATCAGCGTGCTGTCATCAGGATGGGTGGGTTGCTTGGTGACACCCTGGCTTCCCTGGAAAGGCGGCGGCCCAGCAACAGGAGACCCCCCCCTGCCCGCCCCCAGTGCTGTGGGGAACTGGATATGAGGACGCCTGTAGATGCTGAGCACAAGGCCTGGCAAACAGGATGTGCTCATAGCGACTATGAGACTAAAAAGCAATCAGGAAAAGCCCAGATTCCCCCCTTCCAGGAGCGCGTACAGAAGAGTAGGCTTCCTTGGAACAGAAAACCCCTGCAAGGCCGGCGGTGGGCACCAGCTCAGGGTACAATTCTGTCTCCCCCAGCGGTCTGTCACTGGGCACTGTTGAAAGGGAGGCTGGCCCTCCTCTGTGGGGGGCGTCCTGGGCACTGCAGGGTGTGGACCAGCATCCCTGCCCCCACCCCCTCGATGCCAGGAGCCCCCCAGTCATGACAACCATAGATGTCCCTTGACATGGCCCAGTGTCCCCTGAGTGGGGAGCAGGGGGTCAGAATCATGCCTGCGTGAGACCCACTAGCACAGCTGAATTTCAAATGGTGCAAGGATTTAAGGGTAAAATACACGAGAAACAAAACGCAGGTGAATTGTTTTTATAATCTTGACAGGTGGAGGAAGGCCACACAAAACACAGAGGAGAACGTGGGTGTGCGAGAGACGTTTCAGATGCCCGATGACAAAACCCACAATGAGCAAAGTGCAAAGACACGCTCAGAAAAAATTTCGCAATGGACGGCGTACAGACAGAGAAATAGAATTTAAACGCATCACTGGGACTTCCCTGGTGGTCCAGTGGTTAAGACTCTGCACTTCCAATGCAGGGGGGCAAGGGTTCGGTCCCTGCTCTGGGAACTGAGATCCCACATGCCGTGTGGCGGGGCCAAAAAAAAAAAAAAAAAAATCGCTGGGAGAGAAACCCCAACAGAAAGGACACAGCTGCGCCATTCGCCTTAGAGGAACGGCTGCGCTCACGAAAAGGACGCCCGGACGCAAGAGCTGAAATCACCTGGGCTTGTCAGGTTGGCCAGGACCTAAAACTGAACTTGGGAGGATAGGGAGACGCACCCTGGGATGGGAAATGCTGTGTTTCTGGAGGTCTTTGCGACTGAAGGTCAAAATGTAAATGAGGGCTTCCCTGGTGGCATAGTGGTTAAGAATCCGCCTGCCAATGCAGGGGACACGGGTTCAAGCCCTGGCCCAGGAAGATCCTACATGCCGCAGAGCAGCTAGGCCCATGCGCCACAACTACTGAGCCTGCGCTCTAGAGCCCGTGAGCCACAACTACTGAAGCCCACACGCCTAGAGCCTGTGCTCCACAACAAGAGAAGCCACCGCAATGAGAAGCCCGTGCACCACAATGAAGAGTAGCACCCTTTCACAGCAACTAAAGAAAGCCCGTGCACAGCAACCAGGACCCAATGCAGCCAAAAATAAATAAATAAATAAAATTTTTTAAAAAAGAGAGTGAATTTCAAGTTGTATAGGAAATGTATAAAATATGATTTTTAAAAAATGTAGGGGGTTTCCCTGGTGGCGCAGTGGTTGAGAGTCCGCCTGCCGATGCAGGGGACACGGGACAGACAAGGCAAACCTACTTCCAGGAATTTACCCCAAAGGGCAACCAAGGATGTAGGAAGTCTGCACAAGGACATCCACCCCAGAACGTAGCAAAATTTAAAAAGAGAGAGAGAAAAAAAGAAAAACAGAAAAAGAAAATGAACACCCTCAAAAAAGCCTACTAATAAGACCAGTTAAATCAATTATAAAATTATTTTAAAAGAAATAAATTATAATTCAAACGACAATGTCCTACTGTATAGCACAGGGAATATCTTGTGATAAACCATAATGGAAAAAAATATGAAAAGAGAATATATATATACGTATAACTGAATCACTTTGCTGTACAGCAGAAATTAACACAACACTGTAAATCAACTACGCTTCAATAAATAAATTTTTTTAATGAAATAAGTTATAATTCATCTGTAACATCCGGCTTCAGGAAAGAAGATGGAAATCTAGGTTTTATGGATGAGGGAAGATGCCCATCAAGGGAGTGCGTACATCAAACAGAAAATCCTACTTCTCCAAAACCCCGTGCGTGCGGGAGAAGTAATTCACAGAGAGATTCGGGAGGACACTCACTGAAGTGTCAGCAGTGGTCCTCGATGGGTGGGGGGTTTGGGGTGACTTACCTCTCCTTTGTCGTTGTCTAAATTCACTTTCTTTTTACAAGAAGTTGGTCAGATGTTAACACTACAGAGAAGGGTTGAGCGGGGCTAGCTCGTCCCGCACGCTGCACAGACACATACCCCCTGCGCGACCTCACCTGGCTCCGGGCTGTTCTCCAAACTCCCCTCCCACTTGGCGACTTTGTGAAACAGAGTTAACACTGAATCTGTTTGGGGCCTTGGCGGAGCATAACCCGGCCAGACGGACCCCAGGGTTCCAATCTCAGCTTCTGGTCTTTGTCTGCAGGCACAGCCTCCCTCCCAAGCTGAGCTAAAATATATACGTTTTAACTTTACTGAGGTTCACTTTACACAGCATAGAACTGGCCAGTTTGAAGGACACAACTCAAAGATTCTGTAGTCAGTTCACCAAGTCACGAGACCACCCCGACCCCTACCCCGCGCAGTTCTGGACCCTCCCCTTCGCCCTGTAAGATGCCTGGTGCCCAAGCACAGTTCTTCCCCATTCCCGCCCCAGCCCCTGGCAACCCCGAGTCACCTTTCTGTCCTACAGATTTGCCTTTTCTGGAAATATCATCTGAATGGAATCATTTAGTGTCTGCCTTCTTGTCTAACATGTTTTCTTTTATACAAACACACACACACACACACACTGAATGAGAATATACGTTATAAAGATGTCAGATCTCCCTCAAATTTCTTGCTAGATTGAACACAACCTGAATCAAAGATCCATCTGTATTTTTGTTAGAAACCGGAAGTTTATTCCAAAGATGGCCTGAAAGAGGAAACTCCACGGAAGTAGCAAAGACATTTGTGACAGAATCAGAGAAGCACGGAGTGTGGTCCCTGACAATTACAGTCAATGAACCAGGCAGGCCATGGGGCAACCTCATTCATTCTCATGCTATTTCCTCTTCAAACGTCACAAAAGCTACTCAAAGTCCTCCTGGGAATAAGACCAGAAACAAACAAGCGAGCAAGAGTTAAAGGACCGGGACTGAGCTTTATTTTGCTCCTGACTTCATTTTCCGGAGGCCTTCGCCACATTTCCCAACCTGCTGTCCCACTGCGGTGGGTGACGGGGTTCAGATATCTGTCGCAGCCCACGACTTAGCTCTGCTCTGGCCGATGGCCATCGACGGGTCACCCTCCACGCCAACGGGAAATGGAGTGAAGCACCGTAGACCCCAATTAAGCCTCTTGAGGAGGAAGCTAAGAGCTGGGAAGCAGGTGGCACTGACGGGCCCGCGCCGCTCTGCGCCCATCCTGGGTGCGCTAGGACCCACCCTGCCGGACCACCCTGCCAGTCTCCCTGCTCTGTGCCCCTGCTCCCAGAGCCAAGGGCAGAAGACGTTCCCTGTGGCTGCCGTGCCCTCTTGATGGATAAGACAAGCCCTCAGAAACAAGCAGAGCTGGGAAGATGCAGGCGTGCATGGCGAGGACGCCGCCTGGACAGCAAACCCCAACCTCTTAACTCATCCTGGCTCCGAACTGCCAATCAAAGGCCTGTGCAAACACTGAACGTGGAGAAAAGAAAAACCTCAGGACACTGACCTGTGCTGGAGGCCTGGCTGTCTTCAGCGCCGAGGTTCAGGAACCCAATGTCCGCTCCCTGGAAGAAAAACGTACCACGTTAGCTGAGCACAATTGGCCCTGAAATGCTGGGTGGGTGTTAGCAGTGTCCGCATGGAAGAGTCGTGCGCTTGTGAATAGACATAAAAATTGCTCTGGGGGCTTCCCTGGTGGCGCAGCGGTTGAGAGTCCGCCTGCCGATGCAGGGGACACGGGTTCGTGCCCCGGTCCGGGAAGATCCCACATGCCGCAGAGCGGCTGGGACCGTGAGCCATGGCCGCTGAGCCTGCGCGTCCGGAGCCTGTGCTCCGCAACGGGAGTGGGCCACAACAGTGAGAGGCCCGCGTACCGCAAAAAAAAAAAAAAAAAATTTAGGGAGAGAATTCCCTGGCAGTCTGGTGGTTAGGGTTCCACACTTCCAATGCAGGGGGCATGGGTTCAATCTCTGGTCGGGGAACTAAGATCCCACATTCTTCGCGGCATGGCCAAAAAATAAGTAAATTTTTAAAAATATATAAAAATTTAGGGAACCCTCTTGCACTGTTGGTGGGAATGTAAATTGGTACAACCACTATGGAGAGCAGTGTGGAGGTTCCTCAAACAATTAAAAATAGGGTTGTCATATGATCCAGGAATCTCACTCCTGGGCATTTATCTGAAGAAAACTCTAATTTGAAAAGATACGTGCACCCCAACATCCATAGCAGCACTATTTACATTAGCCAAGACATGGAAACAACCTACATGTCCATCGACAGACAAATGGATAAAGAAGATGTGGTACATATATACAATGGAATAC
Source organism: Neophocaena asiaeorientalis asiaeorientalis (assembly GCF_003031525.2). NCBI lineage: Eukaryota > Metazoa > Chordata > Mammalia > Artiodactyla > Phocoenidae > Neophocaena > Neophocaena asiaeorientalis. The sequence goes on from NW_020172691.1 coordinate 1,572,431, forward strand.
TACTCAGCCATAAAAAAGAACAAAATAATACCATCTGCAGCAACATGCATGGATCTAGAGATTATACTAAGTGAAGTAAGTCATAAAGAGAAATATACCATATGATGTCACTTATATGTGGAATCTAAAATATGGCACAAATGAACTTATTTACAAAACAGAAAGAGACTCAGATTTCAAAAACAAACTTTTGGTTTGTTTAACAAAGGGGAAAGGTGGGGAGGAGGGATAAATTAGGAGGTTGGGATTAACATACACACACTACTATATATAAAATAGATAACCAACAAGGACTTACTGTATAGCACAAGGAACTCTACTTAATACTCTGTAATAACCTACATGGGAAAAGAATCTGAAAAAGAGTAGATATATGTGTATGTATAACTGAACCACTTTGCTGTACACCTGAAACTAACACAACATTGTAAATCAACTATACCCCAATATGAAAATTTAAAGTTAAAAATGATTTTTAAAAAAGGGCTTCCCTGGTGGCACAGTGGATAAGAATCTGCCTGCCAATGCAAGGACACAGGTTCGATCCCTGGTCCGGAAGATCCCACATGCCGCAGAGCGGCTAAGCCCATGCACCACAAGTACTGAGCCTGCGCTCTAGAGACTGCGAGCCACAATTACTGAGCCCACATGCCACAACTACTGAAGCCTGCATGCCTAGAGCCCATGCTCCACAAGAGATGCCAACGCAATGAAGAGTAGCCCCCGCTCGCTGCAACTAGAGAAAGCCCGCGTGCAGCAACGAAGACCCAACACAGCCAAAAATAAGTAAAATTTTAAAAATGATTTAAAAATAAAAATTTAAATGCTGGTTCCCTTTCTCTGAGTTGAGGCTAATTTGTTGCCAATCAAAGGCCAGGATGGAGAACCGACATCCCCACCGTCACCTGAAGGTGGCGCTGTGGACTCAGGAACGCCCTCTGGGCTCTTGGAGCGGCTAGAATCTCCAGCAGCAGGATCTGCTCTACCGGGCCCGCCGCCTAGGATTGGAACTGCTCTGGCCACTGAGGCCAGAGGGGCGCCCTGGAGAGCGCGGAGGGCCGGGCAGCAGTGGACCGCAGGGATGAGAGATGTGAGGGCCAGAGCAACATGCCCACAGACCTAGAGGCCGAGACTCGCCTCAACGTTGCAGGGACCGACTACGCCTCCGATCCTTCAACTTTTTGTTTTTTGAATCAAAGAAAGACTCACGACAAGTTGGAAACTAGTACAGAGGGGTCCCGGGCACCCTTCACCCAGTCCCCCAATGGCAGCTCCTTATGCGACTCGGGGACATTAGCCAAACCTGGAGATGGTGACTGATAAACCAGGCACCTTTTTTTTGGTCTTATTGAGATATAATTCTCATGCCACACCATTTGCATAAAGTGGACAATTCACTGGTCTTTCTGTACACTCACGAAGTTGTGTGACCGTCACCGCAATCAATCTTTGAACGTTCTCATCACCCCGAGACCCCGTCCCCATGAGCAGTCACCACCCTACCCCTCCCCAGCCCCTGACAAGTATGAACGCACTCCCTGTGTCTGTGGATCGGCCTGTTCTGGACGTTTCCCATCAATGGAGTCACACCCTGTGTGTCCTTCTGTGTCTGGCTTCTCTCACTGAGCATCGTGTTCTCGGGGTCCATCCACGTGGTAGCGAGTGTCAGGGCTTTCACCCCTTTTCACGGCTGAGTGATGTTCCCGTGTGTGGAGGGGCACAGTGGGTGTATCCATCATCCGCTGATGGACGTTCGGGCTGTTTCCACTTCTGGCTACTGTGAATCACACTGCTGTGAACATGGGCAGCTTATGAATCATTGTTGAGATGGTGTCTCTCTCTCTGCCCTCACATCTACCATCTGCAAATCTCCCCACGCCCCAGCCCTCTAACGCCCGCTGCCGGCTGTCCTCTAGTCCTTGGAGCTGGACTTGGGCAGTGAGGTGACCACCACAGAGCCTCCACCCCGGCTGTGCTCAGTCCAGACTGGCTTAGACTGGAGCAGAGAAGGGCGAGGACGAAACTTGTGCCCACAGGAACACGTCCCCGGGGCCCACAGACAGCAGGCTGCGAGGCGCACCAGCTGGCGCCAGGCTGTCCCTGTGATATTCATTGACAAAGATGCTAGGATTTCACTTTCCCATCAGGGTGAACCCCGAGCCCCCCGTGAGGGGCCAGCAGTGGATCGAGGCCATCAGGAGGACCTGCTATAGAATCCGCAGAGCTGGCGGCAAAATGAGAATGTGGGACCCCTTGTTCAAAAACTATCACAAATTTCAGGACGGTGACAGCAGAGCCCTGGGGTGCAGACAGGGTTGCATGCCGACGAGGCAGGGTCGGTAAATCTCAGACACAGACAACGAAAACGCCAGGTGCAAGGTGCCCAGCTCTGTGAGGGAGAAATAAATCACTGGAGGGAAGCAGACAGAACTTAGAAGGGTGGTGATCAGAGGCCTGCATGGATAGGACATTCGCCCACTCTTGTCATAGGCAGGACTATTTTTCTTTTGGCTGTGCCGCTCGGTTTGCAAAATCTTAGTTCCCCAACCATGGATCGAACCTGCGCCCCCGGCAGTGGAAGTACAGAGTCCTAACCCCTGGACCGCCAGGGAAGCCCCCGGGCAGCACTTCTTATGACCTGTGAGCCCCACCTCATCCACACTCTTTCCTTTTCCTTTTTTAAAAATTGAGAAAGAATTCACCTACTATAAAATTCGCCCTTTTAAAGTGTCCAGTTCGGGCTTCCCTGGTGGCGCAGTGGTTAAGAATCCGCCTGCCAATGCAGGGGACACGGGCTCGAGCCCTGGTCCGGGAAGATCCCACATGCTGCGGAGCAACTAAGCCTGTGCGCCACAGCTACTGAGCCTGCGCTCTAGAGCCTGCGAGTCACACTACCTAGAGCCCGTGCTCTGCAACGAGAAGCCACCGCAATGAGAAGCCCGCCCACCGCAACGAAGGGTAGCCCCCACTCGCCCCAACTAGAGAAAGCCTGTGCGCAGCAACGAAGACCCAATGCAGCCAAAAATAAATAAAGTGTCCAGTTCAGTGTCCTTTAGGAGATTCACAGGGCTGTGCCATCACCACACTAATCCCGGGACACTGTCATCCCCCCTGAAGACACCTGGTGCCCACCATTATCACATGGTTCAAAGCTGAGTCTCCCCCGAGAGAGGCGAGATCCCAAACTGCAGGAATAGCATGTGCTCTGCTCACCACGGCAGCTCACACTGCTGTCACCGCCGGCCCACAGGAGGTGCTCGCTAGTTCTCAGGATTCTGCACAATCCAGTCGGTGCCAAGGGCATAGACCGGAGAGCCCTATGGATCTGGGGTGAGCGGGCCAGCCCCACACAGCTGGGTGGTGTTAGGCGAGGCCCACTCCTGTCATCAAGTTCCATGAGGCTGTGACCTGCATTTCTTTGTAATTCTTTTTGCTTTAATTGAAGTATACTTGATTTACAATATCATGTTAGTTTCAGGTACACAGCGTAGTACATACATACTGTGATTCAGTTATACATACACACAGACATATATATATTTTTTCAGATTCTCTCCCCTTATAGGTTATTACAAAATATTGAGTTCCCTGTGCTATACAGTAGGTCCCTGTTGGTTACTTATTTTATGCATAGTAAGTAGTGTATGTATATGTCAATCCCAACCTCCTAATTTATCCTTTCCCCCACCCACCTTTCCTCTTTGGTAACCATAAGTTTTGGAAATAAGTTCATCTGCATCCTTTTTTTTTAGATTCCACACATAAGTGATATCACACGATATTTGTCTTTGTCTGGCTTATTTCACTTACTGTGATAATCTCTAGGTTCATCCATGTTGCTACATGTTGCATTATTTCACTGTTTTTTATGACTGAGTAATACTCCATTGTGTATATGTACCACATCCTCTATCTCAATGTCTCTGTTCACGGATACTTAGGTTGCTTCCATGTCTTGGCTACTGTAAATAGTGCTGCTGTGAACACTGGGGTGCATCTGTCTTTTTGAATAATGGTTTTCTCTGGATATATGCCCAGAAGTGGGATTGCTGGATCATATGGTAACTCTATTTTTAGTTGTTAAAGGAACTTCCATACCGTTCTCCATAGTGGCTGCACCAACTTACATTCCCACCAACAGTGTAGGAGGGTTCCCTTTTCTCCACGTCCCCTCCAGTATTTATTGTTTGCAGATTTTTTGATGACGGCCATTCTGACTGGTGTGAGGTGATTCCTCATTGTAGCCTGGATCTGCATGTCTCTAATAATTAGCAACTTTGAGCATCTTTTCACGTGCCTTTTGGCCATCAACCTCCATCTTGCTAGCAGACTGTCATCTTCTCAGTGTGCATGCTCTGGTGAAGCCATCGGCTGTGTCGGAGAGGCCCACATGGCAGGGGACTGAGGGTGGCCTCCAGAACCAAGGCCCCACAGGAGCTGAACCCTGCCTACAACCATATGAACTTGGAAGCAGCAACTTCTCCAGTTGAGCCTTTGTATGAGACCCCAGCCCCGGCTGACACCTTGACTGTAACCAGTGAGAGAGAGGCCCTGAACAGAGGACCCAGCTAAACCAAACCCAGGTTCCTGACCCAAAGAAACTGTGAGATAATAGAAGTGTGTTGTCACTAAGTTTGTAGTGATTTGTTACACAGCACTAACTAATACAATAGGAGACTATTTAAATAAATCATACAGTAGAATAGTAGTTTTTGAACACATACGTGCCAGTCTCTGTGCTGTTTTATATATACACACACACACATATATATATACCCACTCATTTATATATATATATGTTCAGTTAATTATCCTAACAAATATTATAATTCACTTCTTATGAAGGAAGAAATGGAGTACAGAGGAAGAAAGTAAGTTGCTCAAGGTCACGTGTGAGCACAGCCAGGCCTTAAAGGCAGGTCGGACAGACCCCAGGCATGAATTCCTAATCATTTCCCAATACTGGACAGGCAGATGAGAAATATTAGATAAAGGTGAAATGATAAACAAGAGCAGGGGTTGCCAAGCTCTGGCCCATGGGCCAAATCCAGCCCACTGCTTGCTTCTGTAAATAAAGTTTTATCGGCACACAGCCACTCCTCTTCATTTCTGGATCGTCTGAGCCTGTTTCTGCGCTACAACCGCAGAATTGGGTAGTTGCCACAGAGAGTACGAGGCCTGCAAAGCCAAATATACACACTCTGGACTTTACAGAATTAGTGTGACAATCCCTGAGCCAGAGTTAGATTCCAGAGGGCTCTGCAGGCCAGGAACAGAGAAATCCTAAAGTTTCTGAGCAGAGAGAAACACTGCCAAAACCACGGTGGTGCATCTCATGTCCTGGAATCCTCCAGCGGGGAGGTCCCAAACGTGAAGCAGTGTCGCACTACCTGATTAATCATCATCTTCAAAGTTACAAAATAATAACGCTTGTAATAAAAAGAGAAACGAGGAGAAGGCACACGCAGCTTCAAGGCAAAGTCCTAGGTGGTTTTGAGTCACGACTCCGGCGTTTCACATCTTGCTCCAGAAGGACTTCCCTGCAACTAAGGAGCCTGCCTGCCGCAATTAAGACCTGGTGCAACCAAATAAATAAATATTTTTTTAAAAAAAGGACCTCCCTCATTCCCCAAATTTTCCTTTAAAAATCTCTCATTTTGGAATAATTGTGGATTTAGAGAAAAGTTGCGAAGCTAGTACAGAGTGTTCCCAAACACCCCCACTCGGCTTCCCTCATGTTAACACCTTAGAGCAGAGGTCGGCCAACCTTTCCACAAAGGACCAGATGTTCACTATTCAGGATCTGTCAGCTCCAGGCTCTCTGCTGCATATTCCTGTTTGTTCGTTTCAACCCTTTAAAAATGGAAAAGGCACTTAGCTCCTAAGCTGTATAAAAACAGGCCAAGGATAAACAGTATACTGCATCCATACAGTGGAATATTATTCAGCCTTGTAAAGGAAGGAGATTCTGACACCTGCTACAACACGGATGAACCTTGAGGACGTGATGCTCAAGGAGAGAAGCCAGACACAGAAGGACAAATGCTGTCTGATTCCACTCACAGAGGGTTCCTGGGGGAGTCAGATCCACAGAGACAGGAAGTAGATGGTGGGGACCAGGGGCTGGGGAGTCAGTGTTCCATGGGGACAGAGCTTCAGTCTGGGAAGATGAGAAAGTTCTGGAGATGGATGGTGGGGATGGCTGCATGACAGTGTGAGTGTGCTTAGTGCCGCTGAGCTGCACGCTTAAAAACGGTGAAGATGGGAAATTTTATATTATGTATATTTTACAGAATAAAAATTAATTAATTATAATTTAAATAGCTAATTAATACAATTTTAAAAACAGGCTAATGTAGGCTGGATTTGACCCCCAGGCTCATTTGCCAACCTCTGATGTCCGTCACCACGGTATGCGTTTGTCACCACCAAGAAGCCAACATTGGTACACTACTACCAACTCCACACTTTCTCCAGATGTCACTGGTTTCTCCACAAAAGTCCTTCTCCGGTCGGTGCCAGAATCCCATCCAGATCCCACGGTGCATTTAGGCACCTCCCTTTTCTTGAACTGAGTTCTCTCTGGAGCCTCATTTATGAAAATCTAGAGCCTCCGGGCCACTCTGCAAGAAAGGTCAGGGGCTTCCCTGGTGGCGCAGTGGTTGAGAGTCTGCCTGCCGATGCAGGGGACGTGGGTTCGTGCCCCGGTCCAGGAAGATCCCACATGCCGTGGAGTGGCTGGGCCCGTGAGCCATGGCCGCTGAGCCTGCACGTCCGGAGCCTGTGCTCCGCAACAGGAGAGGCCACAACAGTGAGAGGCCCGCGTACCGCAAAAAAACAAAACAAAAACAAAAAAACAAACAACAAAAAAAAGAAAAGTCAGATGAAGGAGGGATGGCAATGAGGAAAGCTGGCGGTCGCCGCCCGGGGCCTGGTGTGCGCACACCGCCCTAGCGCTGTCGCGTTGGGTCACAGGAGCAGACATCAGGTGCCAGGCGGGACCACCACCACCACCGGCCATGTGGCCGCCCCGGAGCTCGGGAGACCTCACAGCCAGGAAGGGGCCACTGCAGCACGTCTCTCCCGCTAATCTCTGTGTGGATGGACGCGAGCTTCCCGTTCTCCGGGCACAATCCCAGCAGTGGAACCTCGACGTCATTTGGCAAGTCCACACTGGACTTTCTGAGGAACTGCTGGACTGTTCTCCAAAGTGGCTGCTCCATTTTTCCTTCTCGCCCCCTTCTCGGCCAGGTACTCAGTACTCCAGGTACTCAGTATTGCTTTTATTTAAGTATTTCTTTGTTTAAAATCTTTATTTTATTATTTGATGTTTATGACTTATTTTTAATTCTTACCTCATTATTTTATTATTTAAAAATTATTTTTACCTTCTTTCATTATGTATTATTTTTATTATTTAAAAATGTTCATAGCAGCACTATACACAGTAGCCAAAACATGGAAACAACCTGAATGCCCATCAACAGATGAATGGATAAAGAAGATGTGGTGTATATGTACAATGGAATACTATTCAGCCATAAAAAAGAATGAGGGACTTCCCTGGTGGTCCAGTGGTTAGAATCCGCCTTCCAACGCAGGGGACGCAGGTTTGATCCCTGGTCTGGGAACTAAGGTCCTACAGGCCATAGGGTAATTAAGCCCGTGTGCCACAACTACAGAGCCCACGCACTCTGGAGCCCGCACAGCACAACTAGAAAGAAGCCTGCATGCCACAACTAAGACCCGATACAGGCAAAAATAAATACATAAATATTTAAAAAATAAGAAAGAAATAATGCCATTTGCAGCAACATGGATGCAACTAGAGATTATCATACTGCGTGAAGTAAGTCAGACAAAGACAAATATTGTATGATATCACTTACATAAAATATGATACAAATGAACATATTTACAAAACAGAAACAGACTCACAGACAGAAACAAACTTACGGTTACCAAAGGGGATGGGGGGTGGTGGAGGGATAACTTAGCAGTATGGAATTAGCAGATACCTACTACATATAAAATAGATACACAAGGACCGACTGTATAGCACAGGGAACTATATTCAGTATCTTGTAATAAAGTACAGTGGAAAAGAATCTGAAGCTGTACACCTGAAACTAACACAATATTGTAAATCAACTATAGTTTAATAAGTAAAATTTTTAAAAAAAGAACAACAGTAGTATTTGGTATGTGTGAAGAACGTATTTACAAAAGTGTGATTTCTGTTCACTGCACAGATTCCATGGTATAGCCTGGTGATTTTCTGTCTTTACAAACTGTTCACTGATCTGGCAAAGAAAATTGCCTCGACATGAATAAATAAGTATTCATTCATTAGCTGTGCTTAATTAACACAAATAAAACTGATGAACCCCCCAAAATTATTTTTATCTTCTTTCATAATTATTATTTTATTTTTTTCCTTATTCTATTCGTTTTATCGGAATAATCCATTATTATTTTATTAGTACTACTTCATTTTCTAATTATTATTGTGTGTATGGGTCTGGCCTGTCTAGTCTTGGAAGGTCAGGTAATGATCCATCAGGCAATTTTGACCGAGTGGAGGGTAGGAACCAGGAACCCTCTCGGTTTTCGTAGCAGACGGAGCTCTCTGATTTGAAGAGGTTTGCACCCGATGCGGGGTGGGTTCCTGCTTGAACACCCAGGAGGCCGACACTGACAGGGACCTCCACCCATCCAAGGTCATATGGGTGTGGCAGCCCCACCTCTCGTGTGGGGTGTTCCAGGAAAATGCTTTTTCTTTCCTTTTTTTAATTGTTGTTTTTCACTTCGCACCTAATGCAATAGGAGCTGGAGACCAACCACCTACCGTTCTTAATTCCCGATTCGCTGAGCCCGGGATGGGGTGGGGGGGAGCCCTCAAGCATCTCAGCAGGACCCGGATGGAAAAGCACAAGACCTTTTGCAATGCGGCCGCAGGGAGGTGCACTGGTGTGACCGCCTCAGAGGCCGGACATTCATCCCCATCTCAGGGGCCTTAACTTATCCCCATCTGCAGAGTCGCTTTCACCACATCAGGTGACACATTCACAGGTTCTGGGGATCGGGACACGGATGTCTTTGGGGGTCCATTATTCTGCCTACTGCACACTGTAACACCCGACGATGTGAGTGAATCTAGCCCTAGAACATTGCATTTAAAAAGCAGGTCCCCAGGACTTCCCCGGTGGCACAGTAGTTAAGAATCCATCTGCCAATACGGTGGACAAGGGTTCGATCCCTGGCCCAGAAAGATCCCACATGCCGCGGAGCAACTAAGCCCGTGCGCCACAACTACTGAGCCTGCGCTCTAGAGCCCGCGAGCCACAACTACTGAAGCGCGCCCGCCTAGAGCCCATGTTCCACAACAAGAGAAGCCACTCCATCAAGAAGCCCGTGCACTGCAACGAAGAGTAGTCCTGCTCACCGCAACTAGAGAAAGCCCACGTGCAGCAACGAAGACCCAACGCAGCCAAAAATTTTGAAAATAAATAAATTTATAAAAAAATTTTTTTAAAAAATAAAAGTACTCTAAAAAGCGGCCTATTAGAAGAGGGACGAATTAGGAGGGTTATACCGAGAACCAGGAACTCTGATGAGAGAAAGAAAGAAAAGGAGGGAGGGAGGAGGGAGCCCATCATAGCCCAGACGACGGCTCTGCGCTCCCACTTGACCAGCCCATTCATCAGGCTGTTGTGAACAGGACCCAGACACAAGCTGGGTCAATCCTGGCCAAATGGATTTTCTACGTTGCTCCCAAAGCCCCTGCCAGTATCATAACAAGATCATACCATCAGGATCAAGATTTTCTGGCCACTCCAGCCTGGATTATCCTACTCCGCAGCCATCCCCAGGCCCAGGGACCATGGAGGCCCCACAAGCGGATCAGACAAGAGCCCTAATAGAATCACGCCCTGGGATTACTCCCAAATCTCACTCGGCCGATGGAAAGCATATTCTGGCCAGTGCTGAGCTGATTTCTACAAGATCGCGCCGGGCAGCAGGCAACCTCTTTCCTTCTCTTGTTGCGTGGGCCAGACTCCGCACATCAGCCTGACTCTCACCCGTTCCCATCACCACTCCCCGCCTGGGAGATTCAGTCTCTTCCACCTCCTGGCGTGACGCTTTTGGCGAGGCCCCTCTGCTCCACACTGCGTGGAATGCAGAGATGGGACCATAGAAACTTGTCCTCCACCCAGCCTGTTGCTGTCGTCAAAGCTTTGCGGGGAGGAGGGTGAAAGTGGCTAAAATAAGTGGACAAAAGGCATCCCAAGTAGGGTTCCAGGAATTGCGACTCCACCCAGATTGCCCTGGGAATGGACTGTGCCCCTAATTCCTGATAAAATCACAATCTCAGTCACTCCATAGAGCATCTCTCTGTGGTGGCAGGTGGTGTGCCCTTTCATTTCTTTTAGTTTTTTAGGGACATTGGGCAACTAATGTTCCCATCCTGACTGATTTCCAGAGCTACGTTCACCTGCTGTGGCAGCGTCTCCAATGCTTCCAGCCTCCTGAGATTCACGGCCTTCCTGCAGTCTCCTCCCGCTTGGTATCAGGGTCTTCGTGACCAATTCCACATGACAACCGTGATAGCAGGTCACTTCTGAGATCAGTCATAAAAGACGTGTGCTGGGGTAAGACGTGAATAAAGACACAGACCTACTAGAGGATGGAATTGAGGATACGGGGAGGGGGAAGGGTAAGCTGTGACAAAGCGAGGGAGAGGCATGGACATAAATAAACTACCAAACGTAAAATAGATAGCTAGTGGGAAGCAGCCGCGTAGCACAGGGAGATCAGCTCGGTGCTTTGTGACCACCTAGAGAGGTGGGATAGGGAGGGTGGGAGGCAGGGAGACGCAAGAGGGAAGAGATATGGGAACATATGTATATGTATAAGTGATTCACTTTGTTATAAAGCAGAAACTAACACACCATTGTAAAGCAATTATACTCCAATAAAGATGTAAAAAAAAAAAAAAAAAAGACGTGTGGCTTCCGTCTGCTCTCAGGGAGCCGGCCACCATGTAGTGAGGAGGCTCAAGCAGCACCATGGGGGCCCATGTGGACAGGAGCCATGTAAGTGGCCATCCTGGAAGCAGCTCCTCTGGCCCCATCGAGCCTTCAGATAAGGCAGCCCTGGCTGACGTGTGCTTTACAGACTCCCGAGGGACCCCGAGCCGCAACCACCAAGTTAAGCTGTTTCCAAGTTCCGGACCCATACAAACTGTGAGAGAGTAAATGTTGGTTGTCTAAACTAAGTTTTTAGGGTAATTTGTTACACAGCAAGAGATGACTGATACACCTGCCATCTGGGCTGATTCACCAGACAGCTCCATGTATATTTTTTTCAACCAGTATGATTTTCTAACGGCAAGAAACTAACAGCATTGGATTTTTCATTTTCTTGTTTTCCCATCTATAGACCTGATCATCTGGGGGGGACACAAGAGACTAACGGGACACAGTAAATTCAATGAGGGGACAGCAGTAGAACAACTGGGACAAGAAAAGGAAGCCTTTGGGGTCTCACAGATCATCAAGAAATACCAGCAGCTGGTTCTGAGACTGAACAAATCCACTGCCTTGATCTGCTTCTCCCTAAAGCAGGGTCTTGCCCTCGGCCCTTCTGACATGGGGGCCTGTCGTTCTGTGGGGGGCCTTCCTGGGCACTGTGGGGTGTGGAGTAGCATCCCTGGTCCCCACGGACTCATGCCAGGAGCCCCTCCACCAGTTGTGATGAGCACAGACGTCCCAGGCGTGACCCAGTGTCCCCTGGGAGGCGAGACTGCCCCCTGTGGAGATCCTCTGCTCTGGCATGCCCCTCACGGGCAGGAATGGCAGGGACCCAGCACCTGGCGATAGGCAGATCTCCCCTGGCCCAGGCCCCTTCTGGGAACCGAGTGGGTGGGCCCGGGAGGTCTGAGCCCCCTTCCCTTCCCACAGCGACATCCCACCAGCGTGTGACAGGCGCACCTTGCCTCACTGGAGGCTCAATATAGACACGCACTGCAGTTATCACCCCAGCCTTCACTCATCACCACAGCAACCATCTAAATGTGTCACCCTGAGGAGCTCTGATTGCATGAAGTGGGAGGAGAAGCCTGGGGGGTGGGGGACGGCAGCCTGAGCCTCGCCACCTGAGCTCTGAGCCCCGGCAGAGACTCGCAGGGGGGCACCCGGGGCAGACACGCTGCTCCAAAGCCACGGGACTGAACAGATCAGGGGCCAGCACACCCCAATCAGACGGGACAAAAGGTCCTGGCATGCTTGACCCAGGGGCTAAAGGTCTCTGGGGGCTCAGCAGAAAGGGGAGAAGGAGGCTGCTGCCCTCAGCTCTGTGTCCTGGTGCCTTAGAGACTCCCAACCCTCCTCCATGGAACACAAGGTGGGGCCTCCTTGCTTTTTACCGTCTGACCCCTGGGGGTTGATTCTGCTTCTTGATGTGAGCAGGGAACAGACTCAATATTTTCCCAAATAATTAATACAGGGTCTCCCCCGTCAGCCCTGCTGACACTGGGCGGGTCCTCCTCTGTGGGGGGCCGTCCTGGGTGCTGTGGAGGTACAGCAGCATCCCTGCCCCCATCCACTCGAGGCCCAGGGCACCCCCAGTGTGACAACACAGACGTCCCCAGACCTCTGCCACTGTCCCCCTGGGGACAGGATCACCCCACTGTGCTAGGCAGCAATCATCAGACCCCCCCGCCACCTGGCGCTGTACCGTATGGGGGAACGGGCGACTGCTTTGGGAAGAGGACCAATTTCCGACAGAAAAAAAAAACAAAACCATGTACACACAGATTTCATTATCCACTCAAAATTAAAATAGCTTCACTCAGTCCCCCGGAAGGGGGTGGGTGGGGACAGATATTCCTGCATCTGAGAGGCAGCATGGGTGGCGTTCAGACCCACCTTCATGACTGACTAAGGCCCGCCTGTGCCTCGATTTCCAAATCTGTGACATGGCAATGACATCAGCACCCCACACCTGAGCAGGTTGGTTTTTTCAGATTAAATAAGTGAACATCTATAAAATGCAGAAATCAGTGCCTGGCATATTGTTAATAGCGTATAACTTCTTTATTAGTAGGACTTCTTCATAACATTAGAACATCTATTAACTGCTTTGCTGACAAGGCCAGGGCTCAGCAAAGTGTTTCTGTGAAGGGCCAGTGGCAAATACTTTTGGCCACTGTCGCTACTACCGGACTTGGCCAGTCATCGACCAGTGGGTGAGGCTCTGTGCCGACAAACGTTTACAAACCCAGGTGGCTTGGATCCGGCCCAGAGGCTGTAGCTTGCGACCCCCAGACTGGACGATGGTCTATGAGGAGATGGCACCAGTGCTCACACGGAGGCACCGCTGCAGAGGGAAACTAGATCCCGGGTCCTAACCAGAAGGACCCCGCCTGCCCCTCACCATCACCCAGCAAGATCATCCCAGGCCATCTGCAACACGAAACCTCACCGCCACAGAGGCGTCATTTCTCTTAGATTCAGAGAAGGGGCTGTTGCTTCCCCATCACCTTGAAAAACATTCATGGGCCGACTTCTGTTAGCAAATACCTCCTCTCTATCAACCTTGGCTGCAAAAGGCAACCAAAATAGCTCGACTTGGTGAGCAAAATATGTTCTTATCATTCTAGACAGGGCAGTTTACCGTCTGCAAAATCGCTACCGGTAACGGCCCCAAGTAATCCTTCCCTAGAGGGAGAAATGGTTCCTGGGGACAGAGAGTCTAAGAAAACCTCTAGAGGATGTGACAACTCAGTGTCCTGTGGATCCTGCATGTGTCCTGGGGCAGAAAAGGGGCATCAAGGGAAAATTAAAGAAATCCAAATGAAGTACGGACTTTAGTTAATAATGACATATCAGTATTGGTTCCTTAATTGGGACAAATGTACCAGATTTGATGTAAGATGTTAAGAACCGGGTTGGGGGGGAATGGTTAAGGGGGGGCGGGTACGTGGGAACTCTCTGTACTGTCTTCCCAGTTCTCCTGTGAATCTAGAACTAGTCTGAAATGAAAAGTTCATTTAAGAAGAAAAAGGAAAGAAGGGAGTGATGACAATTAGCTACTTATGTTCAAGAAGGCTTTGAAATGTGATTGAAGGAACATTAAGTCCCCATGACAGCATGCAATAATGACAGGGTTATATAAAGCCCAGAAAAGAAAAGACGCTAAGAACAGGATATGCCAATCAGCAGGGGAAGTTTGCTCCCAGGAAAGGAGTGAGGAGGGGGAGAAAAGACAGGTGACTGAGTGGCTCCTGGGACAGCCATGGTGGACCCTGGCACAGGGGCTGCTTCACATGAGGAATCTTCTGGAACATCCCAGGCAGATCCGGGCCACGTGGTGCATCCACTTGGAAGGCCCTGGCGCCCAGGCAGTGCTGGAGCGAGGCCTGCTGAGTATGCAGCCAGCGCCTGGGCCTGGGGGAGGGCAGCGGTTTTATGGATGGAGAGTTCTGGAACATGAGGGTGAAGCTGTAGTCCAAAGAAAGCCAGACAGACAGCTAATACGACGCGGCATCCTGGTCTTTGCAAGCTGACTTATTGGACACTTTTATCTACATCAGGGTTTCTTCCTCTTGGCCTTGCAGACATTCAAGGCCGGGTCATTCCCTGTCAGGGGCGTCCTGGGTGCTGCGGGGTGCGGAGCAGCCTCCCTGGCCCCCACCCCCTTGATGCCAGGATCACCCCGAGTCGTGACAACCACAGATGTCCCCAGACAGTGTCCCTTGTGGCAGGACATCCCAGATGAGAACCACTGACCTACAACAGCTAACAATCTACACACGGGTCCATAGGAGCGTAATTAAACTCACTCTCCAGATGGGGAAACTGAGGCTCCGAGAGGCAATAAAGCCAGTCTTCGGCCACCAAGTTGGGAGGAAGCCTCGGAAGGAGATGGGCAGTGCTGATCTATCGGCGCGTGGGCCAAATCCTGCCCGCCCCTTGTGTTTGTAAATACAGTTTTGTTGAAACACGGCCACAACCATTCACTTACACATCAGCTATGACATTCGCTCCTACAAAGGACCAGCTGGCCCGTAAAGCTGAAAATATTTACCCCCCGGCCCTTCATAGTGTTTACTGGGTCTGCACAAAGATCCTCTCTCACCGCCTCAAAGCCCCGCAGGGTTCTCTTCTCAGACTAAGTGTTCACTGAAGGCTCTGTTGGAGGCATGAAGACAGCAGAGGCAGCCTCCCTGGAAGTGAAAGGAGTTCGGGCTGGTTCTGCCTGGCTCTGGCCAAGGAGGCCTGCCCCACGATCTATCCCCTCCTCGGCCAGAAGGGGGTCTGCCCAATCCCCAACTGCCAACCCCGCCCCAGCCCGGCCCCAGGGAGCGCGTGTCATAGTAGGTGTGCGGGACTGTCGGGGTGATTAGCGGCTGGCAGCCCCCCAGCCTGTCTGCCTTTGAGGCTGTGGTCCGTGGGCTGCGCTGTCATCTCAACCTCGCTCTCACGTGGGATGGAGCCAGGCTTCTGCTCTGTGCTCTGGTGTTGGCGGGAACCGCGTCTCCCTGACCCTGCAAGGTCAGCCCTGTAGCCTCTGGAGGGTAGAACGTGCTGAGCGAGGACGGGCACAGCTGCCCCAGCTCATCTTCCCGGAGCCCCAGCTGCCTCGGTGCAGCTCTGGGCCCGGTGCTGAGACCCACAGAATACGCTTTCATCTGAAGGTCACCTCTGGCCAGGCTTTCTCCTCATCAGCACTGCGGTCACTTTCTGGGGTGGGGCAGCATCTCCGACCCCACCCCGTCGATGCCAGGAGCACCCCCAATCGTGACCACCACAGACGTCCCCAGATGTCATCCAGTGTCCCCCGGGAGCAGAATCACCCTCAGTGAGACCCCCTGGGTTAGGGATCCCACGGACCCCCAGGAAGCTGTGCGTCCCGTGACCATCTGACGTCTGAGGTCTGGGATGCTGCACACATTTAAATACACACCTGAGTGGGAGGGAGAGGAGGTGACTCAAAGACAGTAGGGGTGACCCTGGCTTACACCATCTGACCATCGGGGATTTATTCTGGTGTCTCGTAAGAGCTAGGGACCTAACTCAATTGTTTTTCCAAATAACTAACACAGGATTTCTCCCCTTTGGCACTGTGGACATTCGGGGCCAGACCATTCTCTGTGGAGCCGTCCTGGGCACTGTGGGGTGTGGAGCAGTATTCCTGCCCCACCCACTCAATGCCAGGAGCCCCTGGTCGGGACAACCACCGATGCCCTCAGACGTGGCCCAGTGGCAAATATGGAAACCACTTGCTCCGTTGAAAGTAACTCCTTGGCAGTAAGCGCTGGACTCTACCTGTCACTCAGAGAACAAACTAGGGAGGCAGAGATGAGGTGAAACCAAAAGTCAGGCCGCAGCAATCCGGGCACCTCCGGATGTTCCATATCTGACAAGTTCCAAATATGTGGCTTGCTGAGGGGTTCTGTTTTGGTTTTCCAAACCTTGTTTACTCCATGACCTGACCCTCACCAACTGTATTCGTTTCCTGGGGTTGGCCGCAACACATGACCACAGGCGGGGCAGCTTCAAACTACAGAAATGTGTCCTCTCCCAGTGCCGGAGGCCAGAAGCCCGAGATCAAGGTGTCCGCAGGGCTGGTTCCCTCGGAGGCTGTGAGGGAGGAAGTGCTTCCTCCTCTCTCCCGGCTTTCGGGGCCGCCGGTGATTCTTAAAGAATTCTTAAAGTTCTTGACCTGTAGACACATCAGCCCAATCTCTGCCTCTGTCATACACAGCCTTCTTCTCTGTGTGTCTGAGTCTTCACGTGGCCTTCTTGTAGGGACACCATCCTTTGGATGTAGGGCCCACTGAAATCTGTATAACTCTTTCTTTTTTTTTAGTACACTTTTTTTTCTTTTTTGGCTGCACCAGCCTATGGGGTCTTAGTTCCCCAACCAGGGATCAAACCCGTGCCCCCTGCATTGGAAGGCGAAGTCTTAACCACTGGACCACCAGGGAAGTCCCCCAGCATGACTCATTTTAACTAGTTACATCTGCAGAGACCCTAATTCCAAATAAGGCCTGATGCCCAGGTACCAGGGATTAGGACTGGAACATATCTTTTGGGGGAAACACAGTTCAACCCACAGCACCACCTCTTTGGCCTTCCCTCCTGCTCTCCCAGCCTCACCCCATGCCCCAACTCTCCTGACCCCCACGTATGCCGGCCCCCGAGCCGCGTCCTTCGCGCCGATCAGAAAGTGCTCCCGGGTAACCGGTTCGGCATCCGCCACGCTCCCCTGACTCCCCAACGTCTCCTGGAGGGCTGTGTGCTGGGAAGCAGCTCGTCCGGGAACATCCCCTCTCGAGGCCCGAGGAGGAGGCAGCGCGCTGAGCTCTGTGCCCGACCCACGGTCACAAGTTTGAGGCAGGCGGGCGGGTGATGGCGCTGTGGGTCCCTGGAGACACGACACCTGGCTTGTTGGCAGGGGGCGCTGCTCCCGGCCCAGCTGCCACCACGTGGGAAGTGGCCCGATGACCTCGGCTCCTCCAAGTGTCCTGAGAAGCTGGGAGGGCTGTTGTTGTTTTTAATCGTAAAAGTTCCCAATTTGGGCCGCGGCGCGCCCAGTATACGGGATCTTAGTTCCCCAACCGGGGATCGAAGCGTGGAGTCTTCACCACTGGTCCGTCGGGGAAGCCCCCCAACTTGTACTTTAAAGACTGCTCTGTGGAGATGAAGTCCGTGTGGATTTCGGCTCCGGAAATCTAACTCCGAGAGGCGGCAGTGTTGTCACAGGCAGTCAATGCACGGGTAACCCCATCTACTGTCATTCACGTTAGGGGCCTATGCACCCCAAGACACAGGCACCATACAGAACATCTCCGCATATGATTTACTGGGCATTGGCCACGGCTTTCTAGAAAAGCAAACTTGAAACTTTCAGCTGAGCTTCTGGGCCCAGGAATTAGCTTTTAATTATAAGGAAAGCAACTAGGCACTTTTTCCTCTGCCATTTTTATTTAACATTCTATCACTGCATTTTCTCACATCACTAAGTATTCTTTGAAGACGTAGTTTTTCATGGCCCATGATATATTAACATTGAGTTAATATATCATAATTGATGAACTAATTTCCTTACTATTGGCCACTTAGACTGTTCCCACTTTTTGCTTTATAAATAATGCTGCTGCATTATTTATTTACTCTAATTACTTTAGAGTAATTATCTCTAATTACTGATGTATTTCTTAATATATATTTTTAGAGATGGCATTGAGGGATCAGAGACCGTTACGTATTTTTAAGGTTCCCGGAAACACACTTCTAAATTATTGTTGAGAAAGATTATGCCACCTTATACTATCCTTCTGTCCAAATATTTTTAAGGTTCCCGGAAACACACTAAATTATTGTTGAGAAAGATTATGCCACCTTATACTATCCTTCTGTCCACACCCTCATCAACACGGGTATTACTTTTATTAATAGCCACCATTTTAGGGGAATTCCCTGGTGGTCCAGTGGTTAGGACCCCTGCTTCCATTGCAGGTGACATGGGTTCGATTCCCTGGTTGGGGAACTAAAATCCCGCATGCCGCCGGGTGCGACCAGAAAAAAAAAAAAGAAAAAAAAAAAAAGTCACCATTTTAAAGGTGAAAAGTAGAGTCTTCTTTTTTTTTTTTTAATAAATTTTTTACTTTGGAATGATTTTAGATTTGCGGAAGAGTTACAAAGATAATACAGATATCTCCTGTTTATCCTTCATCCAGCTTCCCCTAATGTTAACTCACATAACCAGGGTGCATTTGTCATACATCAACGTTGCTATGTTACTATTAACCAAGCTCCATGGTTTATTCAGATTTCACTAGTTTTCCCACTAATGGCTCTCTTCTATGTGTCACCCTTACATCTCCATTTTGCTGATGGGAAGATGGAGGTTCAGAGAAGTTAAGTGACTTACCAAAGTCACAGAGCTGCTGAGTGGCACAGCCTGGATGCAACCCACACCTGAAGCACTCCAAATCCAGGAGTACTCCAAGCATGCCTCCCTCCCTCTCATCCCATCCTAAGTCACCCTTGAAACAAGCAAAGGCTGGTCTCTAATTCTCCATTAACACATGAGGTGATCCAAGGCAAGTAGCTGGGTGATTAACCACCATGAAAGAACTAAGTAGGCATCCTTCTCTTCAAACAGCCACTTTGAGAAACTATCTCCAAGCAATATGCCATCTCATGACATTTCTGGATGCATCCGCAGAAATCATTTTCAGAGACAAAGCAAAAACCTTATACCGAAGAAACACACTCCTGTGACTTGGCAATGATAATATCTCCCATTCAAGCAAAATCAACCCTGTTCCTGTTGGGCCGTCCACCTTACTCACCACTGAGTGATCTTTGGCTGGGTGGAGGGCACCCTAAGATGGTCCCCCAGCGACCCCCAACTCCTGGTCCCCGTGCCTGTACCACTGCCCCCCCCCGCTGAGTGCGAGCGGGGCCTGTGACTTGCTTCTAACCGCTAGAATACGGCATTGGCTGGGGATGTCATTTCCATGACTATGGTGTGTGAGAATGTAACTTCCACCCTGCTAGCAGACTCTCTCCTTTGCTGCTGTGATGAACAGGTTTCCATGCTGGGGAGGCCCACTGGCCAACAGCCAAAAAACCGAGAACAGCCTCCAGCCAACAGCCAACAAGAAACTAAGCCATGCCAACAGCCACAGGAGTGAGCTTGGAAGCAATCCTTCTCCAGTTGAGATAAGACAGCAGCCCAGGCCAACAATCCGACTGCAGCCTGAGAGACCCTGAGCAGAAGACCCAGCTAAGCTGCACCTGGATTCCTGACCCACAGAAACGGAAACTGAGACAATAAACGTGTGCTGTTTCAAGCCGCTAAGTGTGTGGTGACTTGTTATGCAGCATTAGCAGGCTAATATGGACTGTTTCCAAATTCAAATCTACTCTCTGAAGATGAAAATCCGAAATGTATTTGAAACATACAAATTTGCATATTTGAAATATACAAAAGCAGTGCAGCCTGCTCTTGAAGGCAATCAGGTCTATGCAATGTTCCAAGGACAAGGTCTCCCAAGGTGACTGTTTGAAGATGGAGAGGACAACCTGCTTCGATGTGAAATCTGGGGGTGCTGAATTATCCTTAGCTGATGATCATAACCAGATTTTCACACTCGATAGCAAATACTACATCGGGCAGTTTTTCTGCATTACCAGGTTTGAAAGCTGTGCTGCTGTGTGTCACCAAAAATAAAAACTGATTCAGAAAACAATGCTTTATGTTATATATATGTATATATATCGTACTACTTTTCTTAAAACAGAACTGCCAGAACGCCTCCCCCTCTGGCTGAGACCAGAATAGATAAAAGTCCAGATTTTTACACACTTGGGACTGCCAATGTTTTAACACATGGAACATTCTATGGGGTTGCAAACTGCTTTATATTCTTCAAATATGTCCTGACTGTGCCAACCACCCTGACAGTTGGTCATATTCATAAATGAATTGAAACAGATCACATTCTTGGAGACAGGTGCACAGTGGAACTAAAGGGTCTCTCCGCCACAGAGGGGGCCTCATTAAACCCCCGGACCATCACAGGAAACAGGAGTCTGGCTTTTATGAGACATCCAGGCTCAGGGAATAGTGGAAGGGAGAATGCCATGGCCAAGTTCAGTGTTATCCATTGAAAACCCATGACTGCAAAGACCAGGAAATGCTGGCCAGCAAGGAGAGAAGGAGGTCGCTCGCTCGGAGGTAAAAAGGCAGGGAACATTATTTACCAAACCAGGCTGGTGAGAGACTGCAAATCTCAGCTTGCGTGGCCCCTCTCCTGAGGACAGCTCTGAAGGACAGCCATGACCTAAATTGGTTCATATGTGGGCTTCGCCCCACAGAGAACAGCTGGGAAACAGTTCCCCAAGATCCTGTAGGATACCAAGAAAAACTTACATTCACATATATTGCATAGAGGTTCTCAACGAAGAAGAGAAACAATTTTGCCCCCAGGGGACACTGGGCCATGTCTGGGGACATCTACGGTCATCACAACTGGGGTGCTCCTGGCATCGAGCAAGTGGGGGCCAGGGATCCTGCTCCATCACCCACAGAGCCCAGGACGGGCCCACAGAGGACAACTCGGCTCCACCGCAGCAGCTGTGGGGAAGCTGAGAAAGCCTGCCCGGCCTGGCCCTCAGGCCTAGAGGGACTCATTCATCTTTATTACAGACCCAAATCTGTGTCATCCCCGTAGAGGAAAAACGGCCGCTTAATTACATTTCCATACGTGCTACCAAGAATTTTTCTAGGGAAGACGGTTTGGGAACATCATCTGGAGACAGAACATTCCAGGCAGTGCTGAGTCAGTGTGGGGCTTCAAGCTTCGCTCTGATGTCAACGGGCATCACAGAGCAGCTGACAATTCCAAACACGTTATCTTTGGCTTTGATCCCATTACATACCAGTTCTTCCCCCACCCCACCCCAGGGGACACTGGACAATGTCCGGGGACATCCGTGGTCATTATGACTTGGATGGGGGTGCTCCTGGCATTGAGTGGGCGGGGCCAGAGATGCTGCTCCACACCCCACAGTGCCCAGGACGGCCCCCCAGAGGATGACCCAGCCCCACTGTCATTAGGGCCGAGGGGGGGACCCTGCTTTGGAGGCAATGAGCCTGCAGAACATCCGGCGTGGAGGGCGAGGAATGCAGACGGCGGGGATTGCACCTGCGAGACAATAACGCAGATGTCTACGGCGCACAGATATTCCCCCGGCCCGCCAGCCACTCCCGGGTAACTGGACGCTGCCCTAGCAGTGACCGAGCGTGGCCTGTGCGTTGTCAACCTTCCACAGATGTCAGTGCAAATGTCCCTTTGGCTCAAAGGACAAGTCCATTCTTGTGACACCCTAAGGCCCTCTTGCCCCATCCAAAAATCTCTCATCCTCTGGCCCAAAATCATGCAGGGAGAAAGTCATCCAGTGGTTAAGCAATCACTCCAACCCCGAAGTCCCACTATGCCACAAGGCCACCTGCATTCCACCAGGTTCCAGAAGGTTCCAGAAAGTTCCATAATTCTTGACCTCTCACCTCCCCCACACCTTACCCCCTCTCCGAGTCCCCCTTCCTGAAAGGAGGGCAGGACTTTCAACAATCCCACAGCCTTGCCTCACTCACTGCTTTCTCCCAGGGACCCCACAGCATCTGCCGTCCTTCTAAGTCCCATGCATGGCCGGTTAGGGCCCAGGGTTGGCAGGACCTACGTCCAAGGTGTGACTGCTCAGCAGCCCCAGACGCAGAGGAATTCACGCCCCTGTGCCAGACTCTCAAGGATGGGGCTTAAAACGAGAACGTGTCAGAGATCATGGCTCCAAGGGCTTGACCTCAGCCGGAAACGGGAGTCCCCCACAGCCCGTCAAGGACTGCCAGTGGGCTCACGCCCTGAAATGTCACCACTTAGACCAATAGGTGGGGGGCTTTTTTGGTAACATAAACATAATATAAAATTTACAATTTTAACCATTTTAAAGTGTACAATTCAATTGCACTTAATATAGTCACAGAGCTGTGAAATCATCACCATCATCTAGTTCCAGAACTTTCCATCACCCCAAAGAGAAGCCCCGTCCCCATCAGGAGTCACCCCCCTCCCCCTCCCTGGCCCCTGACAACCAGGAACCCACTCTCTGTGTCTGTGGATCGGCCTGTTCTGGACGTTTCCCATCAGTGGAATCACACCCTGTGGGTCCTTCTGTGTCTGGCTTCTCTCACTGAGCATCGTGTTCTCAGGGTCCATCCACATGGTAGGGAGTGTCAGGGCTTTCACCCCTTTTCAGGGCTGAGTGATGTTCCCGTGTGCAGATGGACCACAGTTTCATATATCTGCTTGTTTGTTGATGAAATGACACTTGGGTGGCTTCCACCTTTTTGGCCACTGTGAATCACGCTGTGTGAACATTAACGTTCAGGTTTTTGTGTGGACATATATTGTCATCTCTCTTAAGCAGACACCCGGGAGTAGAATTGCTGGGTCATATGGAAACTCTAGGTTTGACCTTTTGAGGAGCTGCCAGACTGTTTTCCGGTCAGCTGCCCCGTTTTCTATTCCCACCAGCAGGGCACAAGGTTCTACCCTCTTCACGTCCTCACCAACACTTGTTATTGTCTGTCTTTTGATTCTAGCCATCCTGATGGATGTGAAGGGGTGTTTCACTGTGGTTTTCATTTCCATTTCCCTGAGGGCTACTGACGTGGAGCATCTTTTCACATGAGACCACAGTTTTCAATGCTAGGAGATAGGTACACCAATGCCAGCTTCACACACCCAATTCCACAGCCAGAAGGAAGCATGGCTGGTTCCCTCGACAAGACAAAAAAGCCTGTGCAAAACGTAGGCAGCGTGATTGGCTTTGTCTCACCAAAGAGCTACAGGGTGGTACAGCCTGGGGTTGGGGTCCCCCCTGACTCAGCTCCCCAGTTCTTTTTCTAATTTAAGTATAGTTGATTTACATTATTGTGTTAGTTTCAGGTATACAGCAGTGATTCAGTTATACACGATGTGAATATATCTGTATTCTTATTTTTATTCTTTTCCATTATAGTTTATTATAAAATATTGAATATAAGTTCCCTCTGCGATACAGTAAATCCTTGTTGTTTACTTGTTTTATATATAATAGTGTGTATCTGTTAACCCCACACTCCTAATTTATCCCACCCCACTCCTTTTCCCTTTGGTAACCAGAAGGTTTTTTTTCTAAGTCTGTGAGTCTGTTTCTGTTTTGTAAATAAATTCACTTGTACTACTTTTTAGATTCCACATATAAGTGATATCACATAATATGTCTTTGTCTGACCTAATTCACTTAGTATGATAATCTCTAGGTTCATTCATGATGCTGCAAATGGCATTATTTCATTTTTTTTATGGCTGAGTAATAGTCCATTGTATATATGCGCCACACCTTCTTTATCCATTCCTCTGTCGATGGACATTTACATTGCTTCCACATCTTGGCTATTATAAATAGTGCCGCTATGAACATTGGGGTGTTGGCTCCCCTGTTCTGAGCTTCAGTTTCCGTATCTGAAGACAGACCCTCAGAGGGGCACCGCAGGAAGTTGCTCGTGGGACCAGCGCAGCCCTGGGTGAGAACCACCATGCACAAAGTTAAATGCAAGACAACAGTGACCAGTACATCACTGGAAACTTGACCTGGGGCAGGAGGGGGAAAGAGACGCAACTGCAGCTCTGTGGGCAGGAAGGCAGCACATTAGCCCCGGAACACACATTCTAGCACATTCTGAAAGATTCAACCTGGGTTGAGTGAATAAAAACCCCTCTAAAGACACGCAGCTGACGTTAACTATAATGCGAAACACGTCTCCAGGAGGCGCCAGGAGAGAATCCTGCATTGCGGGCTCAGCCACAGACATGGTGGAAAGTGTGCGGTTGGAAATTCCACACTCCCTTTAGGGTGCAGTGCAGCCCATGACAGGGAGGAACTGTGATCCGCGTCATGGACCAGAAACAGACCAGGAGCTCACGGACCAGAAGCTGTGAGGACACAGAGCTTCACCCGTGCTGTAGTTCCCTAAACCACATTAGTTTCCTGCAGTTGCTGTAACAAACTGCCACAAATTCAGGGTTTAAAACCACACACATTGGACTCCGTGGAACCAGAGTGTTGGTACCACATGCAACACCTTTGGTATTTATGCCTTGTGTCTTTTTCGCACCTTAATTCACTGGCAAGCATCCCTCGTACCAAGTTGAGCCATGTAGCTGACAGGGTCTTGGTGCTCTGGTTGGGTGTCAGGCCTAAGCCTCCGAGATGGGAGAGCCAAGTTCAGGACATTGGACCACCAGAGACCTCCTGGCCCCCATGTAATAGCAATCGGTGAGAGCTCTCCCAGAGATCTCCGTCTCAACGCTGAGACCCAACAAATACCAAGTTGAGCCATGTAGCTGACAGGGTCTCGGTGCTCTGGTTGGGTGTCAGGCCTAAGCCTCCGAGATGGGAGAGCCAAGTTCAGGACATTGGACCACCAGAGACCTCCTGGCCCCCATGTAATAGCAATCGGTGAGAGCTCTCCCAGAGATCTCCGTCTCAACGCTGAGACCCAACACCACTCAACGACCAGCAAGCTCTAGCGCTGGATGCCCCATGCCAAACAACTAGCAAGACGGGAATACAACCCCACCCATTAGCAGAGAGGGTGCCTAAAATCATACTAAGTTCACAGACAGCCCAAAACACACCACCAGACGCGGTCCTGCCCACCAGAAAGACAAGATCCAGCCTCATCCACCAGAACACAGGCACCAGTCCCCTCCGCCGGGAAGCCTACACAACCCACTGAACCAACCTTACCCACTGGGGGCGGACACCAAAAACAACGGGAACTACGAACCTGCAGCCTGCGAAAAGGAGGCCCCAAACACAGTAAGTTAAGCAAAATGAGAAGACAGAGAAATATGCATCAGATGAAGGAGCTAGGTAAAAACTCACTAGACCAAACAAATGAAGAGGAATTAGGCAGTCTACCTGAAAAAGAATTCAGAGTAATGATAGTAAAGATGATCCAAAATCTTGGAAATTGAATGGAGAAGATACAAGAAACGTTTAACAAGGACCCAGAAGAACTAAAGAGCAAACAAACAATGATGAACAGCACAATAAATGAAATTTGAAATTACACAGGAAAAACAACTGTGAAGAATACAAATACATGGAGGCTAAACAATACGCTACTAAATAACCAAGAGATCACTGAAGAAATCAAAGAGGAAATCAAAAAATACCTAGAAACAAATGACAATGAAAACATGACGGCCCAAAACCTACGGGATGCAGCAAAAAGCAGTTCTAAAAGGGAAGTTTATAGCAATACAATCCTACCTCAAGAAACAAGAAAAATCTCAAATAAACCTAACCTTACACCTAAAGCAATTAGAGGAAGAGGAACAAAAAAACCCCAAAGTTAGCAGAAGGAAAGAAATCATAAAGATCAGATCAGAAATCAATGAAAAAGAAATGAAGGAAACGATAGCAAAGATCAATAAAACTAAAAGCTGGTTCTTAGAGAAGATAAACAAAATTGATAAACCATTAGCCAGACTCACGAAGAAAAAAAGGGAGAAGACTCAAATCAACAGAATTAGAAAAATGTAAATTGATACAGCCACTATGGAGAACACAATGGAGGTTCCTTAATAAACTAAAAATAGAACTACCATATGACCCAGCAATCCCACTACTGGGCGTATACCCTGAGAAAACCATAATTCCAAAAGAGTCATGTACCACAATGTTCATTGCAGCTCTATTTACAATAGCCAGAACGTGGAAGCAACCTAAGTGTCCATCAACAGATGAATGGATAAAGAAGATGTGGCACATATATACAATGGAATATTACTCAGCCATAAAAAGAAACGAAATTGAGTTATTTGTAGTGATGAGATGGACCTAGAGACTGTCATACAGAGTGAAGTAAGTCAGAAAGAGAAATGCCGTAATTCTAACACATGTATATGGAATCTAAAAAAAAAAAAAGGTTCTGGAGAACCTAGGGGCAGGTCAGCAATAAAGATGCAGACGTAGAGAATGGACTTGAGGACACGGGAAGGGGTAAGGGTAAGCTGGGACGAAGTGAGAGAGTGGCATGGACATATATACACTACCAAATGTAAAACAGATAGCTAGTGGGAAGCAGCTGCATAGCACAGGGAGACCCACTCATGCTTTGTGACCAACTAGAGGGGTGGGATAAGGAGGGTGGGAGGGAGACGCAAGAGGGAGGGGATATGGGGTTATACGTATACATATAGCTGATTCACTTTGTTATACAGCAGCAACTAACACAACAATGTAAGGCAATTATACTCCAATAAAGATGGTAAAAAAATAACCCCCCACACACACACATTGATTCTCTCATGGTTCTGGGGGTCAGGAGTGTGACTTGGGCCTCCCGGGGCTAAATCCAGGCGTGGGCAGGGCTGGTCCTGCCAGAGCCTCCAGGGCAGCATCGGTTCCCACCTTTTCCAGCTTCTAGAGGCGCCGCATCCCTGGCTCGCGGCCCCTCCTGCATCCTCACAGCCAGCAGCGCAGCATCTCCCATCTCTCTCTGCCTCCGACCCTCCCGCCTCCCTCTTATAAGGACCCTGGGATGATGCTGGGCCCACCGGGAATCCAGGGTCATCCCCGTCTCAGGGGCCTTAACTTAATCCCACCCGCAAAGTCCCCTCTGCCCCATGAGGTGACATGTCCACAGGCCCCAGGACCAGAACCGGGACGTCCTTGGGGCCATCAATCACAGCTTGCTTCTGCTTTTTTCACTCTTCCATGCTTTTGTCTGAATAAAAAACCTATTTTTTTCTGCACATTTAATCCTTGCTGGCTACTAGACATAACATTCTGTGTGGTCTGCTTGACCGCCCTTGAGGCAGGAGCCTCCTTTATAGAGAAAACCAACCAACCAACCAAACACTGAAGCTCAGGCTAAAGAAAACTGGGTGAGGTTCCCCGGCGACTGCTGAGCAGAGGTGGCTGGGAGTCCGGTGGGTTCAGGGTGGCATCACTGGACACGGGAGTAAGTTGAAGCCAGGCACAGGGAACAGGGGGCCGTAGGAGGGTCAGGCTGGCAGCAAGGAGGTGGCGTTTGTCAGAACAGAGAGCAGAGGGCATTCCAGGCCAGGGGAAGGAAGCAGGAGTGCGACCCCAGAGGCAGGAGGGAGACAAATCAACAGTGCAGAGAAAGCTGCCCCAGGCCGGCTGTACAGAAACAAGAATGAAGGCGGGAGCCGGTGAATGGAATCAGCCAGAAGAACTCAAATCCTGCCAGAGTCCCCCAGGGCTGAGCTGCGAGAGAAGCAGCAAATGGATGAAAATCCCACCAGGCAGAGAAGCACAAACAATCTAGAGGTTTAAAAACAGATGATGGGGGCTTCCCTGGTGGCGCGGTGGTTGAGAGTCCGCCTGCCGATGCAGGGGACGCGGGTTCGTGCCCCGGTCCGGGAGGATCCCACATGCCGCGGAGCGGCTGGGACCGTGAACCATGGCCGCTGAGCCTGCGCGTCCGGAGCCTGTGCTCACCGCGATGCCACTCCTGGTTATCCACCCAAGAGGACTGAAAACAGCCAGACAAACGTTCACTGCAGCCCGAGTCACAGCAATCGAGAAGTGGAAACACCTCAACGCCCATCGATAGATGAATGCCTCAAAACAACGTGACAGATGCGTACAAAGGAATACTATTCTGCTGTAAAATATGAACGTGGACGGACCCTGAGAACACGATGCTCAGTGAGAGAAGCCAGACACAGAAGGACACACAGGGTGTGATTCCATTGATGGGAAACGTCCAGAACAGGCAGATTCACAGAGTCAGAGTGGGTTCCTGGTTGTCAGGGGCTGGGGAGGGGGACAGGGGAGTGTTTAATGGGGACAGTTGCAAATTCACAAGATGAAAAGGTGCAGGATGGATGCGGGGGCGGGAGGGGGGCAGTGGTCGCACAACAGCGTGAATGTACTTAATGCTGCGGAGATGTACACTAGAAACGGTTAAAGTGGTGAATTTAAAGCGACGTGTAACTCACCACGATGAGAAAAGAAATCAGAATGGGCGGAAGTGGATGCAGGAAGGTGAGTTAGGGTGCTCACGCGGTGCTGAGCAGAGAGGGGCAGGGGTAGGGGAGAAGGAAGGGGGATGGTGTCTGGCATGTGATAAACTGATTTACTGATTCCCAGAAACTACCATGACTGGCAGGGCCCTCCCATGGGGCGGCGGGAAACATGCATGGGATGGTCCCTACACCCGTCCCTGGCACCATCCGACGTTGATGGCTGAGTAAAGAGGCCACTGAAAAAAAGGCTTCGGAGCAACAAAGGGTCCCATTCACCATCCCAGGTCCCAGAGCGGGGGCAACTCCTGCCTGCTTTCTCCCAGACATCTCCCCGGGGTGCCCAGTTTCACTTTTAAAGGACACACCAAACACCTCCCCACAAAGCAGGCTGCTTTCCAGCAACCCTCTGCTTTGGCCAGATGCTCCTCCAATGTGTGAGCCAGCACCCAGGGCGCTGCTCGGAGGCAGGGACCCAGGCGGGAGGGCAGGGGCAGCAGCGCCCTCAGGAGGCCTCCCAGCCTCGGGCCGTCTGTGCCAAAACTCTCCCCCAGGGTTTCGGGGGCGTCCCTGGGGGTCCAGGGGGTGGGACTCCACGCTCCCAACGCAGGGGACCCCGGTTTGATCCCTGGTCGGGGAGCTAGATCCCGCATGCCACAACTAAGAAGTCCACACGCAGCAACTAAAGATACACATGCCACAACTAAGAACCAGCGCAGCCAAAATGAATAAATAAATAAATACATATTAAAAAAAAAAAAAACTCCCTGGGGTTTCAAAACTCCCCCTCCTTTGATCAGAACATGGCACCTATGCAAAGCTGGGCCAGAACACTCAGGAAGGGCTGGCTTCTGCTGGGATTTCAGTCACCAGCAGCGGGACCCGTCCAAGTCCGCCCCCCACCAATGCATGGATTTGGGATGGGTGGGACCCATGTGTCTCACAGTAGGATGAAGACGTTTCTCCCCAACACCCAGCAGTGTCTGCGGCCACAGTATGCAAGACAATGAGTTTTCAACTCCCCGAAGTCACTTCCAGGAGCACAGCCTTCGCTGGGTATGATCGAACCAGGAGAAAGCTGACACCACATTGCAAAGATGCAAGGCAAAGTTCACAGCACAGAGGATGGAGAATCTGGCATCCGTCCGGGAACAGTTCTGGTGGCGGGGGAGGGACGGGGGGCAGGGAGGAGACTAATCTGGGCCTCTGCATACCTGAGGGGGCAAATACTACCTGGGGCAGGTGTTCAAGGTTAACATCTGGGTGATGCCACGTGGGTGTCGGGGACCCATGGGACGGGACGAGAAGGCACTCAGCTGTGGGTTCTTCCCCAAATCTGTAACCTCGATCCAATCACAAGAAAAGCATTAAACTAACCCACACCAAAGGGCTTCTTGCAAAACTCCCGACCCATCCTCCTCACAGCTGTCCAGGCATGAAAGACAAGGAAAGTTAGAGAAACTGTCATCGCTCAGAGGGGCTAAGAAGATGTGACGACTAAATGTCATGTGGGATCCTGGAGGGGGCCCTGGGGCAGAAAAGGACATCAGGGAAAGCTAGTGGAATCCAAACTCAGTACGGGCTTGAGTCAATGGTGACGCACCCATGCTGATTTCCTAGGGTGGCAAAGGCACCCCTGGAAAGCAGGATGCTGGTGGTTGTAGAGGTTGGGTGAGGGGTACACCGGATTCTCTGTACTACCTCTGTGACTTTTCTGGACACCTGAAATTAGTCCAAAATAAAAAAAGTTAATTAAAAAGAAACAGGTAGTTTGGGATTACCAGATGAAACTATTATATATAGGACGGATAAACAACAAGGTCCTACTATAGAGCACAGGGAACTATATTCAATATCTTGTAATAATCTATAATAGAAAAGAATATGAAAAAGAGTATATATGTATAACTGAATCACTTTGCTATACAGCAGAAATTAACACAACATTGTAAATCAGCTATACTTCAATAAAATTTTTTTTAAAAAGCAGATCTCGGAATGCAGCCCACTATCCTTCTTAGAGACGACACGTGGGGTGCTGGCTGTGGCACCCAGAGCGACGGGCATGAGTATCAGCTTATCCTATGCACCATTTCACAGTGAGGGAAGCAGAGGCCCAGAGGAGGGGGGACTTTGACAATTTGGAAATAAGAAATGGAGCTGAGGGACTTCTCTGGTGGTGCAGTGGCTAAGACTCTGCACTCCCAATGCAGGGGGTCCGGATTCGATCCCTGGCCAGGGAACTAGATTCCACATGCATGCCGCAACTAACAGTTCTCATGCCACAACTAAGGAGCCCACATGCAGCAACTAAGACCCGGCACAACAAATAAATATTAAAAAAAAAAAAAAAAAGAAAGAAAGAAATGGAGCTGAGACTGGAACCTGAGGTTCCAGAACCCTGGTCCCCTGTCCTTCATGGCCCCAAACTGCACACACATGTGAGGTTTGTGAACATCACTGGACATGCTTTGTTTTCTTTACACAGTCCCTGAGAAGCTCCTGGAACCGTCTGATGAGAGACAGAGAGACAGAGAGAGAGAGACAGAGAAAAAGAGACAGTCAGAGACAGAGAGAGATAGAAAGAGACAGAGAGAGACAGAGACAAAGAGAGAGAGACAGAGACAAAGACAGAGAGACAGAGACAGAGGGAGAGACAGAGAGAAAGACAGAAAGACAGAGACAGAAGGAGAGAGACAAAGAGAGACAGAGAGAGAGGCAGAGACAGAAAGACAGAGACAGAGAGACAGAACGAAGCCAATCTATTTTTTTAAACAATAAAAACCGCCCAGCTCTTCCCCAAAGCCCCACCAGCCCAGCTTCCTCCCACCACCTCCTGCTGTCGATCATTCAAGTCAAAAACAACTCCGGAAAAAAAAAAAAAAAAAAAAAAAAAA
>NW_020172691.1:1604071-1613912 GCF_003031525.2 Neophocaena asiaeorientalis asiaeorientalis
CACCCCGGAAAAAAAAAAAAAAAAAAAAAAGAACAGCTCTGCATTTCATTCAGTAGCAATTTGAAGGGGAAAAAAAATTCCATTTCTGGCTCCTGCCTCAAATATTTACAAGTCAGCCTGGAAGAACTAATCTGTCAGTTTCTCAACCTAAAGAGAAAGGCAGTGCTAAGTTCAGCAGGTGCTGAGCAAGGAGCCCCAGCCCAGGGAAGGGAGCCTAGTTTTCACCGCAACCTGGCCTTTTCCAAGCTCGCTCTGGGACGCTCTGGGATGCTTTGCGTGGCAAACTGTGGCTCTTGGAACATCTTTCTAAAAGACACCCATCGCCTGACATTACAAGCGTCCATCTGAATGTGCATTTGGATGCCCATTACTTCACTGCGTTACTATTTTGTTTTCATTTACTTTACATGCTTTTTTCTGTTCATTATGTAAAAGTTACGAGCACAGACATTTATATACAAAGTTTGATGTTTGTACATTTTTAAGTAACGTTATAATAAACATAATTGATGTCTTAAAATGAGACCTATTTTTGAGCTATCAGAGGCCACGGTTCTTTAAATCTAAGAGCCTGTTATTTCTAAGACGCGTATCCCTCACGTCTCATGACACTACAGAAAATCAATGATCCATCTCAGTAGGGCACAATGCTACGGGAAATATAATCATTCCATACAGTTGTTCCCAAATCATTAACCCCCGCTCACCCAGAAGGCTATGGGAATCCAAGCTCCTAACTAGGCAGCATCAGAGGCAACGTCTCAGAAGTCAAGTATTATTTGCTCTCCTGATACTAGAGCTTAAATGAAACCATGAAAGCTATGAAACCCCAAGCTCAAGTCCCAGCATTGCCATGAACCCGGGAAACTGCTGGGCCTCAGTCTCGCCATCTGTAAATCACACAAATTGGACTAGAGGGGCGGCCAGACTTTTCCTGGAAGGGGCCAAAGAATCAATATTTTCTGCTTTGAGAGCCTTAGCGTCTCGTGTGTGGTGGGAAAGCCGCCATGAGCAACACGTGAACGGATGCATGTGGATCTGTGCCAATAAGACTTTGCTTCTGGACACTGAAACGTGAACTCTGTAATTTTCATGTGTCATGACATATCAGACGTCGTTTGATTTTTTTCAACCATTTAAAAATGGTACAGATGAACCTGTTTGAAGGGCAGGAATAGAGGCGCAGACATAGAAAACTGACGTGTGGACACAGCAGGGGGCCGGGGGAGGGAGATGAATTGGGAGACTGGGATTGACGTATGTGCACTGCCCTGTGTAAAAGGATAGCTAGTTGGAACCTGCTGTATAGCACAGGAAGGTCAGCTCTGTGCTCTGTGCTGACCTAGATGGGTGGGATGGGGGGTGAGAGGAGGTCCAAGAGGGAGGGGATATATGTATACATATAGCTGATTCACTGCGTTATACAGCAGAAACTAATACAACATTGTAAAGCAACTATATCCCAATTAAAAAGAAAAAGAAAAATGTAAAAACCATTCTGGGAATTCCGTGGTGGCCCATTCCCTGGGGGACCAGCGGTTAGAGCTCAGTGCTTTCACTGCCGAGGGCCTGGGTTCAATCCCTGGTCGGGGAACTAAGATCCCGCAAGCTGCGAGGCAGGGCCAAAACAACAAACAAACAAACAGAAAAACCATTCTTAGCTCAGGCGCCTTACAGAAATAGATGGCGATGGAGGATCTGGCCCATAAGCCACGCTGCCCCCTGGACTGGTCAATCTCGGGGCCCTTCCACAACTGACTTTCCAAGATGCTCTGACTCTCAATCCACATTTTCAACCTGCAGATATTTCAGTAGCTCTAAAAATGACCCACCAAATGGGCACATATCTGGAGAAAACTCTAATTCAAAAAGACACATGCACCCCTATGTTCATAGCAGCACTATTCACAATAGCTGAGACATGGAAGCAACCTAAATGTCCACAGACAGATGAATGCATAAAGAAGATGTGGTACATATATACAATGGAATACTACTCAGCCATAAAAAAGGACAAAATAATGCCATTTGCAGCAACACTGATACTAGAGATTATCATACTAAGTGAAGTAAGTTAGAAAAAGAAACACAAATACCATATGATAGCACTTATACGTGGAATCTAAAATACGGCACAAATGAACCTATCCATGAAACAGAAACAGATTCACAGACATAGAGGACAGACTTGTGGTTGCCAAGCGGGGAGCGGGGGAGAGAAAGGGATGGAATGGAAGTTTGGGGTTAGTAGATGCAAACTATTACATTTAGAATGGACAAACAACAAGGTCCTACTGTAGAGCACAGGGAACTATATCCAAACTCCTGGGATAAACCGTAACAGAAAACAAAATTTAAAAAAAAAAAAAAGAATGTATATATGTGTATAACTGTCACTTTGCTGTACAGCAGAAATTAACACAACATTGTAAATCAACTATACTTCAATAAAATAAAATTTTAAAATATTAAAAAGTAGGGACTCCCCTGGTGGCGCAGTGGTTAAGAATCTCCCCGCCAATGGAGGGGACACGGGTTCGAGCCCTGGTCCGGGAAGATCCCACATGCCGAGGAGCAACTAAGCCCGTGCGCCACAACTACCGAAGCCCATGCGCTCTAGGGCCTGCGAGCCACGACTACTGAGCCCACGTGCTACAACTACTGAAGCCCGCACGCTTACAGCCCATGCTCTGCAACAAGAGAAGCCACAGCAATGAGAAGCTCACACACCACAATGAAGAGCAGCCCCCGCTCACCACCAACTAGAGAAAGCCCACGTGGAGCAACAAAGACCCAACGCAGCCAAAAAAATTTAAAAATACAATTACATCTGAGGCTCAAATCCTGTTTCTGTTTGGACAGCATGGCTTTTTGGAGTGGAAACCGTGGAGGAATAATTCATATAAAACTCCGTACACTACAGAGTTAAACCTGTCCCTACAGGCACTCAAGGTTACTAAGCTGTTCTTAGCTCCTTGCCCATAAAAACAAAATAATGGGGAGGGAGGATGAACTGGCAGAGCACAGAGGATTTTTAGGGCAGTGAAACTATTCCGCATGGTACTGTCAAGGTGGATACATGTCCGTATATATCTGTCTCAACCCGTAGAACATACAAGACTAAGCGGGAACCCTCAGGTCAACTACAGACACTGGGTGATAGTGACATGTCCACGTAGGTTTCCTGATTATAACGAATGTCTCACTGGTGGGGAACGGTGATAATGGGGGAGGCTGTGTCCACATGGGGGGCAGGGGCGTATGGGAAACCTCTGTACTTTCTGCTCAGTTTTGCTGCAAACCTAAAACTGCTCTAAAAAAAAATAAAGTCTATTAAAGGACTTCCCTGGTGGTCCAGTGGTTACAACTCCGCACTTCCAGTGCAGGGGGTGCTGGTTCGATCCCTGATCTGGAAACTATGATCCCACGTGCTATGCGGCACAGCCAAAAAATAAAAACAGAAAATAAAAAGAAATAAGCAAAAAAAAGTATCTTTGGGGACTTCCCTGGTGGCGCAGTGATTAAGAATCCACCTGCCAATGCAGGGGACACGGGTTCAAGCCCTGCTTCGGGAAGATCCCACATGCCGTGGAGCAGCTAACTACTGAAGCCCGTGCTCAGCAGCGAAGACCCAATGCGACCAAAGATAAATAAATAAAATTAAAATTAAAAAATTTTTAAAAAGTATCTTTTTACTTTAGTGCAATCATAGAATTGTAAAATCTTATTAGACATAGTTCAGCCCAATGGTTCCCATCTGCGGGTGACTCTGCCCCCTCGGGGGACACTGGGCCATGTCTCGGGCATCTATGGCTATCAGGAGTGGGGGCTCCTGGCATCGAGTGGGTGTGGTCCGGGGAGGCTGCTCCACACCCCACAGTGCCCAGGACAGCCCCCCAGAGAGGATGACCGGACGGACCCCCAGCGTCCACACTGCCGAGGAGGAGAAACCCTGCCTTCATCAAACCCATCACGTTAATAACAAGAACGCCTCATGTTTACAGAAAATTCCCACCAGCTCGTCCAGAGGTGCCTCACTGGATCTGTACAACCTGGAAGTGGCCAAGGAGGGTGTTCCTGCCTCGTCCTACAGAGGACAAATAACCAAGAGCTTCCCCGGGGCTGCGAGGGAACCTGTGACCTCCTCCACGCTCCTGTCCCCAAGAACTTGAAAACTCCCGCTTCCTCCCAGGGGCCCGGTCAGGCCCCGAGTTCTCCATCTTCTGTCAGATGGCGCCAATGTTGACTTTTCTGGTGTTCAGAGAGAGGGAACGGGGGGAGAGGGGGAAAGCGCATTTAGAAACTAGGACCACAGTGCCCCACAAAAGCTGACTCCCACCTCATGAGGGTGACCCCTTTCTAGGTGGCGTGGGGTACAGTGTCCCCCCACCCCAAAGATACGTGCGCTGCCTAGGCCTGGTAGCTGGGAATGGGACCTGATTTGGAAATGGCATCTTTGTGGGTGTCATCGAGCTAAAGTGAGGTGACACAGAGTAGGGTGGCCCTAAGCCAACGACTGGTGTCCTCAGAAGAGGGAAATGTGGACACACGTGAGCCTTGATATAGATGCTCTCCTTGACCCGATTCTACTCAGGCTACCTTGAACTTTTCAATGGGACCTCGACGTTTGGGTTCCCGTGTTCATCTCTGCATCGTCCAGTTTTAACAAGGATCCTGCTAAGTTGGTTGACTGAGACCCCCCCCCCAGCCTCCACATCTGATAACTCCCAATACCTGCTACGGCTCCTCAGCCCCTCCCCCAGGTGATGTCTGATCCGGCCACCTGCAGCCGGAATCTTCAGAGGTCCCTTTAACCAGAATCTTCCCTTATGCTTCCTCTTGGCCATTTTCCATCCACGGACCCCCACCGGCTCCCTGGCTATGCGTCCCCGCGTGTCCATGCCGTATTCAGAGTGGAGCCTAGTTCTACACTGAGGTTTCTTTTCCCCGTTGCAATCGTTTCAGGGTAAAGTCTGTTTTTACTGTTCTAACTACTGTCCAGTCCTGGGTTTTCTTTGACAGACACACAGGGTGATGGCCACGTGATGACCGAGGCTGGGACCAGAGTGATGCATCTACAAGCCACGGAGCACCAAGAGTTGCTGGAAACTACCACCTTCCAGAAGCCAGAAGAGGCAGGAAGGACCCTGCCCCGGAGCCCCCAGGGGAAGCGTGGCTCGACCCACACTGATTTCAGACTTCTGGCCTCCAGGACTGGGAAAAGACAGATTTCTGTTGATTCAGGCCACCTGGTCTGTGGCGCTTTGTTACGGGGGCCCCAGGAAAGTCACACAAGTAGGCAAAGACAGGGCTGGTAGGGCCGGGGCCTTATTCTGACCCTCCCAGCCACAGCCTGTCTGCTCCAGCACGGGAGCTGCACGGACTTGGCTGGATTCATCTCCTGTTTTTGATTTCTCTTGACTTTTTTGTCCAACAAATTAAGGAGCTTCTTAAGAAGGCAGGGGCAGGGGTCATGGTCCTGACAACCAAGGACAAAAGATACGATCATTAGTAACTGTCACAAAGCAGAGCTGGCAGGCAGGTTTCAAATTAATATGCACCCCAGATTCACCTGGCCCCTTGCCCGGCACCTCATCATGTTAGCAAAGAGCTGCGGAAACTCACATGCACACTCCCATGCACACCCACAGTCATGAAAAGCAAACTAATTGACATACTGCAAAGATGGGTCATCTTTTTGTCTTTTATCATCTCCAAACAGTTAATTTTCAGAAAATCCCAAAAGGGGAGCAACTTCTACAAATCAGTTTCTCCCCCTCGGCACTGCATCCCGGCATCGACAGGGTGGAGGCCAGGGAGCTGCTCCACAGCCACGGTGCCCAGGAGGGCCCCGGATAGAGGATGACCAGCCCCAGGGTCTAGCGTGCCCAGGGAGGGGGGAGACCCTGGCCCTGGCAAACTTCTCGGTGCAAACCTTCTCTCTGGCCTCTGCCCCTGACGTCCTATGCACAGGTGTCATCCCCACTTCTCCGCCCCCCAACAGACTTCTTCCTGTCGCCGCGTACCTGGGGAGCTCATGGAACACACAGGCCTGGGCCCCCATCTCCGCCACCCCCAGGGACCCCAACTCAGAGAGCCGGGCCAGGGACAGAAAGGCCCCGGGGGCCCCGTCTCTACGCTGCGCCCCACACGCACACAAGCGTCCCATTCACGTGGTGCTCCCGGAGCCTGGCACCCGGTCTGAAGCTTAAAATAGGCACACAACCAGCCTTTGTTGGGGAGAGGAAGGAAGGAAGGAAGGAAGATTTCAGACAAAGGAGACAGCACACTGCACCATCCAGGAAAGCCGGGGGGCCTGAGCTGGGCGGGAGGCCAGGAGGACTGGGAGCGGTGGTAACTGGAGGCCAAGTGAAGGTCACTCCGAAGGTGGGGTGGGCCCAACTCCCCGGTGCCACCAAGGGCCAAGGGAGCAATCTCGATTTTGTCGAGTGGGTGATGAGCTGGTGAAGGTGGCGGGAAAATGACGAACCAATCTCAGCTTTAGAGAGAAGATTCTGGTCATGGGGTGGGGGTGGGGGGTCAACCCATCGGAGCGGGAGAGACCAGAGGCTGATCTGCCAGCTGGGATGTTCTGATCGAGAGACGGGGAAACACTTAACTCAAGGGGGGAAGAAACACAGACGGGAGAGAGAAAGGCAGATCCGGGGGTGCTGATGCCCGCATGACCACCCCCAACCTCTGAGCTTCAGTTTAGTGGGCTGTCAAATGCCCAGGAAAAAAGCCATTTACATAGCAGCACGATTCTTTACTACCAAAATGTGGGAGCAGCCGAGATGTCCACCGACAGGTGAACGGATAAACACGTGTCCCTCCACACACGGGAACGTCACTCAGCCACGAAAGGAGAGAAGCCCTGACACTCGCTACCACGTGGCTGGACCCTGAGAACACGATGCTCAGTGAGAGAAGCCAGACACAGAAGGACACACAGGGTGTGATTCCATTGATGGGAAACATCCAGAACAGGCCGATCCACAGAGACAGAGAGTGGATTCGTGGTTGTCAGCTGGGGAGGGGGAATCAGGGTGATTGCTCATGGGGATGGAGATCTTACTGAGGTGATGGAAGGTTCTAAGACGGGTTTCTAGAGATTACTGCACAGCTCGATAAACGTACGAAAAAACTGAACTGTGTGCTAAAGTGGCTGAGTTTTATGAAACGGCAATTGTACCTCAATTTAAAAAATAAAAAAGTAAGACTTTTGCCCTTTGCAAGGTTCTCAGGGAGAACTGGTACTCTCTCTGTTAAGAGTCTCAGAGCTGCCCACAAGCCCCCCTATCCACCAGCTTGCAGGACAAGATGCAACGTCACAGTGTGGACGAGGAGGGGGCGGGATGTGAGTGCCTGGGACAAGTCACCCACCTTTTCAGTGACCCAGTCAGGTCTCTGAGGTCTCCTGGGTGACATACGGAATGAACACTTTTCTCTAGACCCTGAAGAGAGAGAGGGAGACGCCATGCCCAAGGGCAGCACAAGAGAGAAGCGGTGAAAAGCGAGGTCCAGAGCTGTTGAAATGAGCATTGAACATGGCAAACCTTGACATCGTCAAGGACGGGGCCTGCAGGAGACAAACCTTCCCAGAACAAAGACGTGGCTCGGCCCATCTCCCTTGGGCTGTGAAGACACAGCAGCCTGCAGGGAGCAATGGAAGGGGTTGAAGTTTGGGTCAACACCCAGCATTCATGCAACTGTCCTGGGTACCGTCCTCTCTAGAAAGCTCCAGAAAGTTCCAAAGTCATGGAAGCCTGGCCCAACCACGCTTCCCTAAGAAATTACACAGGAGCTTCAAGAACACAAATGCCTGGGACTTCCCTGGCGGTCCAGTGGTTAAGACTGCGCTTCCACTGCAGGGGACACGGGTTCAATCCCTGGCTGGGGACCTAAGATCCTGCATGCCCCTCGGCACAGCCAAAGGAAAACAACACAAATGCCATAGGAAATACAATTTTAAAGACGACTGTTTCCAGATGCAAATGAGAAAACCTGTAATAACACTTTGGTGAGAAGAAGACACTTTTTACACCACAACAGGGTGTACCCAGAAAAATGCTTCCACTCAGTAAGCAGGAAGCTGAACTGTCTGTGTGTCAGGGTAATTCATATTCAGTTGTCTTTCCCTTCAAACTATAGGGCCCCAGGCTTTAGGAAACATGGAGCAGAGAACAATGGCCTCCGTCACAATTATTTGCAGGTGGTGACCAAGAACCACTGGAAGAACTCAAGCTCCTGTAGAAGCCTCCTGCACTAGGTTACAGGCAAGGAAACAAATCGCAAATGTAGGCATCTTCCAGTGACTGCAGCCAATCAATTAATCCTATATTCAAAATCAGTATAGGTGTTCAAAAGCCACACAAAAGACCCACCTAGAAAGAAGTCAGCATTTCTAAAATTCTCTAAAAGCGGTGTGATTTTTTTTTTTTCCTCTCAAAACTAGAACACGAGATGATATAAAAACTAGCCCAAATCTGAATGGCCATACTTCCTAAGGATCAAAGGTGAGGTGTGACCTTTAAAGGAGAAAATAACTTAGTTTTGTTTCCGAAAGGTGTCTCCACCAGGGGTGATTCTGCTCCCTGGGGGCAGGGGGTGACGTCTGGGGACATCTGTCATTGTCACACTGGCGGGGGAGGAGTCCTGGCATTGAGTGGATGGGGCGAGGGATGCTACTCCACGCCCCCCAGTGCCCAGGACGGCCCCCCACAGACCCAGCCCCAATGCCAGCAGTGCGATGTTTGTCAGCACTGCCAAGGGGCAAGACCCTGGTCCGTCACGTGAACCCAAGCTGTAAAGCTCATATAATCGTGGCCCAGTGGTCCCCTTCAGGGCACACATCCAAATGGCTCCTGTGGGGTACACTTAATCAAAACCACCCGAGAAGCTTTCTCTTAAGTAGATGTGCTTGTTCCTCGATAAAGTTTCAGAATCCAGGCAGGTGCACGTAGACCTGGCTTTTG
This sequence comes from Neophocaena asiaeorientalis asiaeorientalis, assembly GCF_003031525.2. Taxonomy (NCBI): domain Eukaryota; kingdom Metazoa; phylum Chordata; class Mammalia; order Artiodactyla; family Phocoenidae; genus Neophocaena; species Neophocaena asiaeorientalis. Next base: position 1,613,047 of record NW_020172691.1, read on the forward strand.
TTGTCGTTGTTCTCCCCTCATTTTTAATAACATGAAGAAACAATTGTTTTTGCAGATTCTTTTTTAAAGCTCCAGAGGGGATTCTTATGTGCACCCCAAGATTGAGGGACTGGTGTCAAGCTTCAAGTGATTCCTTCTCTCCCCTCCCTGACAACCCAGTAATTCTACCCACCCACCTTCCTCCCCCCCAAAAAACCTTAATTTAGAACATTATTATCAACGCACATGTACCCTCGCCATGTGCCAGGAGCGTGCGAGGTACACGCATCCCCTCATTTGACCCTCGCAGCCATCCTGTGAGGTACCTGCTCCTATTTTATTATTCCAACTTTACAGAGGAGTAAACTAAATCCCCAGAGGCGACACAGCCAAGCAAGCAGCCCGAGTGGACATGGGAACACAGGCCCACCTTCCAGAGCCCGCTACACTCTCAACCCGTGCAAGACCACAGCAGGCGACTGAACAAGTCTGTGAACTTGGCGTTGGCTCTTTGCTGCTCATCACGCCTGTCTTCTACCGCCCACCTTCCAGCCCTGAGCAACCCCCGCTCCCCAGGAAAAATAAAAGCGCCACCCACTTCCCTCAATATCATTGTCCCCAAAACTCCCACTTTGATTCCGGGCTCCTGAGCCCTCAAATTCCTGAAAAATTCGGTCACCAACACGAGCCTTTCTGCTTCCCCTTTGCACCCTGCCTCCTAGAAACAGAACTTGCAAAGTGTGTCCAAAGCCCATCTCCTGCAGCTCACTGCCTTGCCAAGGGGTTTCTGCCCCATGCCCCCTTCTACACCAGGTGATTAGCCAAAGTGGAGGCGATTCCCCTCCACAATCCTCATAACTGACTTCTAACCGAGATCCCCCCAATTC
>NW_020172691.1:1614612-1617898 GCF_003031525.2 Neophocaena asiaeorientalis asiaeorientalis
GGGGTGGGGCGTGGGGCGTGGGCGGGGCCGGGAGGCGGAGCGTTGAGTGGCACTGCTGCTGGCCACCCGCAAGGGGAGAACGCGCAGGGGGGAGGAGCTATGCTAATACGCAAATAGGTACCGTGTGGGGCACCCAGCAGCGGGGCGGCGAGCCGAGTTTCAGAGGTGACTTAGTGACGTCGAGGAGGCGCGAGGCGTTTCGCGAGTTCGAATCCCGGGTGGGGCCGCGGCTTCAAATCCGAATCCTACCTCACGTGCGGGGGGAGAATATCCCCTCCTAATCAGTCGCTTGACCTGCAAGACAATAATAATAACTGCTTCCTCTCGTTGAACGCTCTGCATAAGGCTAGGAGGCGAGACGATATTACCCCCCGTTTCACAGGGGTGGAAACTGAGTCTCAGAGAGGTTAAACTCAAGGTCATTTGCCCAACCCTGTCCAGGGTTTCTTACTATCCTAACTCCTGGGCCTTGATTGAAAAATGCAGATTCCTGGGCCCCCACCCAAATCGAATGAACCAGAATCCTGAAAGGAACTGAACGCCTGGAATGTGCATTTTTAACATGCTCCCTCGTTGATGTTGGGAAACATTTGGTATGTCTCCAAAAGTACCCAGCGGTCATGGAGGGGAGGCTTTCTTATACAGGAGGATGGAGCCACCGTATTCTGGGACTTCCAGAACTTTGTGCAACACTGTTACTCTGTGATCTGAGCTGCTGGCCTCCCAGCTGGGCCCCCCCACGGCTGCTGTCATCCCTGCAGGAACCTCCCTGCTCACCCCCTGCGGTGCACAGACAGAACCAGGTGCCTGGGGACAGCATCTCACTCCCCAGCTCCATCCCACAGGAGGAATTACTGTCTGCACAAGGGTTGCAAACTGGTGGCCCGCAAATGCTGTAAAATTCTAAATTCGTTGCCAACATTTAAAAATCAGGTTGTTTCACAAAGAGAAATCCAGATTTCCAGGCACTCTTGAAAAATCAGGTCTGGCGATTCTTGCAGCCCCAAAGACAGATTAGGGCAGGGCTGGGGTGAGGCAAGTGAGGCACTTTTCTCAAATCCTGAACCTAAAGGGGCACCCCAAAACACTCACCATCCAGATAAATACTATATAAATGCCATATTTTAAAAAGTCAAAATAAATGCAGAAATAATCCATGATGAACAAAATAACTAAAATTTTAAAGAAAGACAAGATCTGATTCTGCGCTGGTGCAAACCACCTCCTTTGCTACTCTCTAGCCCCAGCCCTGTCAGATCCTGTCTTTATTTCAAAAATAGTGATGTTCTGTTCATCATGGCTTCCTCTACATTAAATATTGCAGTAAAATATGTATCTAGATGGCTGAGTTTTTTTGTCACACGTGGTGAGTGCCTCGCTCTCTCACTCTAGTCCTGGCCATGTTTATAAATTCACGAAATCTGCCCTGAGCCATTTAGTGGATGGGAAAACTGAGGCCCTGTAGGTTTGTTTGTTGTTGTTGTTCTTTTAATTAATTTTTATTGGAGTATAGTTGCTTTACATCCTGCAGGTTGTTCTCCAGGTAATATGAGGATCATAGTGCCTGCCCGCTCACCTCAATGGCTGCAGGAAGTACAGGGTCCAGCAGGGCTGGTGTGATCTCTTGTGGGGGTCACAGGGGTGAAGCACTGAAATGTTCCCATGATGCCCCAGAGTCCTCGTCACAAAAGTCTGAACTCTTCCCACAGACCCATCCCTCACCCCCATCTTTCTGGTCTCTTTCATCCTTTACAGGTAGCGAGCTGACCTCCCCAACCCAAAAAAGGCACACTTTTGGGGAATGCGGAATCCACTTCTTTATTGCAGGAAGACTATTTGTAGAGCGAATGCTACACAGACCCCACAGCGGGGGGCGGGGGGCACCCACATGCGGGAGGCGAGGGGGCAGGGGCGGGGACAGCAAGCGCGGCCTGGAGGGCCTGGCACGGTCCCCAGACCCAGCAGTGCCGAGGCAGGACGGGCCAGCAGCTGGGGCAGGCTCTGGGCCCCCTCCTGCTGGAGAACCCCAAGGTCGGGGCAGGGCCTGGGGCAGGAGAGGCCTGGAGGCAGGCAGAGCCCCAGGGAGATTGTGCTATCAGGGTGTGTCCCTGAGAAAGGGCTGCAGACCCCTGCACAGCCCCACTTTCTCCGGCACCTTCAAGTGGGAGGGGTCAACACCAGCTGCTGGTGGGCCCTGGACCCGCCACAGGACAGGGGTGTTCTGCAGTGCTCAGACAGGGTGCTACCTGTTCTTCCGTGGGCCTGTCCACACGCCGGGCGGTGACACACACGTGCACACACGCACACTCCCTCCTTCTCACAGTGGGTCCAGTAAATATTTGCGGAGTGAACAGCCATACAGATGCAGAAGGAAAAAAACACACTGCTACCAAGATGGACACAAACAGTCCCTCTTACCCACGTACAGTCCATGTGGTCACATGACCACTCTTTTGCGGGTGCACACGCGCACGTACACACACACGTGCCGCTTCCTTGCACCTGATGACACCAGCGCTGTGAGTGGCCCCAGGGAGAGGCCCAGGAGGCAGGGAGCTGAGGGCAGCTCCAGCCACGGCCAGCAGGCAGCTGAGGCCCTCAGTCCTGAGACCACAGGCAACTGAACGCTGCCCAGGAGCACATGAGCTAGATGTGGATCTGCCCCGGTCATGCCTTTGGATGAGACCACAGCCCAGCTGGCCTCATGCTGAGACCACAAATGTGTGCTGTTGCAAGTTGCTGAGTTTGCGCTCCTCTGTTCCCCAGCAACAGCTGATGGATACAGATGTTGGGCTGAGAGCCCCCTTACGACAGAGTGCAGCAGGCGTGGTGCTCCTCAGACAGTCGGGACGAACAGGTCCACAGATGCTCTCTGCTAAATCCCGTAACCCACTCCCCAAAACACAGCTGCACACAGTCACACTCTTGCAGGTGCCAAGGCTCACACATCACAGGTGTCTGGTCCTCCTGGCAACCACACGAGCCACCCCTGCCTACACCCTACACTGGGATCACACAACAGACCATCACACACACAGGAGCCCCACACACACGCTTAGACACAAGCCATCCGCCCAGCGCACCAAGGGGCCCAATGCATCATCCCATGGGTGCCCCCCACCCCACCCCAGGCCTACAGGTCACCTTCATACTGTCCGACACGGCCTCACTGGGTCCCGTGAGTGTGGTGTCATCTAGACACTCACAGAAACAGAATCTCACAGTGGTGGCAGGGACCCACGCCTTCCTGGGTGCGCCCCCCCCCGCCGGGGGGGGCCCCGTAGGT
>NW_020172691.1:1617914-1622237 GCF_003031525.2 Neophocaena asiaeorientalis asiaeorientalis
GGCGGTGGAAACCCGGGCAAGTAAATTGATGTTCCCGAGCCTCTATGTTCTCATCTGTGAAATGGGAGCAGTCTCAGTGCCCACTCCACAGAGCCGCTGGCACAAGCAGTGCCATAAGCTGGATAAAGCCCTTGGCCAGGTGCCTGGCACACAGAGCCCTCAGTAAAGATGGACGGACATGGTTATCAATCACAAAGGCCCAGGGTGTAAAGCACTCGGCTGGTCGTGGGTTGGGAAGGCCCTCAGTGATCAAAAGTACCAGGTTTGTCAGAAAAAGACATACGGAGAAGGTAACAGCCGACACGTACCTCACAAATTACGTGCCAGGCAAACTTGTAGGAGAAAAGCCCCGTAGGTGGGAGGAATCAGGCTGGGCAGAGCTCTGCGTCCAGCCCCTCAGATCCTGCCGGTGCTGGGTCCAGATGCCTGCCTCTGGACAGGGCCCGGCAACCCCTCACCAGCACCCCGGGTCCCCTGCCCTGGGCTCGGTGGCGACAAACTGTCTCGATCTCTGTCTGCGGGCTATGTCCGGGAAGTCCCTCCATATTCATTCCAGACAGTCCCCTGGAGTTGTGCCGTGGCCATCGGCCGGTCCCGGACCTCCCCTGCCTGCACCCCAAGCCCAGGCGGGGCGAGGAGTGAGATTCCGGGCTGGCGGGGCACTGCTGTGAGCCCTGTGGTTATTGCCTGGCGGCCTGAGACCCAGCCCGCAAGGCCCCCCACCAATCCGTGGGGACGGGGGCAAAAGGGGTGGTCTGGGACCTGGGGAGGGGGGCACAGGCCAGAGGTCATGAGGGATGGAAGGGGGAGGGGAGTGTATGTCAAACACCAAGTTGGAGAAAAGAAAATCTGAGGTCCATGTGCATTTCAACTCCCTCCTCCCCGGCAAGGTCACAGTGATCTAATGTAGGGGCAGGGTGCAGGTCTGGCTGGGGGCACCCAGGGGGCAGAGTCAGAGGTGGGAGTCCTGGGAGACACGGAGATGGAGGAAAAACCGGCTTCCTGAGTCCCTGTGGGGACAGGCAGCTTCCCCCGTTTTCCCATGTGCAGATCAAGGGGGCCACCTCCAGCGCTTGGCTTTGGCAGGGCTACAGACAGGACGGGGGGCGGGGCAAAGAGGGAGGGGAAGGCAGAGTGGCGCGACAGAGCTGGGCTGGAGCCCCAGGTCTGCCACAGGCTCGGCAGGGCCTCATCGCCGCCGGAGACTTTGGAGGGAAAGAAGTGGAAGAGATGGTGGGGGGGAGGGGAAAGAAGGAAGAGGAGAGGGAAGAGGGGGCGGAGGGGGGCAGCGGGGGCACAGGACGGGGGGAGAGGCCTGGGGCCAGGACAGCAGGGCGCCGGCGGCGGGCGCTCTGGGCTCACATGAGGACGCATTTGCCCTTGATGCGGTCTGTCCTCTTCTGTTTGCTGGAGCGCTTGCCGTCGATGTTCAGGCTCATGTTCCGGCGTGTCTCCAGCGTGAGCAGCTCCTGGAAGAGCTCCTTGACGTTGTAGTTCATCTTGGCCGATGTCTCCATGAAGGCGCACTTCCACTCCTGGGCCACGGCCTGGGCCTCGCGGGTGTCCACCTCCCGCTGGGTCTCGTCGCACTTGTTGCCCACCAGCATGACGGGGATGTCCTCCACGCTGCCCTTGATCTGCACGATGAGCTTGTAGATGGGGCCCAGCTCCTCCAGCGACTGCTTGCTGGTGACCGAGAAGACCAGGATGAAGGCGTGGCCCTTGGAGATGGACAGCCGCTGCATGGCTGGGAACTGGTGGCTGCCCGTGGTGTCGGTGATCTGCAGCGTGCACACGCTCTTGTCGCAGCTGATGACCTGCCGGTAGGTGTCCTCAATGGTGGGGATGTAGGTGTCCCGGAACGTGCCCTTGACGAAGCGCAGCACTAGGGAGCTCTTGCCCACGCCGCCCGCCCCGAACACCACCACCCGGTAGTCATTGCTCTGTTCAGGCATCTTCCACGCGGCGGTGCGGGGTGGGGCCGGGAGGGCTCGCTTCGGCTGCTAGAACCCCAGACCGACCCTGCACAGAGAGGAGTGTCAGACAAGAGCGACCACCCACTAGGAGGGGGTGGGAAGGTCGGCCTCTCAGAGGAGCGGCATTTCTCCTGCATCCCGGTTGATTTGGTCGACTCTGCCATTCTGCCCTGCACACAGGCTCAGAGCCAGACCCTCTGCCTGTCTGCTTCCCCTCAACGAAATCTGGGGCCTAAACTCCTTCCCCGGCGGGGGAGGAGTGGTCTCTGGGCTGGAAGAGGCATGGAGATGCCACCGTGGGGTGCACACCAACTGCTTTCTCCACCTGCATGCTCCCCCAGCCCCCAGGTGGCACTGGCTTTTCCCTGGCTTTGTGACCTGGGCAAGCTGCTTTGCCACCCTGAGCCTCAGGTTTCTCCTCCACAAAATAAGTAAAGGGGTGCCTCTCTCCGGCCATCACAGGCTCCCTGCTCTCACCCCAGCCCAGAGGCTCGTCAACCTCGTGGGAGCTGTGTGGTAGGGCATCTTTAAAATGCAGATTGCAGGGCCTCAGCCCTGGAAGTGGTGAATCCTTTGGTTCAGGGCCACAGCCCTGGGAACTTGCATTTTAAAGCTCTTCTCCTCCCCTCATCCCATAACTGTGATCCTGGTGCTGGAGGTCCAAGAATTTGCAAATCATGAAGCGGGTTTCCCACAGCAGCCCAGGCTGTAGATGAGAAAAGTAAAACTTAGCCTAAAGAGAGAAAGCCTCGCTCCCTGAACTCCAAACCCAGTCTATGGTCTGGCCTGCCCTGGCCTCCCGCTCAGGTCTGATGTGTCCGTAGGAACAGAACTCCCTGCGAGGGGGTCCTCTTCTCCCCTCTCCCCTACCCTGTGCTCAGAGAGGTCCAGTGACCTCGGGAGGTCACACAGCACAGCAATTCCTGAAATGATGGAGGTGGGAGAAGAACTGTGACCTGGGGGTGGGAAGGCAGGAAGCCTGTCTCCAAGCATCTGCGTCCTTACTTATAGAAACAGCAGAGACCCCTTCCCTGCCTCCTTCTCAGCCATCTCTGAGGGTCCCATAACACGGGGCCGGGTCTACAATGGGATAGAGAAGATATGGCAAGATCGCACCCAGGCCATGCTACTTCCCTCATGGTCGTGGGTTGGGAAGGCCCTCAGTGATCAAAAGTACCAGGTTTGTCAGAAAAAGACATACGGAGAAGGTAACAGCCGACACGTACCTCACAAATTACGTGCCAGGCAAACTTGTAGGAGCTTTAGCGGTTCTAACTCGTGGGGGACTGTTTTTAGGCATCTTGGTGACATGCATAGCACTTGGGGGTGGGGGGCTGGCAGGGCTGCCAGCCTGCTCTGCAGTCGCTACCCTTTCCTGGGTGGGCACCCCAAGAAGGGAGCTCATCAGCATGCAGCCAGGGGTCACCACCACAACTGGCCGAGGGACTTGGGGTGGCTGGTGACCGTCCGTTCTTCCACCCCAGACCCAGCCCTTGCCTCGCTCTAGGTGCAGACCCCCTGGCAGTGCTCCAGGCCTGTCAGCAGGGGTGTCCTCCGGGAGGGGCCCACCGGGGCCTGGGATCCCTGACTCGGAGCCCCATTCAACAACCCGCAAACCCACACCAGGGATCCACCTGGTGCCATTTGAAAGCCACCTGCACCTCCCATGGGCTGGGGTTGGGGGAAGGGGTCTGTGGGCACCAAGTCGCAAAAGGGGGTGGCATGGGCTCAAGGTCACAGCAGAGAGGTGGCAGAGCAGAGCAGGATTTGAACCCGGCCCCGGCTGGCTACACAGCCTGGGGTCCTTCCCCTGTGCAAGGCAGCCCACCCTGAGGCTCCCGGGCCAGGGGAAGCTGCCAGGCCCTGGGTCCCCGGAGCCCACTGCTACTGGGAGGTTGGAGCGACCTCAGGTGCAGAAAGCAGGCCCCAACCCAGGCGAGGGCCTGGGGGCTCGGGCTGCCTGACCCAAGGGGGTCTGACATAGGGACTACGTGACCAGTGAGGGGTTTGAGGAGAGGGGGCTCCCCTGGGCCCGAGGAGGATCTAAGTGGTGGGGGAGGGCCGTCCACCAGAGGAGGGGCTCCTGGATGAGGGCCTCGGCTGGGAGAGGGAGCAGGAGAGCTGAACGGGGGCGGCGGTGCGGGGAGACGGGCTCGGGGCCCACTCGATTCCTCCTGGAGGCGCCCTGACAGCGGGACCCAGGGGGGCTCCTGTGGGCCGGAGGAGGGGCTGGCTCGGCCGAAAGGCTGCCCGTCAGTACCGCGGGGGAGGGGTGATGCCGGGAGGGAGCTGTCCAAGGTGGGCACGAGGAGGGCAGCCCGGCCGGGGCCCAGCTGGAGCGGGGAGC
>NW_020172691.1:1622411-1624258 GCF_003031525.2 Neophocaena asiaeorientalis asiaeorientalis
GGAGGGGGGCAGCGGGGGCACAGGACGTGGGGAGAGGCCTGGGGCCAGGACAGCAGGGCGCCGGCGGCGGGCGCTCTGGGCTCACATGAGGACGCATTTGCCCTTGATGCGGTCTGTCCTCTTCTGTTTGCTGGAGCGCTTGCCGTCGATGTTCAGGCTCATGTTCCGGCGTGTCTCCAGCGTGAGCAGCTCCTGGAAGAGCTCCTTGACGTTGTAGTTCATCTTGGCCGATGTCTCCATGAAGGCGCACTTCCACTCCTGGGCCACGGCCTGGGCCTCGCGGGTGTCCACCTCCCGCTGGGTCTCGTCGCACTTGTTGCCCACCAGCATGACGGGGATGTCCTCCACGCTGCCCTTGATCTGCACGATGAGCTTGTAGATGGGGCCCAGCTCCTCCAGCGACTGCTTGCTGGTGACCGAGAAGACCAGGATGAAGGCGTGGCCCTTGGAGATGGACAGCCGCTGCATGGCTGGGAACTGGTGGCTGCCCGTGGTGTCGGTGATCTGCAGCGTGCACACGCTCTTGTCGCAGCTGATGACCTGCCGGTAGGTGTCCTCAATGGTGGGGATGTAGGTGTCCCGGAACGTGCCCTTGACGAAGCGCAGCACTAGGGAGCTCTTGCCCACGCCGCCCGCCCCGAACACCACCACCCGGTAGTCATTGCTCTGTTCAGGCATCTTCCACGCGGCGGTGCGGGGTGGGGCCGGGAGGGCTCGCTTCGGCTGCTAGAACCCCAGACCGACCCTGCACAGAGAGGAGTGTCAGACAAGAGCGACCACCCACTAGGAGGGGGTGGGAAGGTCGGCCTCTCAGAGGAGCGGCATTTCTCCTGCATCCCGGTTGATTTGGTCGACTCTGCCATTCTGCCCTGCACACAGGCTCAGAGCCAGACCCTCTGCCTGTCTGCTTCCCCTCAACGAAATCTGGGGCCTAAACTCCTTCCCCGGCGGGGGAGGAGTGGTCTCTGGGCTGGAAGAGGCATGGAGATGCCACCGTGGGGTGCACACCAACTGCTTTCTCCACCTGCATGCTCCCCCAGCCCCCAGGTGGCACTGGCTTTTCCCTGGCTTTGTGACCTGGGCAAGCTGCTTTGCCACCCTGAGCCTCAGGTTTCTCCTCCACAAAATAAGTAAAGGGGTGCCTCTCTCCGGCCATCACAGGCTCCCTGCTCTCACCCCAGCCCAGAGGCTCGTCAACCTCGTGGGAGCTGTGTGGTAGGGCATCTTTAAAATGCAGATTGCAGGGCCTCAGCCCTGGAAGTGGTGAATCCTTTGGTTCAGGGCCACAGCCCTGGGAACTTGCATTTTAAAGCTCTTCTCCTCCCCTCATCCCATAACTGTGATCCTGGTGCTGGAGGTCCAAGAATTTGCAAATCATGAAGCGGGTTTCCCACAGCAGCCCAGGCTGTAGATGAGAAAAGTAAAACTTAGCCTAAAGAGAGAAAGCCTCGCTCCCTGAACTCCAAACCCAGTCTATGGTCTGGCCTGCCCTGGCCTCCCGCTCAGGTCTGATGTGTCCGTAGGAACAGAACTCCCTGCGAGGGGGTCCTCTTCTCCCCTCTCCCCTACCCTGTGCTCAGAGAGGTCCAGTGACCTCGGGAGGTCACACAGCACAGCAATTCCTGAAATGATGGAGGTGGGAGAAGAACTGTGACCTGGGGGTGGGAAGGCAGGAAGCCTGTCTCCAAGCATCTGCGTCCTTACTTATAGAAACAGCAGAGACCCCTTCCCTGCCTCCTTCTCAGCCATCTCTGAGGGTCCCATAACACGGGGCCGGGTCTACAATGGGATAGAGAAGATATGGCAAGATCGCACCCAGGCCATGCTACTTCCCTCAGGTGTGTGTG
>NW_020172691.1:1624331-1633741 GCF_003031525.2 Neophocaena asiaeorientalis asiaeorientalis
GGCGGGGGTGGGGTGGGAAGACAGTTGCTTTTGAAGCTGGGGGTGAACAAAGGGAGACAAGGGAAATGGATTTGCAGTTTTCTGGTAGGAAAATGTTATCTTCATCAAATAGGAGTTGTCTCTGAGAATAAACGTTTGCCTTTGGGAAGCGTCTGTGCGGTTGACTTCTGTGTGTCCACATTTAGGCCAACAAGGTACCATCACCCCTCCCTCCTGAAGACTGGGAGGGTGGAGACTCATCTCAGAGAAGACTGGGCTTTGGGAAACAGCAACTGAACCAGGCAGGGGTGGGTGTGAGAACGCCCCAGGGCCCAAGCCTGTTAGAAGCAGGCACCCCTCGATGGATAGGCTGACACTAAGGGTCCCACAAGGAGGGACCTTCTGGGGTCAGAGCAGTCGGAGGGTGAAAGAGGCTCTTTGTAGGGTGATGAGCTCCCCATCATGAGGTGTGTGAGCAGATGGTCGGCTGGAGCCCAAGGGCTCCTCTGGCTCTTGGCTCCTTGATTCTTGCTGACCCAACATGTCTGTGGCTCTGGCTGAGCCAGACCCTTCCTGCTCCCTTGGAGAGGTGGGCACTGCCCCCAAGACCATCTGGCTCCCCCAGAGGCCGGGCCTCTGAGGTTCGTCCTGCTTTGGGGGCTTGAAGGGCCCCATTTCTCCCTGATTCAGCCCCTCCACTGCACCTCCCGGCCTCTAGCACCTGGACCATCCCACCCGCCTCCTTCCTGGCCTCCCAGGACAGCCCCCTCCAGCCCTCCTTCTCCCCTGGCCTTCACCGCACAGACTCCTCTGCTCTCATGCCACCCCTGGCTTCCTTCACTTCCGGGTCAATGTCCAGCTTCTCAGCCTGGCGTTCAAGCTGCTCCCGACCTGACCCAAGCTCCCCTCCGGTTCCCCATCCAACCCCGGCTGCCTGGAGCTGTCCCCCAGACACACCCCGCTCCTGCCCTGTCCTAGGCCATGTGGGGCACCACAAAGGGTGGCCTGGCCCCAGCCCCACATCTCCAAGTGCTCTCAGCCAGCGATGGAGACAGCCCTGTGGATCTCCACGTCCCGGCCAAGCGCTCCTCTGAGCCTCAGTCTCCCCATCTGTGAATGAGGATCACCATTGTCTTGCCTCCCAGCGTCGCTGGGAGTGATCTATCGGGCATGACGTCCACCCTCCTGGGGCTGCTGAGCACACAGGAGCTCAGAGATGACAGCCCTGCTCCCTCCCGCTCCGACTGCCTGCCTGCTTCCGTCTCTGAGTGACCAGGGGCACTGGGCCGGGCTTCCAGCCTTGGGCCGGCCCTCTGCTCCTCCAGGCACCAGCCCAGGCCGGGGCAGGCTGACTCACGCCTAGGAGTGTGGGCACGCTGCACCCTGCAGCTGCTATTTATAGCTCCCAGGCCAGGCTCCGGGCCGGATGAGCCAGGAGAGGACAGGCCCCAGAGTCTCCCCCTCGCTCTCCCAGGCACGGGGCTCAACGCCCACCCGAGCACCCCAAACTAGGACGGCAGTGCCCCCTTTCCCGCAGCCGGCCGGGAGAGCCCTGGCCTTCATGCACCAGTGCAAGAGAGGGTTGGGTTTTATCAGCTCAGAGAACGGGATCGGCTCCCCTGGGGTGGCCCAGCTGGGAAGAGACCGGGCTGGGGCTGGAGCTCGGGTCCATCAGGTTCTGAAGCCACAGCCAGCCTTTCTGCTGTGCCAGGCTGTCTGGGGGCCTGGCCCAGGGACGCACACCTGGCCTTCGGCTGTCCTTGATCTGCAGAAGTCCTCTCAAATGTAAAGGGACAGCCACTCACCTGAGAGGTCCCTGCTCCTCGCCTGGCCTTGCAGCCTATGGGCCTCCTGCCAGCTGCTCCGGGTGGGGGCCGCTCTCCAGACCCACTGTTCAGGGAGGAAGGTGGCTGGGTCTCATGCTCTGTTCTTTCTGTGCTCCAGGGATTAATACAATTATGTGGGCGAAGCTGAGGCTGGGCGCCACGGCCTCTCACCGATGCTGTTTGGCCCACAGAGGTTTTTATTTGTTTTTAACTTTGGTGTCAACATTTAAAAATGAGAAGGTCATTTGTCAAAACACAGTTTGCCTTAAAAAATGAATGGGCTGGTGTCTCGAGCCCAAATTCTGCCCACCAGCTCCTGTGGGAGCTGGACCCCAGCCTCTGGTGGAAGATGCTGGTCCTTCACTGAAGCCACCTGCCTAGCCCCTGGGAGTGGCCTGAGGGGCTCTTGCACATACGGGGCTGTGTTGTCATCAACACCTCCAAGGAGCGGGGTCACTGGAGCCTAAGCCATCAGCAGGATGAACCCCTGCCACACTTGCATCCTTTAACAGAGAGCCGGACAGCTTTGATCAGTCAGAGAAAAGGACCATGACATGCAGGGAGACCTCAGGGCCTTTACACAGGCCACTTCCTCTGCCAGAAAAGCTCTTCAGCCATCTTCTGACTCCAGTGAGGCCCTCAGAGACTCCCCGCTGACCACACTGCTAAATTAGTCTTTGTCTCCCTTCGTGGCTCTCCCTCCACCTTGCTTATCTTCAGGGCACTTATCACATTTTGTGTCCCTCTATCATCTGTCTCCCTTGCTAGAATGTGAGCTGCCTTAGGTTCTAGGAGAGTGGGTCTCCCCTGGGGGTGATTCTGCCCCCAGGGGACCCTGGGCGATGTCTGGGGACATTTGTGGTTGCCATGACCAGGCTGGGTTCTTGGCATTGAGTGGGTGGGGCCAGGGAGGCTGCTCCACACCCCAGGGCATCCAGGACAGCCCCCCAGAGGATGACCCAGCCCCACGTCAGCAGTGCTGGGGGGACCCTGGGGTAGGGCAATGGACCTCAAACGTGTCCCCAGACCAGCATCCCCTGGGAGCTTGGTAGAAATGCAAAATCTGGGAATTCCCTGGCGGTCCAGTGGTTAGGACGCCGGCTTTCACTGCTATGGACCCAGGTTCGATCCCTGGTGGAGGAACTAAGATCCCACAAGCCGTGCGGCGCAGCCAAAAGAAAAAGAAAAGAGAAAGAAATGAAAAATCTCTGGCCCTGCCCCAGCCAAGACTAGCTCAGCAGGAGGCCCAGCCGGTCCCTCAAAGGAGACGGCATGTGAACCGTGGCGGCCTTTTCCTTTGCTTTAAACGCAGCACCTCAGCTGTGCCTCCCACGCACTGAGACGGGGGCGGGGGGGGGGCTCTAAACGGCCCACCTGCCCATCCTGGCTCTCTCCTGCCAGGCTGGGCACGCAGCAATCACTTGGGCCCTCGGCGAGAACACTGCGGTCTTCCAGGTCAGCTTTTCTTGCCCCAGGAGCTGCAGAGGCCTGGAGGGTGTCAGGGTCGGGGAGGGACGGGGTCTCCCTTCTGCAGCCCAATCTGGCCTCAGCCAACTGACAGCCAGGAGAAGAATTCTAGGGTCTTCCCAGAACCACCCCAAGCCCTGCAGCAGCCCCCTTCTGCCCTCAGGAGTCCCAGCCCAGTCCCCGCCTCTAGGAGGCTCTCAAAAGGTCAGGTGGGTCGGTCACTGGCTCTGTACCAAAGCTGACAGCTCAGGGTGGACACGGGCTGGGACATGTGGGCTGCATGACCCTCTCTTCCTGGCAAGGCTGAGGGTCCAGAGCTGGTGGTCAGGGCAGGCCTGGAGGCGCCGTGTGCAGGGACACAGCATCCCGTCCGATGCCTGTGTTTTGGGGCCCAGAAGATGTAGACTGGCTGGGAACCGGCGACCCCCTCCCCGGCTCCACACTAATAACTTCTCCACCAGAAACGCAAACAGCAGACAACAGAAGCCGCGACACTGTTATTACGCTTGATTCAATCCGCGAGTCCTGGGTGCTACCTCCTAACTTTCTACTCTTTTGTCTCCAGATCAAGGAGAGGGACCCGGCTGACTGCATCCAGCTGTGGCTGGCACTGGGAGCCTCGACTCCACTCGGCTCGGGGGTGGCGGGGCCAGTGAGGGTGACGCTGTACCAAGGACCAGAGCTGAGTCCTGGCTCGACCCTCCTGCTTGCTGAGCCCCCGTATTGGGCGCCCATAATCGTGCTGCCAGGAGCCTGCCTGGTCGCAGCCAAAGCGGCTAGGGGTGGCCTTGACCCAGCCAGGCACATCCGGATAAAGGTGGTGTTTTGTGCTGGGAGTTTTGTTTCTTTAAACAGAAAGGCGTTTGTGCTACTTGGGAACGCTCGTGTCCAAGTGAAGGTGGCTGTGCCTGGTTGACACCAAGCAACACACAGGTCATTAGCAGGCGTGTGCCCCCTCTCCTCCGTGAGACACGCACACAGATCTCAAAGCGACACGTCCTAGACGGCGCAAAGTCGCACGGAGATGAAGGCTTTCGTGGCCAACGTCCAGTTCCATGTCAGGGCTGGACCAGGGCCCCAGGTGGTGGGTGATCAACCCGCAGGCTTCTTCAGCCAGAGCTGTCACCACACGGCACCTGTCGTGTCAGAGCGGGTGTGGGGGAGATGGAGCCACTGAGCTGGCCTAGACGAGAAGACCCTGGTCTAGGCTGGACACGGCCACCATGAGCCGGGGGACCTCAGGAGTGAGGTCGGCCTCTCCGGGGCCCCCATCAGATGGGACGACCATTTTTCTTCTTACCTCAGCTTTCAACTTTGATCCTCGGCCAAAGCAGGGAAAGCTGACCAGAAATGACCAAGCGACACCATCATCCCTGTGGCCCCAGGAGGCAGACCCCAGGGCTGACCCTGGCCCCTCCAACCACAGCAGACGGGAGGGGTGGCGTTGGGGGTGCTGGCGGGGCAGCCTGTGTCCTCTCCTACGACACACAGCTCCCCCCAAACTTCTTGGGGTCCCACCATCCCTGGGGGACCTGGAAGCAGTTTTGCTGGGTCTGGCAGGACCACAGAGAGAGGCCAGAGCCTGGCAGACAGAGGCTGGGCAGGCTGGGGATCTGAGGATGCAGGGGGCTGGGGTGGCGGTGTCTGAGGGACGGGTGGGGCATCCCGGGGTTTCCCCCCCTCACTGGTGTGGCAGCGCCCTTCGTGGTCTGGAAGCTGGCTTAGAGTGAGGGGGGATGATACGACCCTGAAGCCTCCAGTGCAGGGAAGGGAAGGGGAAATGCAACTGATGGGTGGAGAGGCTTGTGGTGTCCCCAGGCATCCCAGGAAGCTGGTGGCTGGTGGGAGGGCAGGGACCCTGCTGTGCGTGTGCTTTAGCTAACGGAGGGGAAGGAGTATGGAGTGGGGGAAGCCTGGAGCAGGCTGCTCTGCACCCACAGGGGGGCTTCCTACTGGATTCAGGGCGATGGGGCCCCTGGGGGACCCTGCCCAGCCCCGTCCCATGGGCCACACCCTTCTAAAGGCAGGCTCTGGAATCTGGCAATTCCATGACATCCCGCCCACCCGGGGCAAAGGTGGAGTGAAGTAGGGGCAGGGGTCGCCAGCAAGGGTGGGTTTAGGACAAGGTGGAGGTGATGGTCCCACGCCCACAGGGGTCACTTTCCCAGCATGGGGACAGGGTCAGGCCATGCGGGGTTCAGACGTGGGTCCTGGCAAAAAGCCAGACAGAAGTTCCTGGAAACGGGCCCAATACTTCCAGCAGCGGTGGGGTGGGCGCCCAATAGAGTGGAAGTGGGGGGCCTTGGACACACGGCGCTGCCCCCTGAGACCCATATCGACACCGAATGAGGCTGGGGCCGTGGCGGAGGTTGTGTGCTCTCCTGCCCGCGGAGCTGGGCAGGTGGCAGCAGGCCAGCGCCTGGGACGCCCCTTGGGACAAGCAAGTAGCTGCTCCTGGAACCCCACCGGGCTGGAGTGACGGGCTGGAGGCCCCGCCGCGCCCAGGGCCACAGGGCAGAGGGGCCCGTCCTCGCCGGGAAGCTTTGACAGCCCCACTGCCACGGCCAGTCTCCCCAGTGTGGGTCTGGGCAGCAACCGCGTGAGAGGAAGGCAATCAGAGGTGCTAGGAAGGAGCCTGGGCCCCATGGCCGAGTGGACAAGTGAGAAGACAGGAAGGGTGTAAGTAATGGGATGGGCCGCGGAAGCCGAGGCTGCGCCTCCAGGCTTGGGGGCAGACACAGTCAAGTCCCCCCGGAAGGGCCCTCAGCCCTGGCTCAGCCCCGAGCAGGAGACGGTTGCCATGACTACACTAACAGAGCTTGTTGCCACGGAGGGGAGGGTTCGCGCCAGCCCCACGGGGCTGTTAGGCTCCTGCGCTCCCCGAGGGGGGTCCTAGCTTCGTGTCTGGCCTGGGGGAGCTGAGTCACGTGGCCCCTGACCCTGGCCTGCGGGGTTCGTCTTGCTCTGGAGACCCTGTGGCCAAGCTGCCCCAGGCCTGCCCTCACTCTCTGCAGCCCTGGGGCTCTGTTGCCTCGGGGAGCTGAGCAGCTCAGCCCGGCCTGGAACCCCAGCCCCTGGAGAGCAACCTCTCCGGGCAGGGCGGCCGACCAGAAAGCAGGGAAGAAGAGGGCGGCTCCGAGATCCCTGGAACCTCCGTCTCCCCGGAAGCACAGCCTCAGGTGGCAGGAATCACAGCCCCATCATCCCCACTAACCGCGAACGAGGCTCCTGGCCGGAGGCTCCTGGCTGGCGGACTCCTTTCAGAAACCCCTCAGGGCATCACGTGACAGCGACTGGACCCTCTGCTCACCCTGGGGACAGGCCCGCCACGTGCTGCAGGGCTCCAGGGAAGGCGTGGGGGGTGGCTACGGCGATGGCACTGTAGCCAGGGCTGCGGAGGACAGAGGCTGGCCTCTCCTGCACTCGTCCACAGCCGGCGGTGTTTAGGGGTGGGGAGGGTCTGCGTCTGACCCCACCTGGACGCCCGGGGCCGCCTCCCCTGCGAGTCACCAGACCCCCACGCCCACGGATGACATAGCCACACAGCTTTGGTGAATACTTTTAAGAGAATTTGTAAAAGTAGTAGCGGTGCCCCAAGGCTCGGGGTGTAGGATCTGGGGCTCAGTGCAGTCCCGGGCGGCCCCTCTGTGCACAGGCACAGCCCGGGGGCTGAGCTCGGACCCTCGGGGGAGGCGAGGCTCCAGCTGGGTGGGGGCGGGGCAGGCACCCGGCGTGGGATGGTCACCACTTGAGGAAGACCATGCCCGCCAGGACGGCGTAGCCCAGCACCAGGAAGAGGACCTTGAGCAGCCGGTCGCTCTTCTCCTCCAGCTCCTTGGCCAGGATCTCAAAGAAAGTGACGAAGAGGAACGTACCGCCTGCCAGGCCCTGCAGCACCACGGAGGCCACGCTGCTGGGCACGCCCTGGGCACTCTCGATGCCCAGGCCGAGGCTGATGCCCAGGGGAATCATGGCACTCACAGTGACGGCCAGCTTGGCAGCGTCCCTCAGGGTCATGGCGCTCCTGGCCATGCTGATGCCCAGGGCCACGGCCACCAGCGTCTCGTGGATGGCCACCCCCACGAACAGGCTCACCACCTTCTCCCCCTCCTCCTGCAGGCCCAGGGCCAGGCCCTCGAAGACCGAGTGGGCCGACAGGGCGAACACCAGGCTGAGGAGCCGCAACGGGCTGGAGCGCGACAGCTCCTGGACACTCAGCCCGTGGCTGTGCATGTGGGGCTCCCCGTAGAGCGCATGGCCCCGCGAGCCACCCATGAAGGGGCTCTCGTACTCTGAGTCGCTGCCCACGTCCGAGCTGGCGTTGAACGTCTCCAGGTCGATAAAGGCCGGCCTCTCCTTGCGGAAGGTCAGGACAAGCTGCTCCAGGAAGACGGTCATGAAGAAGCCCAGCAGCATGACGGTCTCGGCCAGCGGGTAGTCAGTGCTGATGTGCCCAAGACTCAGGACTTTCTGGAGCTGGAGCAGAGGGCACGAGAGGGGGAAAAGACAGGCAGAGGTTCAGAGGCGCGACCGCCGAGACCCCCGCTGCCCACGCAACAGGTTCTTCAGACGTCACCTTTCAAGTAGCTGAAATACCCAAATCATACAGGTCTTAAAGAAGGGTGGTGGCTCATCCTTGACGGATTTAAAAATAAAGGGACTTCCCTGGCGGTCCAGTGGGGGCCTGGGTTCAATCCCTAGTCAGGGAACTAGATCCCACATGCACGCCACAACTAAGAAGTCTGCATGCCGCAACTAAGACCCAGCACGGTCAATAACTAAATAAATATTTTAAAATAAAAACTCTATTAGAAAGGGACTAGGCCTCACGTCATGTCCACTATGTCAACCAATTTAAAAAGAGTGTAGTGGGCTGCATGATGACCCCTAAAAGGTATGTCCACCAGGAATCTCAGAATGTGGCCTTATTTGCCAGAAGGGTCTTTGCAGATATAACTGAGGTGTGATGGGCTGAATTGTGTCTCCCCAACAAAAGGAAATTTCTATATAAAAGTCTCCCAACCCCTAGTGCCTCAAAACTGACCATACTTGGAGATAGGGTTTTTAAACAGGTGATTCAGTGAAAAGGAGGCTGTGAGGGTGGACTTAATCCACTAGGACTGCTGTCCTTACAGGAAGAGGAAGAGCCATCATCTGAAGAGACAGCAAGAGGTGGCCGTCTACAAAGCAAGGAGAGAGGCCTCAGGAGGACCAAACCCTGCCAGCACCTTGGTCTCAGACTTGCAGCCTCCAGCCCTGGGAGAGAATAAGCGTCTGCTGTTTAAGCCCCCCGTCTCTGGTCTTCTGTTATGGCCACCCCAGGAAACTCATTCATAAGATAAGGATCTTGAGATGACATCATCCTGGATGAGGATGATGTCCTTAATCCAACGACAGGTGTCCTTCCGAGACAGAAGAAGAGAGACACACAGAGAGAGGCCATGTGACAACAGAGGCAGAGCTGGGGTGATGGAGCCACAAGGTAGGGGACCAAGGACCGCAGATGATCCGCACAAGCTGGGAGGGACACGGGCTAGACCTCTCTCACGGCCGGAGGACCCAGCCCACCGACACCTTGGTCTCGGACTTCTGGCCTCCAGACTGGGATGTCAGCCAGGGCTTCGGGCCCTGATGCCTGCACGGGGCTGGCTTCCACACAACCCGGGGGCCGTTTCCAGAGCCCCCCACCGCTCCACCCCACTGGGTGAACATGCTGAGAACGAGCACGGGGCTCGCCGGCACACCCAGCCATCCTCGTCAGATCCTTGAGTCAGCGCTGTCCCACAGAACGTTCCGGATGGTGGAAATGTCCTCTATCTGTGCTGTCTGATATGGAAGCCGCTAGCCTCGCGTGGCCCACGAGGACTTGAAATGTGGCTGGTGCGGCTGAGGACTGGCGCGTTGAAGTGTGTTTGACTTCAATTCACTGAAACCTGACCAGCCAGAATGGTGAGTGGCAGCCACACCAGACTGTGAGGCAGACACTCTGGCTGAGGCTGGCAGGTGGCCAGGAGGAGGGGCCTGGCTCACTGAGGCGCGGGGAGTCTGGGGCAGGGGCGCGGCCCAGGAGTGGTTTGGGAAGGACGGTTAGAGGGCCCCGAGCACTGAAGGGGGATGGGGAAGGGCAAGGTGGCTGCA
>NW_020172691.1:1633970-1696411 GCF_003031525.2 Neophocaena asiaeorientalis asiaeorientalis
GGTGCAGAGGGTGTCAGAGAGGACTCTGATCTCATCCTCACTGATGCCAAGTGCACAAGTTTCCCACGCTGTGTAACAGAGGAATGCAAGCTTAGCAGCATAAAACACCTCCCAGCCCTCAACATCAGGGGTCCAGGCACAGGATGGGGCTTGTGGATAAAGCAAATGGCACAGTGTGGCCAGGGACTGTGGGTGGCTCCCAACCAACAGCCAGGGAGACACTGGGCCCTCAGTCTGACAGCCAGGAAGGAACTGAACCCGCCTTACAACCACACGGGCTCAGAGGCCAATCCATCCCCAGTCAAACCTTGAGATGAGACCACAGCCCACCGGATACCTTGATTGCAGCCTCATGAGAGCCGGCAGCAGAGGACCCAGTCAAGTGGTGCCCAGACTGCTGACCCACAGAAACTGTGTAGGAATAAACACGTGTTGTTTTAAGATGCTAAGTTTGTTATAATTTGTTACACAGGAGTAGCTAACTGATACAGGAGTTGAAGAGAGGCCACAGTTGCCAGCTTCAGGACAAAGTGCACGTGTCTGGGGCAGGTGGTCTGGTCAGGTAATGGCTGATGAGCCCACCAGCCGGGAACCCTAGGTCTAGTTCAGACCCCTTGTTTACCAGATAAGACCCAGAGAAGAGACACAACCAACTCATGGCCACACAGCAAATTCATTTTCTACTTCCCATCACCCTTATAGTGTCAAGGCCCCGACCTTGGTATCAGGGTTGAAAAGCACCAGAGATGGGGAGGGGCAAGATAGGGGTAGGGGATTAAGAAGTACAAACTATTATGTGCAAAATAAATAAGCTACAATGATATACTGTACAGCACAGGAGATATAGCCAACAGTTTATAATAACTATAAATGGAGTATAACCTTTAAAAATTGGGAATCACTATGTTGCACGCCTGTAACTTATACAATATTGTACATCAACCATATCTCAATTAGGGAATTCCTTGGCTGTCCAGTGGTTAGGACTCTGTGCTTTCACTGCTGAGGGCCCAGGTTCAGTCCGTGGTCAGAGAACTAAGATCCTCCAAGCCACGCAGCACAGCCAAAAAAAACAAAAACACGACAACTATATCTCAATTATAAAAAAAAATAAAAGGAAAGAAAAAACAAAAGGCACCAGAGACGACTGGCCATAAGGTGCCAAGGGCTGCTGCTGCCACCCCAGGGAGCCTTACCTTTTCCCTCACAGCCGGCAGTAAAGCATTGAAGCACGTGGCCAGAAAGACCCCGCCTCCAAAGGTGTTGCAGAGTGAGAGGATCTTTTTCGAACGATGGGCCTTCTCAAAATCCGTCTCGATGATCTTCACGGGGAGCAGGGAGCCCAGCAGCATGAAGAAGAACACACCCACCATGCAAAGGATTTTGGCTACCAACAACTTCACCATGGCGGCGGCCCGGGCTGCTCTGGTCACCGGTCACTGCAGGGCCAAACCATGTGTGGGCGCACACTCCCCTCCCACGACGCGCTACGGGGCCCAGCCACGCAGCCGGGGGCTCATGCCTCAGTCCAGCCACTGTGAATGTCAGGGGCAACCGTGTCAGCTATTGGATTGGTTATCTGACCAGCTAAAGCAACCAAGCCCATCACCCCCAGTACTTCACCCCATTCCAGGCCTAGCACACGTCCCTGTCTCCTGCAGAAAATTCTCCACGGCTGCACTGTCCAACACAGCAGTCGCTAGCCAAGTGTGTCTGTGTAAGTTAATTAAAATTAAATAAAACGTAGGCAATTCCCTGGCGGTCCAGTGGTTAGGACTCCATGCTTCCACTGCGGGGGGCACAGGTTCGACCCCTGGTTGGGGAACTAAGATCCTGTTATGTGGCACGGCCAAAAAAATTTATTTTAATTTAAAAAAATTATAGGAAATGTAGAATTCATTTCCTCAGTTGCGCTACCCACATTTCAAGTGTTCCATAGCCACTTGAGTCTAGCAGCTGCCGTACTGGACAGCACAGACAGAGAACATTTCCATTGTTGCAGAATGTTCTGGGTCCCACTGCCCTTACATAAAATCCAAAGGCTTTACCCTGAGGCAAAGGCTCTGCACCATCAGCTCGGGCTCCACCTCACCTCACTGGCCTTTGTGGTCCCTGACGGTGGCAAGCCCGTTCCCGCCTCAGGGCCTTTGCACCGGTTGTTCTCTTGGCCTGGACCACTTCTCTCCCCTGACCTTCCAATGATGCTTGTCTTTCAGGCCCTCAGGAGGGCCTCCCCCTGCCCTAAATGGCATCCCTTGTACCCACCGCAAGGCCTGGCGCAGAACAGATGCTCAGTAACCGCTGGCTAAACAAACGGATGAGCTGAAGCATGTGGACCTCTTTACGGGGACTCAATGAGCCAAAGGAAAGCAGATCTCGCCCTAGATAGACCCGAAAATGTTACCATTAGAATGAGGGACTGCGGCTGCTCCCCTGTCCTTAGGCTTTCTCCCCAACCTCCCAGTTCTCACTGCCCGCGTCCCCATGTCAGCTCAGATGCCACCAGTGGAGAGGGGTCTCCTACCCCGTCCCCTGGCATCATTGGTGCTACAGGGAACTACATAATTTAAAATCTCTGAATGTCATCACTCGCCCTGGGCTGAGACTTCCACGGGAGCAGGGAGTGTGTCTTCCTCAGCCCAGAGCCAGGTACAGTAGGCGCCCAATAAATACCTGCCGAGCGTCGGGATGCCCCAGTCTGTGGCGTGGGGGTGAGGGTGGCCTGGACGCCCTCAAACCGGGGGCTGATGGGGCTGGGCAGCGGGGACGGGTTCATTCATTCATCCTTTCACTCAGCACTTATTGAGCGCCTTCTGTGTGTCCCGCGCTGCACTGGGTGCCCCGCTCGAGAGGGGACAAGTCGCGCTCCACCGGGGGAGCCGGACGCAAATCACACAGATCGCCAGTAAAGGCGGGGCCTCGGCTAACGGGCGGCAGAGTCCGCCAGGCCCCGGGCCGCCCCGGCCCCCAGTCCCGTCCCGGCCCACACGTACCTCCGCCGGGTCCTCGCCCGCCCGCCGGAGCCGCCCACCGCTCAACCGCCGCGCCGTGTCGACCCCACTGCAGCTTTCCCGGTCTAGCCCCGGCTCGGCGCGCAGCTGCCCACGCCCCACCCACGCCCCTGCCCATTGGCCTCCCCAAGCTCAGCGGGCCAAGATCTCCATGCCATTGGCTGTTACGGCTGCCACTCACTCCGCGACTCCACCTCTCCTACCGGCAAGGGAAAGTAGTTTCCTCCCACTGAGCGGCGGGTACAGCCACCGGGCGGCTCCGGTGGGAAACTCCGACCCTAGGGGAATGGTTCCGCCAGCGTCTGGCTTCCAGAGCTGTCCAGGGGTTCCTAGTGCTGAATCCCGTTCGGATCGAGGTTTGGCCATTGTCAGAAAACGATTTGCTACGGGTGACTGCCTCTCTCGGAGCGTCCTCGCTGCTGATGCCCTTCCCGTCGGTTTAAGATGTAGATTTATCCGTTCAACATCTCTGCCTCCTATGTACCAGGACCTTTTCTAGGAGAACATCTGTCAACAAAACAAGGATCTCTCCTCTTTTGGAGCTTACGTGCTAGGAGAAGACAGAAAATAATCGACAAACATAATAAGTAATAAAACTATGTCAGAAGGTGACAAGCGCTCTGGAATAATAGAGCCCAGTAAGGGTTATCAGAGTGCTGGGAGGTGGCTTGGGATGAACACACACACACTACTATGCATAAGATAGATAACCAATAAGGACCTACTGTATAGCACAGGGAACTCTACTCAATATTCTGTGATAACCTATATGAGAAAAGAATCTTAAAAAGAATGAATATATGTATATGTATAACTGAATCACTTTGCTGTACACCTGAAATTAACACAACATTGTAAATCAACTACACTCCAATAAAATTAAAATATATTTTTTTTAAAAAGAGTGCTGGGTGGTGGATTGCTATTTTAGGTTTTTTAAAGATGTGTATCCAGGAGTGGAATTGCTGGGTCAAATGGATATTTTTTAGGTGAGGAGAAGGAGACTTTTTTTTTTTTTAATGGGTTGATCCACTGCCCCATAAAAGCAACCAGACTGGGCTTCCCTGGTGGCGCAGTGGTTGAGAGTCCGCCTGCCGATGCAGGGGACACGGGTTCGTGCCCCGGTCCGGGAAGATCCCACATGCCGCGGAGCGGCTGGGCCCGTGAGCCATGGCTGCTGAGCCTGCGCGTCCGGAGCCTGTGCTCCACAACCGGAGAGGCTACAACAGTGAGAGGCCCACGTACCGCAAAAAAAAAGCAACCAGGGCTTCCCTGGTGGTGCAGTGATTGAGAGTCCGCCTGCTGATGCAGGGGACGCGGGTTCGTGCCCTGGTCCGGGAAGATCCCACATGCCGTGGAGCGGCTGGGCCCGTGAGCCATGGCCTCTGAGCCTGCGCTTCCGGAGCCTGTGCTCCACAACGGGAGAGGCCACAACAGTGAGAGGCCTGCGTACCGCAAAAAAAAAAAAAAAAAAAAGCAACCAGACTTATGAAAGAGAGGACTGTATTCATCTGTTAACCAAAATCTTATTGTCAGCCTACCATGAGCCAGGCATAGGGAAAGTTGCTAAGAATAAAGTGGAGAATGCTGCAATATGGATGAACCTGGAAGACATCAGGCTAAGTGAAATAAGACAGTCACAAAAGGATAAATACTGTGTAATCGCACTCATAAGAGGTTCCTAGATTAGTCAAATCCATAGAGGCAGAAAGTAGATGGTGGGGGCCAGGGGCCGGGGGAGGGGCTGGGGAGTCAGTGTTTCCTGGGGACAGAGTTTCAGTTTGGGAAGATGAGAAAGTTCTGGAGATGGGTGATGGGGATGGTTGCACAACAATGTGAATGTACTTAATGCCACTGAGCTGTGCACTTAAAAATGGTTAAAATGGTAAGTTTAATGTTACATATATCTCATCACAATTTTTGAAAATTTTACTAAAATGGAGTGAAAAAGACCATGCCCTCACAGTTCACAGTCTAGTGGGAGAGACAAGTGTTAATGAAATAATAGCATATTATTAGGCAGACTTCTAAGATGGTTCCAAATGATCCCAACATCTTAGGATTCATGTCCTCGTATAATCCCCCCTGCTTGAGCCTGGGCTGCACCCAGCGACTTGATTCCAACAAATAGGATATTGTCAAGTGATAGGATATCATTTCCATGATTAGGTTTCAGAAGACTGACTTCTGTCTTCCTAGACAACTCTCTCTGTCGCCTTTTTGCTTTCGTGCTTTGATAAAGCAAGCTGAGATGCTGAAGATGACCACACTGCAAGAAAGTGAGGGTGATCTCCAGCCAACAGCTGAGACCTTGGCACAAGAGCCTACAAGGAAGTAAATCCTGCCGATGACCACGAGTGATCTTGGAGGGGGGTCCTGCTCCCATTGGGCATTCAGAGGACTGATGCCCAGTGGACACTTTGATTGAAGCCTCTGAGGGACCCTGAAGCTGAGGACTCAGCTAAGTGAACCTGGATTCCTGACCCACAGACACTATGAGATAATAAACGTTGTTATCATAAGCCACTAAGTTTTGGGGAAATTTGTTATGCAGCAAAAGATAACCAATACAGGGACTTCCCTGTTGGTCCAAGGGTTAAGACTTTGTCTTCCAGTGTGGGGGGTACGGGTTCGATCCCTGGTTGGGGAGCTAAGATCCCACATGCCAGAAGCAATATTGTAACAAATTCAGTAAAGACTTTTAAAATGGTCCACATCAAAAGAAAAAAGATAACCAATACATATATATAAAGGGAAAACTGTAGGTTGTACTAAGTGTTATGAAGAAAAAAAAAGAGAGAGAGAGAGAGACAGTTCTGTGTTAATCAAATAAAGAACAGTGAGAAGTAAGGGGTGAAGAGAGGATGTTTGATGCAAAAGTAGAAAGGAGCTTGTGATATTGGAGGAACTGGAAAGCCAGGCTGCCTGAATATTGGTGAGTGACAAGGACATTCCCAGAGACCATTTTAAGGCATCTGAATTTCCCCATCGATGCAATGTGAGTCAATGATGAAAACTCATTGAAGAGTTTTAAGAAGGTGAAGGTTGTGATTCAACTGATGTTTCAAGGTTATTCTGAGCCCTGTGTAAAGAAAAGATTGTAAGGGAGCGAGAATGAAGGCAGGGGGACCAGTTGGGTCATTTGAAAAAGAACTGATGCTAGTTTAGGTGTAGGTGGGAGGAGGAAGGGAGTGGATGAATTTGAAAGATATCTTGGGTGAATTGACAGGACTTGGTCCTGGTTTGTCTGTGGGCCGTAGGAGTAGGAGGTGTCGGGAATGACTTCTAGCTTTCTAGTTTGAGCCACTAGATGGATCCTGGTGTTATTCACTAAAATAGGAAAGACTGGAGGAGGCACAGACATTGGAGGAGTCAAGAGTCTAAGTCTGGCTTTGCAGAGGTTAAGTATGAGATGTCTATGAGTTCTTAACATTTAATGTCACTTTCTGTCTTCACAGAGCTTGCTTCATTATAAGCATGCAATATATGGTAGCTATTTTTTAAATTGAAGTATAGTTGATTTACAATGTTTTTCAAATTAATTTTTATTGACGTATAGTTGATTTACAATGTTGTGTTAGTTTCTGCTGTACAGCAAAGTGACTCAGTTATACATATATATATATATATATATATATATTCTTCTTCATATTCTTTTCCATTATGGTTTATCAGAGGATACTGAATATAGTTCCCTGTGCTATACAGTAGGACATTGTCGTTTATCCATCCTATCTATAATGGTGTGTATCTGCTAATCCCAAACTCCCAATCCAATCCTCCCCTGCCTCTCCCCATCTTGGCAACCACACATCTGTTTTCTATGTCTGTAAGTCTGTTTCTGTTTTGTAGATAAGCTCAATGGACTCACATTTTAGATTCCACATATAAGTGACATCATATGGTGTTTGTCTTTCTCTGCCCGACCTACTCCACTTAGCGTGATCATCTCTAGGTCCATCCATGTTGCTGCAAATGGCATTATTTCGTTCTTTTTTACAGCTGAGTAGTGTTCCATTGTATTTTGTGTGGTAGCTATTTTTATTAGACACAAAGTGACTTGACTCTTTTCCTGTTTTCCGTAATTCACAGCAATAACAAAAAGGATCGTTCATAGTAACAGCACACCAGGTAAGTGCCCACAGGGTGACTCCCTCCTATAGAAGAATTTGTAATGTGCAATATTTATTCATAGTTCTTTAGAGCATGAGACTACTCAGAGAAGAAGCTGCAAAGCTTCGGGCTTTTATTCATTCAGACACATTTTTGAAAGCTTCCTAGACGCCAGGACCTACGTAAGAGCAGGTACTGTCAGAGTACAATAAAAAATATATATACTGACAAATCTGACTACATTGACTATTTCAAAAATCTCCCATAGTGAAAGACTCTATGAATGGGATAAAAAGACAAGTGATAGGCCAGGGGGAAATGTTGATAATAGATGAGACCGAGCTTTTGATAGCAAGCAAACATCCTAAAATGAAAATAGGAAGGGAGGGACTTCCCTGATGGCGCGGTGGTTAAGAATCCGTGTGCCAATGCAGGAGACACAGGTTCGATCCCTGGTCCGGGAAGATCCCACATGCCGCGGAGCAACTAAGCCCGTGTGTCACAACTACTGAGCCCACGTGCCACAACTATGGAAGTCGCCACGCCTAGAGCCTGTGCTCCGCAACAAGAGAAGCCACCGCAGTGAGAAGACCGCGCACCGCAACGAAGAGTAGCCCCCGCTCGCCGCAACTAGAGAAAGCCCGCGCGCAGCAACGAAGACCCAACACAGCCAAAAATAAATAAATTTTTTTAATAAATAAAAAATTAAAATGGGAAGGGAAGGGAAGGAACAGACAGTTCTCAGGAGAACAAGCACAAGAGGTGAATACATATAGGAAAATATGCTCAAGCCATACAGATAATCACAGAAATAGGAAATAAAATCATCTGAACAGGGACTTCCCTGGCGGTCCAGTGGTTAAGACTCCGTACTTCCACTGCAGGGGGAACGGGTTCCATCCCTAGTCAGGGAACTAAGATCTCGCATGCCACGTGACTCAGCCAAAAAAACCCACCATCTGAACAGTTTTATTGAGGTGTAACTGACGTACAATAAACTATAGATATTCCAAGTATACAATTTGATAAGTGTTGATGTATGTACACACCTGTGAAACCATCCTCACAATCAAGATAGTGAACATAAACTACACCCCCTGAAAAAAATGTCCTCCTGCCCCTCCCCAACCCCGTCTCCCAAGCAACCGCCATTCTGCCATGGTTGCTCAACAGGGTAGTTTACAGTGTTGGCTTTCTGATGGCACTGCTCCCAACATCCCTCTGCCTGCCGCTGGGTGGCCATTCATACACATTGCTGCTGGGCATACAACCACGGGGCGGGAAATTGTACATCCAGGGTTTCTAGGGTATCTAAACGCTCAGCTTTAGAACTTCATATACAGCTGGCTTGTCCCTTTTGGTGCAGAAAAGAGTTAACATAGCAGGCTTAAGATTTTTGTCTTTGCAAAAGCCCTCAGCAGGGTCTGCAACTGGACTCTGGAGGCACCTGCCGCCCTCAGTCATCGCGGAGGGGGCTCCCTGTCCCTACACTGTCTGTGCAAACACGTGGTTTACGCTGAACACCTGCTGTCCTCCTAGAGTCTGGGGCCTCGGCTGTGCTGGGCAGAGGTGCCTGAGTGCACAGACCCCCCAGAGAGAACCCCGGGCACCAGGTGTCCGTGAGCCTCCTTGGGAACCACACCCCACTCGTGCTGTCACGTCTCGTTTTGCAGGAATTAAGTGCATCCTGTGGGACTCCATTGGGAAAGAGCTCTGAAGGCTTGTGCCTGGTCCCCCAGACCCCACCCCAAGCCTTTTTCCTCTGCTGATTTTCCTTCATATCCTCTCGTAAACCATGGCCATGAGGACGATCATTGCTGAGTCTTGGAGACCCCCAATGCAGTTTTGTGATGAATAACACTTGCTTTTGTCTTTTCATTTTAGCTCTTCGGGTGCAATCATCTCACATTATGGTTTTTGTTTTGTTTTGCTTTTTAATTTTGGCTGTGCTGGGTCTCTGTGGTGGTGCACGGGCTCTTCTGTGTGGTGCTCGGGCTTCTCTAGTTGCGGCCGTGCAGGCTTAGTTGCGGCATGTGGGATCTTAGTTCCCGGGCCAAGGATCGAACCCGGGCCCCCTGCATTGGGAGCACGGAGTCTTAACCACTGGACTGCCAAGGAAGCCCCTCACATTATGGTTTTAATTAGTGTTCCCTCATGGCTAATGCAATTGAGTCCCTTTTCATGTGTTTATCGGTCAGTTGCATATCCTGGTTTTTGAAATGCCTTTCTGTTTTGCCCATCTAAAAAATTGGGTTATTTCTCTTTTTCTTATTGATTCGTAGGAGTACTTTATATTTTTGTCAAGTATATATTGCAAATGCCTTCACCCATTCAATGGCTCACCTTTCCTCTCTCTTTTAAGGCAGTCCAATTTGTTGATTTTTTTTTTTTAATGTATGGTTAGAGCTTAATGTATGGTTAGAGCTTGTATTAGTCAGCGTTCTCCAAAGAAATAGAACCAATATAAGATGCCTATCTATCTATCTATCTATCTATCTATCTATATATATATATAGAGAGAGAGAGAGAGAGACAGAAACAGAGATAGAGAGACAGAGACAGAGAGAGAGAGGAATTTACTTTGTGGAATTGGGTCATGCAATCATGTGGGCTGGCATGTCTGAAATCTGCAGGGCAGGTTGACAGGCTGGAGACCCAGGGAAGAGTTGACATTGCAGCTTGAGTCCCAAGGGTGTCTGGAGGCCGAATTCCCTCTTCTCTGGGGAGACCTCAGTCTTTTCTCATAAGGCCTTCAACTGATTAGATGTGGCCCACCCGCCTTCTAGAGGGTTATCTCTCTACCCAAAGTTTTTTTTCTTTACATCTTTATTGGAGCATAATTGTTTTACAATGTTATATTAATTTCTGCTGTACAACAAAGTGAATCAGCTATATGTATACATACATCCCCATATCCCCTCCCTCTTGAGCCTCCCTCCCACCCTCCCTATCCCACCCCTCTAGGTCATCACAAATCATCGAGCTGATCTCTCTGCGCTATGCAGCAGCTTCCCACTAGCCATCCATCTTATATCTTCTACCCAAAGTTGACCGACTTAAATGTTAATCTCATCTAAAAATACTTCCCCAGCAACATGTAGGCTGGTATTTGACCAAATGTCTGGATGCTGTGGTCTAGCCAAGTGCACACATAAAATTAACTACCACAGTGCTTTTCTGTGTTCTCTTCAAGAAAATTTTGCCTGCCTCAAATCATATATATATATATTGGTCTTGCCATGCAGCATGTGGGTTATTAGTTCCCTGACCAGGGATCGAACCCATGCCCCCTACAATGGAAGCATGGAGTCAACCACTGGACCACCAGGGAAGTCCATATTCTATATTTTCTTTTGCCATCTTTCTGGCTTTACCTTTCATAGATTCCATCTGTTTGCATTTCAAAAACAAGCAAAACTAACCCCTGGCATAGACAGTGGGGCAGCGTTATCCCTTGGGGGTCATGAGTGGAGATCTTATCCTTTGGGGGTCGTGGGGTCTGTTCTTGGTCTGGGTGCCAATGACAAGAGGGGTTGCTCCCTTTGTGAAAATTCATTGAGCTCTTTGCTTATAATGTGTGCACTTTCGTGCCTGTATGTTACACTTTGATAAAAAAAATTTAGGAAGCACAGTCATGAGAGCGAGAGAGAAGGATGACACCCTAAGTCCGCAGGAGCTTACAAAGACCTGGGAACAGCCGTGAGCTGAGCAGAATTTGTGGTTGGTACCCTCAACCTCACCCCCGAAGGGATTCACATTCTCTGAGCCCATCTCTGACCCCATATCCCATCATGCAATGCAGGATGGCAGCCCTACCACAGCACAAAGCCTCACAAAACATCCCTGGTGAGGAGAACTTAAAATTCTGAAAGGGGAATCAGCTCTAAACGCGCAACCCCAGTCTCTAGGACGCGGGCCGTTTCTAGGCTCAAGCCCGGGTGGTTTCAGGGTTAAACTCAGCCTTGTTCTTTCTGGTCCTGATGCTGCGCGCGGCCCGCAGGGATGGAGGCGGCACCGTCCGGGAGGCAGCGGCGCCGGCGCGCCCCCTGGTGGCCTCAGCTCCTTATCTACGGGGGCCGCGTCCGGAGGGCTCGGTGTGTGTTCTGACTTTGAAATAACTGATTTTGCAGGGCTGGCGTCGATTTGGGGGAGGGGTCGGGTCGGGTGGGGAAGCCAACTCAGTTTGGGGTTTCCAAGTTACCTAGGTTGGGATGAAATCTTTGCTGAAAAGATACAGGGGCACTCTGGAGCCAGTGAACAAATAATTATAATAATTATTATTAGCCACTCTGCCCAGCTTGCGGGATCTTGGTTCCCCAACCAGGGATTGAACCCGGTCCACCTCAGTGTAAGCAGGGAGTCCTAACCATTGGACCTCCAGAGAGTTCCCCTGAATAAATTATACGTTTTTGCTGGTGACAAAATTGTTTGGGATATTTGTTTCTTTGACACATTTATCTAGGGCCTACTCTGTGTTGGTAATACTGCAGGACAGGGCTTATCAGCCTTGGCACTGCTGATTTTCAAGGCCCCGTCATTCTCTGGGGCGGGGGTGCTGTCCTGGACCCTGTGGGGAGTGGAGCAGTACCCCTGGTCCCCACTGTGACAGCCACAGAGGTCCCCCCAGACATCACCTGGTGTCTTTTTTTTTTTAATATTTATTTATTTATTTATTTTATTGTTGGCTGCGTCAGGTCTTAGTTGTGGCACTCGGGATCTTTCACTGTGGCACATGGGCTCCAGAGTGAATGGGCTCTCTAGTTGTGGCAGGCTCTCTAGCTGTGGCTCCAGCGCTCAGTAGTTGCAGTGCGTGGGTTTAGTTGCCCCGCAGCATGTGGGATCTTAGTTCCCTGACCAGGGATCGAACCCATGTCCCCTGCACTGGAAGGTGGATTCTTAACCACTGGACCACCAGGAGAGTCCCTCACCTGGTGTCTTTAGGGGGCAGAATTGCCCCCCGGGTGATACCCCCTGCTTCTGTGACAGAGAGAGACAAACTTTGTTTCCATCTTGTTGCTTCACGGGACTTAATCTGGGTGAGATTTGCAGTCTTGCTCCCAGGAATTATGCACCAAGGCTGTGGAAATGCAGAGAACGGAGCCTTTCTAACCCCATCAACAGTAGCAGCAGCTGCCTTACATCTCAAGGCCCAACCTATTCCTGGAAGCTTTCTCCAAGGCATGACTTATGCTAAATCTATGTTTGTCTTTTTTTTTTTTTTTTTTTCCACAATGCACTTCTGACAGCAATATTCAGAAATATCCTATTTCTAGCTCGTGTGGGATCAAGCAGTGATTCTCTGTGATACACAACTCATCAAGTTACATAGAGAAGCTGCTGGCTTCTGGGCTTCTGGGATGAGTTGTTGACAATTACTCCTTTTTTTTATTGTTTTTTTTCCTTTCCCTCTTCCCCACACTTCCAGCGGTTCCAAAACAGAAAATTTCTGGATCTTTCCTGAACACTTAGACTGGGTGTGGGGTCAATTTGGAAGAGGCTCTGTAGGGCCTCCCAGTGATGGACACACAGGATGTGGAAGAGAAGGAACAGAGATCGTTTGGGGAGACCTAAGGGGCATAGGTAGATGCTCCTGGAAGATACGGCTCCTATTCCTGTGCTCACCAGTGCCTCTCAACGTGGGCTTCTCTAAACAGGTGTGTCCCAATCCCCTGAGATGCTTGTTTAAAATGCAGAACCAGGGCTTCCCTGGTGGCGCAGTGGTTGGGAGTCTGCCTGCCGATGCAGGGGACGCGGGTTCGTGCCCCGGTCCGGGAGGCTCCCGCATGCCGCGGAGCAGCTGGGCCCG
Source organism: Neophocaena asiaeorientalis asiaeorientalis (assembly GCF_003031525.2). Taxonomy (NCBI): domain Eukaryota; kingdom Metazoa; phylum Chordata; class Mammalia; order Artiodactyla; family Phocoenidae; genus Neophocaena; species Neophocaena asiaeorientalis. Next base: position 1,646,901 of record NW_020172691.1, read on the forward strand.
TGAACCATGGCCGCTGGGCCTGCGCGTCTGGAGCCTGTGCTCTGCAACGGGAGAGGCCACAGCAGTGAGAGGCCCGCGTACCACGAAAAAAAAAAAAAAAAAAGGTAACTAGGGCTTCCCTAGTGGTGCAGTGGGATCTTCATTGCCACATGCAGGATCTTTCAGTTGTGGCATGCAAACTCTTAGTTGCCACATGTGGGATCTAGTTCCCCAACCAGGGATCGAACCCGGGGCCCCTGCATTAGGAGCGTGGAGTCTTAACCAATGGACCACCAGGGAAGTCCTCGTATGTTTTTAAATGGCAAATGTTATGTCATGTGAATTATATCTCAATTTTTTTTAAAGGAACCATTTCCCCAGACAGGTAGCTGGAGCCACGTAAATGCCGGTTTACTGCATTAACTTCTGTGGGAACGCAGATCGGGAACTCGGGGCGGCCAGGACCCCGCCTTCCTCACCGGCTCCGCTGGTGGCCACGCTGCCCGGTGGCACTGGGTAGCTGGAACAGGAGGGCTGGACGGCAGGGAGCTTCCACACCCCACCAGCGGCACCCACCGGGGACAGACCCCTCCTCCTCCTTGAACTTCCTTCGTCCCCTATTGGCCACCGTCCAAGAGGCAGGGAACACGGGGAAGTCATCTCTGCAGGACAAGGCAGCTCAAGGTCACCGGAAGCTAGAAGTACAATCCCCCAGAAGCCACAGAGGCCACGGCTGAAGGAGGCGAGCGTGGCCCAAAGGTGTTTCCACAGCCCAGAGTCCAGTGGGGAGCCGAGTGCAGGTGCTGACGCCCCCCTTTGCCTACACCATTTGTGGCGGCCTCCAGACGCTGGGAAAGGCAGGAGGCACTTCTCCCCTTGAGCCCTGGCAGGGAGGCAGACCCGCCCACACCTGGATTTAGCCTCTGGGGGCAGGGGCCATGTCCAACTTCTGACCTCCAGGACTGAGATGTTCTGTGTGGTTAAAAGCCACTGAATCTGTGGGACTGTCTCAGCGGTGACAGGAGATGCACACACAACCCGGTTCGGTGGTTCCAAGGCAACCCACACAGGGTCCAGGCTGGGGGCTCCTGGAAGCTAGGGGCAGGGAGGGGCGGCGGCGCTGAGAGGTCAACAGAGACAGGCAGAGATCACGATGTCTATTTATTCCCCACACGTTACGTTATGCTTGTCACCACGGCTAGCACGCAAGAGTTAGGACACATCTCGCCGGACGTGTGCCAGACGGCGGGTGGCTGGCAGCCGCCTCCCTACTAGTTAACTACACACACGGTGCTGGGTCACCTCGCACATGGCCCGACACCACAAGGGAGCCTCCGACCATCCAGCTGCCAACGCTGCTGCCGGAGCGGTGGTGCCAGCCAACCCCTCCTCCCCACGCCGTACCGCCTCGCCTGGGGCCGCCAGGCATCCACGGTGGCTGCCTGGCAATCTCAGGCCAAGGCGGGTGGCACCAGGACCCCCTGCAGCCCCCCCTCCCAACGGGAGGAGGCGCCGGGCCAGCGGGACCACCTGTGGGCAGAAGGGCAGTGGCTGGACACATGGCCAGGCCGGGATGGGCTCGGGGGCCAGGCTGAAGGTGGTGAGAGGGCCCCTCACGGTCTGTCGGTCGTGAGTACTGGGAAGAGAGCACTGGGATCAGACCCGCATCCATCCAAATGCTCGACTGGAAGAAAAGTCCCAGAAATGGGTCCTGCACACCCAGGACGTCCGCTCCGGGCCGCCCCCAGGCCCAGGGCAACAGAACCGGCTCCCGGGAACCTGCAGCGGGAGTTGCTCATGCGAGAACCCGGGTCCGAGGGCCGGGCTGGCTGGCAGGGAGCCCATCCGAGCAGGGGCGGCTGGGGTGGCCAAGGTCGACGCAGAGAGCAGCTTCTCGTGGGCTGCGAGGCCCCTGAAGACAGGCCGAGAGGGCAGGGCTACGGAAGGAGTTTCGTGCCACGGCTTCCCCGTGGGCGCTTCTTGAGAGTGGCGAAAGGACCCCCCCCAAATTATTCTAGAAAATACTTTAGAGACTGGGTTTTGGGGGGGCTGGGAGTGAGACTGGTGCTGGTCTGTGCTCACAGCTTGCTGGCTCTGTTTCGAGAAGGGTCTGGGGGCCGTGAGAGAGTACAAAAAGGGAGGGAAGGGCTGAGGCAAAAAAATAAAAATAATAAAAATCCGTCTTAACATGCAGGTCCAATTCCTTTTCCTCTCATGGGCGGTCCAATGGGAAGAGAGACGGAAAAGTGAGAGAAGGCTTCCGGTCAGCCGGGAAGGACCTGATGGCGCTGGGGGGCTGGAGAGAGAAACAGCCCAACTGAGCGGGACTGAGAGGGGTGGGGGATCCGGGTGGGAACCCCCGGCAAGGGGGCTGATGACCAGAGACGCCCCCGCGTGGCCTCAGCGACGCGGGCCCGGCCCCGGACTCACCGGGCAGTCATTCCCGCGGATCGTCGCTGCTGGCACTGGGGGTCCGACTCCGGATCTGACTGCGCAGCTGTTCTATCAACTCTGGGTTCTGCTGCTGCATCTGCTGAGCGAACTGCTGGCCCCTGCGGGGAGGGGAGGTGCGCCCGGGCTCAGCCTGGCCCAGGGTGCCCGCCCCGCGTGCCCCTCGAGGGCAGGGGGACCGCTCCCCAGAGGACGCAGGCCCTACAGAGCAGGTGTCTCTTCCTGGGGGAGTGGGGACACGCCCTGCCTGCCCAGGAGCCCCGCCTGGCAGGTCCACTCACGCCTGGATGAGGCTGGCCAGGTCGTTCTGCGAGGGGTTGGTGCCGGGAGTCCCCAAGGGGTTGTGGCCACCCGAAATCATGCCGGACATGCTGCAAAGAGAGCCCTTGACTCGCAGACGGTTCAGCCCTCCTCCTCTGATCCCCACTTGGCCCTTCCCCTCTGCCGGCAATGGACATCTCCTGGGGCCCGAACCTGCCCTCAGCCCACACTTCTGACTGCAGCCTGTCAATTCCATCAGATTTCCCAGCAACACCCTTTTTTGGCTTAAAGACAGTGACTCTCAACGGGGCAATGCTGTCCCTCAGGGACACCGGGTGATGCCAGTGACACAGAAGGCCACACAGAGTCTGAGTCCATTGATGGGAAACCTCCAGAACAGGCAAATCCAGAGACAGAGAGTGGGTTCCTGGTGGTCAGGGGCTGGGGAATGGTGCTAATGGGATGGGGTTTCTTTTTCAGGTGATGAATGTCTGGAACTAGATGGTGGCCACAGCTACAGGACGTCGTAAATGTACTTAATGCCGTGGAATCACAAACCTTACAATGGTTAAAATGGTACATTTTATGCACCTTGCACCACACTAGTTTTAACCACAAGACCCAAAGGAGAACGGTGGTCACTTACAGCTGTTGAACTTGGGGATTGTTCATGAGGTTGGATGCCTGAAGAAGAAAACAGACTTCTCAGAAAAAGTAAGCTCCCAAACGCATTTCATCATTGACAAGGTCTCCCCGTAGGCACCGTGGGCCTCCAGCCCAGAACCCAGAGCGCCAGGCCCGCCTCTTCCCCGGGCCCCACCCCATCCCCACACACCGTGACCCTGCCCTTTCCCCACTTCGATCCCATCTGGACTCTCATCTTAAGATTCCAGGAACCTCGTCATCCTTCCCCGACTAGGGACACCTGGGAGTCAGTTCCAGCTCTGCCATGTGGATGAACATCATCCTGGCCTCTCTCCTACACTGACACCCCCAGCCACGTCGGGATTATCTCCTCAGGGCCGATTTTAAGACGTGCACACGAGCAGAAGCCAGGGAAGCACCTTCCAGGCTGCGGCTCTTTCCGAAAAGGGCTGGAGAGCGCTACCAGCCGGCCTCGGCCAGTCCACTGCCCTGCATGGCTGGGTGTCCAGGCCACGGTCATGCAAGTGCCGGGCACGGATGGGTGCCGACAGCGCAGCACGAAGCTAAGGGGGGCCGGGACCGCCGACCCCGACAGACAAGGCCAAAGGAGCGGCCTCTGTCAGGCCGCTCCCCACCGCCAGGAGTCCTCTGGCAGCCTTGGGCCCGCCCCGCCCTGGACGAGAGCGGCAGCCCAGGCTCCAAGACGTGGGAGGCCAGACGCTTCCTGCTCAGGTGCGGACGTTTCTCTGATGGGGGGGCTCCAGGCTCCTCTCTCCCTGGCGACCTGAGACCCCCACCCTGAGGTCCCTCGAGTCAGCGTTGTGGCCTGAGGACCGGTGAGACCACCCGGGGGCCGACAGGCATGTGCCGGACACGCTGGGTGCCTGTTCCAGGGGGCGGCCCTGTGCAGAACACGCGCATCTGGACCAGAAGGTGGTCGGCCCTTCCTCCGCGGGGCCCCCGCGCCCTGCAGTGTCTCGTCTGCACCTCAGGGAGCAGGTGCAGCGACTGCTGTCACCGTGGCCACACCGCAAGGGGGCCCGGACTGGGGGGGAAGGGGCGTGGAGATTCCCCAGGTTATTCAGCTGGGAGAGGTGGGTTCATCTTGTCCGGCTCCACACCCCACGGCGCCCAGTGTCCATGGCGTCTGCAGTGGGGCAGCCCTGGCCCGGGGCCCGTGGTGACACGGCAGGCAGGGGCCGTTACCATGCTCATGAAGCTTGGGTTGTTCAGCAGGCCCGCGATGTCGAAACTGCCAACACCTCCCGTCTGTGGGGTGAGAAAAGCCCTGGTTAGTGGTGCCTCGACACAGAACCTCGAGAGCCGGCCCCCTGGGAACTGAGGGGTAAGGTCCCACCTGGGGCCTGCTGGAATCCCGGGCGTCCCAGCAACCCGGGCGGCCAGGCCCTGCGGCCGGGGGTGCTTCGTGAAAGACGCGCACCACGGTGTGGGTCCCCCGGAAGAGCATGGTATATTAACCGTGTCTTTCACTTTGTGATGCTGACTGTGGTGGGATGGCCCCTCCCAGGGGTGGCCAATCCCTAGAAACTGGTAAACAAATGGCCCGAGTGCACCTTTCACATGCAAACCAGCCTCTACAGGGCTCAGGGCCACTGTCCCCCTGCCCTGGTCACCCCGGGCAGCCCCCCTGCCCCGGGGCCATTCAAACTAGCCGATCCCGCACCTGCTCACCCAGCCTGCCAGCTCCTTCCCAAGGCCCACAGGGCCCCCAGCCCTCTGCCTCCTGACGAGTTGGGGCTTCCCCATGTGACCCACGCCCTCCTGTTTCCGGGGGCTCTGCGAGGATAAGCCTCTTCCCTCACAACAGGACCCCGTTAAACAGATGCCGGACCCCCGGCACCAGAGACATTCCTCCCACACGGGTCAAGCCCAGCCCTCGACCCCGAGCCGCCCTGCCCCCGCGGCCAGTCCCGAGAGGACTCACGGGACTGGGTGCCTCTCTCAGCCTCAGCTCCGCCACCTTGAGGTTGGACTTGTAGGTCTCGTTGTCGGGGTCCAGCTCCAAGGCCTTCCTGTAGTAGGCCACGGCCTCCGTGTGCTTGTTCAGGCTGGACAGAGCCAGGCTGCAGGAGAGACAGTGCGTGTGGAGGGCCTGGGAGGCCGTCCGCCTGCCCGCCCAGGCCCAGCAGCCCCGAACTGCTGGGGTCGCTGGGGCTGGGAGGAGGCGGGGCAGGCGTGGTCAGAGCTCCTCCCTGCTCTGGCGAGCTGAATCACAGGTGTGTCCTTGGACTGCACCGCAGTTTATGCTAACGAGGAGGCCTGTTTATGCTAATGAGGTGGGCTTCCAGGAAGCCTCCAGATGTGCTGCTGGCCACAAAGACCAAACTCACCCCCAACTCCCGGGGAGGGAGGCGTTAGAGACGGGCTATAAAACCCACCCCCACTGGTGACCGCCCCGCGTGCTGGGTGGGAGGCGCGCCCCGAACCCTGCAGGACGGAAGCTCTGCCTCGGGACCCTCCCCGACCTCGCCCTGGGCGGCCCTCTGCCTGCTACTCATCTGCATCCCTTACGCTAAGCCAGAGAAGGTTAAGTGAACCGTTTTCCTGAGTCCTGTGAGCCTTCGAGGGAATCGCTGAACCCAAGGAGAGGGTCGTGGGAACCCGGGCTTACAGCTGGTCGGTCAGAAGCTCAGCTGACAGCCTGGACTCGGGATTGGTGCGTGAGGCGGGGCAGCCCAGTGGGCTGGGGCCTTAACGTGCGGGGCCGCGCTGACCGCAGGCAGACAGCATGTATGGGGCGGGCGGTACTCACCCCATCCTGCCGTAGGCCTTGCTGTAGGACGGGTCTATGCAGATGGCCCGCTCACAGTCCTGAACCGCCCCCGCGTAGTTCCCCAGTTTGCTGTGGGCCGCAGCTCTGGGAGAAGGCAAACCAGGGCAGTCGGGGAGCTGATTGCAGCTTCCCTGTCTGTCAGGTGAGGCAGACGCAGGGTTGCCAAGGATGAGAGGCCCGGTGGGGCTGGACGCCGGGGCTGGACGCCGGGGCTGGCGCCGGAGGATACAGCAATCTGGGTGCCGCCCCGTTCACCAGGGAAACCGAGGCTGCAGGGCCAGACGAGTGTGGCCGCTAGCACCACTGACACTGGGCCGCACCTGGCCGACCACCAGGCATGGGCTCGTTATTTGGGACAGCGGCTGAGCCATCACTAACCCACAGATCGACCGCCCCCGCCATTCCCCTGGGGACCCCGCTCAGCCCACCCAGGACCCCACCGGTCCCTGCCGTACCTGTTACAGAAGTAGACGGCGTTGGCAGGGTTCAGCTCGATGGCTTTCCCGTAGAAGTGCACGGCAGCCTCAAAGTTTTCTACTTTCATCTGTTCGTTCCCTGAAGAGAAAAGGAAGGAAACGTACCCTCGGCTGTTCCCCTCGGACCCCGAAGTTCTGAGACGGCGTTCTCAGCTCGCCCGGCTTCCATGTGACAGTTCGAGACTTTGGGGGCCCAGGATGCAACGCTTAGACACAGGCTAGGGTGGTGGCGTGAGGCGGAGGGTGGGTCTGCGTCCAGCGCAGGGCCTGGCCGGAGCCAGCCCTTGGTGCAGCAGCTGTCACTGTCCTGGCTGTGGTATTTGGGAACCTAAGCCTCAGATACCATCACTTTTGCTCGTTCCTTCAGAAACAGCGCAGTTTTAATGAGATGGAATTCACATACCGTGAGACGCACCCTTTAAAAGTGTATATAACTCAGCGGCTTTTAGTATATTCAAAGTGGTCCAACCATTTGCACTAATTCCAGAACATTCCATTAGCCAAAATAAACACCATCCCCATTAGCTGTCATCACCACCCCCCCACCCAGCCCCTGACAACCACACATCCACTCTCTGTCTGGCTCTGCCTGTTCTGGACGTTTCCCATCAACGGAATCACACACTGTGTGTCCTTCTGTGTCTGGCTTCTCTCTTTGAGAATCCTGTTCTCAAGGTCCATCCACGTTGGAGAGAGTGTCGGGGCTTCTCTCCTCTGCATGGCTGAGTGACGTTCCCATGTGTGGAGGGACGTGTGTGTGTCCGCTCGTCAGCTGATGGGCACCTGGGCGGCTTCCACTCCTCGGCTGTTGTGTACCACGCTGCTATGAACACGCGTGCGCAAGCATCTTTGTGGATGTGCGATTGCATCCCTCCTGGGCACACCCTGGGGTGGAACTGCTGGGTCACATGGTCACTCTATCTAACCATTTGGGAAGCTGTCGGACCACCCTCCGCAGCGGCCTCACACTTTAATTCCTCCTGGTCAAGGGTCTGATTTCTCTGCAGCTTTGCATCCGGGTAAAAGCCCTCCGGCCCCATCTCCAAGGGCTGGTTTGCCATCCGCTCCACAGTCCGGGACCAGCCGGCCTCTGCCCGTAGCACCCAGAGGCCAGCTGTGCGGGGCGTTCCTTACCTTCGGTTTTGAGGCGTTCTGCCTCGGCGGAGTCCTCCTCCGAAGGTGGGGTTCGCTGGGGGCTCCTCAGATCAGGTGGTATCTCCTGGCCCCAAAGCCATGATGAGCTCTTTGAGGGGCAGCAGGAAACCGCCGACCTCCTCCCCCAAGCCCAGCACCCTCTCCCCTCCCCCAACCAGCCAGGGGATGCCCGAGGACAGCTGAGCTCTGGGGGGTAACTCAGGCCCTCGAACTGAGACAGAACCACAGCCCCGCAGTGCCCGAGGCTCACCCTGCCCGCCGCAGCTGCTTCAAATATTTCGGGAAGAGTCTGGGGGAGCGCGAGGTCGCTATCCTCCACCGTCACCCCGAAAGCGGTCTCCAGGCATTGGATGGCAACTGTCAGGGGGACAAAGGTGTGCTCTGCTGAACCCAACCCCAAGCTGACGATTCTGGGGGGCAGTGCTCAGGTTTCCTTTCTTGGACGTGCTCGCTAAGGCCTCGGATGCACCAGGCGCTGCGTGCGCCCTGCGGGGCCCTATGGGTGCCGGTTGTGATTCCTCGGGCAGTGCAGGATGGACCTGCCCCTCGAGCCCTGAGGCCGGGAGGAGGGGGGGAGCCGCCGTCCCTGCCCCACGGGGCTCAGGTGGTGACGCCAGGCCTCTCTGTGGGGTCACAATGCTGGGGCTGCCCGGGTGGGGGGCCTCGGGGGTTCGGCGTGGCCCGGTGGGCATGTAACAGCTACCTCCTGCCAGGCGGGCTAGCAGCCGGGTCTGGGCTGGGCTCCCCACCCCTGGCCTCTCTCACTCCTTTGACCAGTAGGGACACATGCACAACGGGGAACATGGAGAACCTTCGGGAACTACATCCCTCCAGAAGAGAACAGCTGCGGGAGGCCCAGCCTAAAGTGAGGGAGGTGGGGGGCAGCCCTGCACCCGCCTGGGGCTCAGCGTCCCTACCTATGAAACAAGGACAGGGACCAGCCTATCACTTCCACCCCGCGGAGCTTCTAGGCGCTGACGCAGGTGGGGGGTTGGGCAGGGGACTTGAGGCCCTGGGAGGCAGGCGTGGCCCGCAGCACGTACCTTCCAAGCTCTCCTGGGCGTCAGAGGAGAGCTCCCCGTGCCGGAGCTGGTCATGCAGGAACCGGATGATGGCATAGGCCAGACGCTTCTTGTTATCCATCTTGAGATGGGAGCAGACAAGGTCTGGGGGTTTCAGGATCTGCGGACAGCGGTCCACAGTGTGAGGACAGGACGGGCAGCGGGCACAGCCGAGCCTTTGCCCCTCTGCCCTCACGCCCCCACCCTGCCCTGCAGGAGCCACTTTAACTCACTGGCTAATTGTGTCTGCCTGACAACGGTGAGGCAGACATGTGAATTCTCCACATTTCACAGAGGAGACGCTGAGGCTGTAGGTCCAGAGCCCCTTGCCGTCCTGCCTGACTCTAACCCCAGGGTGATGTGGCCCTGGGCACGGTGGTCATCACTTCTCACCAGCTGGACGGGGGGCGTGGGGCTCCCCAGGGACACAGAGGGCAGGCTGCAGCCCACCTGCTGCTACTCCATGCTCTGGACAAGAAAACGGTCCAACAGTTTCTGGGCCCCGAACACCCGGGGAACACGCACCGCCCACGAGGGTCAGACAGGACCCCTGAGTGGGCCTGAGCAGACCGAAGGCCCAGAGGGCACTGACACCCCCTCCCAGGCCGCCTCAGGGCCTCCTCTGGGTTCCTCTACAACCTGCTGTATTCCTAGGCCAGGTGTGACTCTCCCAAGGGGACACTGGTGACAGCTGTGGTCGTCACAACTTGGGGGATGGCCCCCTACAGTGCTGAGGCGAGAAGCCTGGAGAACAAGCGTGGGAAAGGCCTGTTCCCCGTGGGCCGTGACGTGCCAGGCACTTCACACACAGCCTCGCCCCCTGCACAGGCCCATCTCCCCTGCAGAGAGGAAAGAGACTCAGAGGGGCCACCCCACGCTTGCCCAAGGCCATGCAGGGCTCACCCGGGAGGGTGGGATCCATGGTGTGAAGCATTTTGGTCCCCCAAACATGCCCCCGTGGGGTGAACAGCCTGTGTGGCTTGGAAATCGAGAGGCGGCCTCCTGGCCGAGTTATCATTAACCCACCACTGGCCAGCGGCGGGTAAATCAAACCGGGCAGAGCAAGTCATAACCCCCAGGCTTCGCACACTGGCCGACAGCAGGCCGGGCGCTGCCGGCCCAGAGCCGCCGGGCCAGTGCAGTCAAGACACGCGATGCTGGCCGCGCTCTGAGCCGTTTCCGGTTCACAGAAAACTACATCCATCGACAACTTAAAACACCGGAGAGAAGTCAGACACAGAAGGCCACACAGTGTGTGGTCCCACTGATGGGAAACGTCCAGAAAAGGCCAATCCACAGACACAGAGAGTTGGTTCGTGGTTGCCAGGGGCTGAGGAGGGGGTGGGGCTTCTTTTGGGGTCACGGAATGTTCTGAAATTAGTGGTGATGGTTGCACAGAACTGTGAATATACTAAAATCTACTAAGTTTTACGGTATGTGAATTATATCTCAAATTTTAAAAAGGGAAGGACTTAAAGCAGCTATATTGTACAGCTGGACAGGGCACTCTGGCCACCCCTGGAAAGCTCTACAGGGATGGTAATGAGCTTTTTCCTCCCCCATTTCTGGATACAATGAGCCTTTACCAAGCAAGTGCCTTTGGCCCAAGAGCGTCCCAGGAACTGGGAGGTCTGGGATCAGGACGCTAGAGCCCAGAGGACAGACGGCCAGCCCCAGATGCACAGGCTCTCAGGGGCAACACAGAGGGGCCCAGGGAGACCAGCCGGCACAACCCGCTCGTTTTGAAGACACTGAAACCCCCAAAGGTGAGGCATCTTCCCCAGCTGAACCAGTGAGCCGCTGCCCAAAACGTCAACAAGGTTCTGGTTTTACAGATATTTGACAAACAGAGCCATCATTCACCACAGCCGAAAGGCAGACAGAACCCAATGTCCACGCGTGGATGATGGATCAACAGATGTGGTCCATCCACACAGCGGAATATGACTCAGCCTTAAAAAGGAAGGAAGTTCTGACACCTGCTACAACCTGGATGAACCTTAAGGGCGTGATTGCTCAGTGAGATATACTAGACACAGGACAAACGCTGTCTGATTCAATTCACATGAGGTCCCTAGAGGACTCAAATACATAGAGACAGGAACAAGATGGTGGCGGCCAGGGGCTGGGGGACTCTGTTTCATGGGGACAGAGTTTCAGTTTGGGAAGGTGAGAAAGTTCTGGAGATGGATGGTGGGGATGGTTGTACGACGATGTGAATGTGCCTTATGTCACTGAGCCGTGCGCTTAAAGATGGTTAAGATGGTAAACTTTACGGTATATCTATTTTACTGTAACTAGAAGAAAATCTGTTTTCAAAGCCCAAAGTGGTCCTCTTAGGATGTGAAGCCCCGAGACCCCAGGACGCTGCTCCTTTTGTACATTCTGTTCTAATCAGGGGTCAAGGGCCACACCTGGCAGCCGCCTGTTTGGCTGAGGATGTCTTTTGCATCCCTACGTTATAGAAGTGTCTGCAGAGCACGCTTGGTTTTCCTCAAGGGCCCCAAAGCCCACAGAATTTACCACCTGGGCCTTCATGTTTGCCAAGCCCTCCCAGCCGACTTCTTGATCACTGAACAGGATGGAGGGGTGCCAGGGTCTCCCAGAGGGGGTCACAGGTTGACAGGTCACATGGTAAGGTCACAGGCTGGGCAGCTGGGGCTCCCCTGACATGTTCCAGGCAGCACTCAGGGGCACGACCCCCCCTGCCAGACCCATGGGAGCTGGTACTGGGTGACTGAGCTTCACACTGAGCTCGAGGGTCTGTGCGTGGGGGGATCTGTTTTCCTCACAGGGAACTAATGTAGGCCCTGTGGTGACAAGTGTTTGCTTAAGAGTAGGATAAAGAGGCAATCTAATCTTTACGTGACTGAGCTGTGAGGACGGAGGGGGTGACTCTGAGGGGACCGTCAGGGTGCAGAGAACTGAGACATGAAGTCACACCCGTTCCTGGCACAGCTTCAGTTCTTCCAAGGGCCCCAGCCCTTTGTACCTCAGGGCCTTTGTACATGCTGCTACCAGCCCTCCCACCCCGACTAAACGGCTCGAAGCAACCGCTACCCGGTTTCCTGGTTCCCGGCTTCTCCTGGTCTACTGACACGACCTCCTCCCGAGGGCCGGCCCCCCAAGTTGACACAGTGAGCACCGAGACCAGGGCTCCTGGAGGCGCGCTGGGGGTAACAACGGGCTCTGCAGTCTTAGCACCTGAGGTCCAGCCGTCTCCACCCGAGGCCAGCTCCACGTCGCCTCCCCACCCCTGAGCCGGGATGCTCGTGTCACGGCTGAAGGAGCCCCCGCGACGCCCTCTCTTTCCTCTTCTATAAAACAGGGTAACAGAGGCTGTCGTGAGAATCCAGCACCCCATGCGGAGCTTCTCCCCCAGGCTCTATCCGCATGGTGCGGGGGAGATCACTCCTTTTGTGGAGAGTGTGCGCTGTAGGGTATTTAACAGCATCCCTGGCATCTGTCCAACAGTGTCCCCTGGGGGCAGAATCACTCGGGGCGAGACCCCCGGGCTTAGGGATTCCACTGACCCCCGGAGGTTACGTTCCATGACTATCTGACCTTTGAGGTCCCGGGATGCTACACACACATTTAAATCCACACCTGAGTGGGAGGGAGGGGAGGTGACTCACACACGCTGGGGGTCACCCTGGTTTACACTGTCTGATCATCAGGGGTTTATTCTGGTGTCCAGTGTGAACAGGGATCAAACTCGAGTTTTTCCCAAATAATGAATGCAGGGCCCCTCCCCCTTAGCACAGCTGACATGGGAGCTGGAGCTGGGTCACTCTCTGTGGGGGCCGTCCTGGGCACCATGGGGTGTGGAGCAGCCCCCCTCCCCCACAGTGGTAACAATCACAAAAGTCTCCAGACGTCACCAAACCACCACCAGCTGAAAATCACTGATAAACACTCAGTGGGAAAAATAAAAGTCAGCACGGGTCAGAGTTTCTGGCCAAACGACTTGGCTGCAAACTTTCATCAAATCCTGTGTTTGCAGAGTATTTGGGGTTTCCGGACTGCAGAAAAGCGGATGTGGGTCCACAGCGGGGACCCAGCACATGTCCGAGACAGGCGCGCCGTGAGGACTGCCGCTCTCCTGCCTCTTGGGCGCGGAACAGCTGTCGCCCTTCCTCGCCTTCCCGCTCCCTGCAAAGCCGGCCCAGGACCGCCAGGACGCTCTTTTCCTTGACCGCCCCTGGGCACTGGGGTCTCGGGAACAATCCCGACTTGTTGGGCTTTGGCTGCGGGACAGAATTCTTGGGGCAGGCCACTCTCTCTGCGAACAGCGAGGGCTTTGTGAGGCTCCAAAGGCACCCGAGGCGCTGGCTGCAGGTGCGGGGTTCAGGCGCGAGCCTGGCCGGGGGACGGACGCTGGCCCCGGGGTGCGGCTGCAGCGGGGGTCCCGGTGCCAGTTCCTCCCTGTGCGTTCAGAACCCCCGCCGGCTCTCCGTCCACCTTTCCATTTTATCATTAAAAACACCCCAACCTCGGGACTTCCCTGGCAGTCCAGTGGTTAGGACTCCGCGCTTCCAGTGCAAGGGGCATGGGTTTGATCCGCGGTCCGAGAACTAAGATCTCACATGCTGTGCAGCTCGGCCAAAAAACCCCCAAACACCCCAGCCTCTACTCCTTTTATTTCCCTGCTCAGAACTGATCATTCGAAGAGGCAAAAGGGTACACTCAGGAAAATGAGTGACCCAGCCCCGGACCCCAGGAAGGAGAAGCACCCTCTTTCTGAGACTGCCCACCCCTTCTGGGGGTGCCCTGCCCCGCCTCCACCCCGAATCCAGCTCTTCTCACCAACACCAGTGTGTGCAAGCTGGTCCTCTGCTCCTCCCTCCCCTCCCAGGGCACCTAGGGTTCCCAGGAAAGGGCGGTCCCAAGAGCTGGAACTCAGGCTCCAGCCCGAGCCCCACATCGCAGCCCTGTTTTCCTCTGAGGGGCTGCCAGGATGTCCCGCACTCTAAAAACCCTCCACAGCCCCCCGAAACCTCCTGAGCCGGCACATGTGGCCCCTCACCAAAGCCCCTGTGCTCTGCTCAAACGCAACGCTCACCTTCCCTCCTGCCATCCGGGAACCACTCACTCCCCCTTCAACACCAAGCCAGAAGGTCACCTCCTCAGACAGAGCTGGACACCCTCTTCTTCCAGCAAAGCCCAGTACTTGTCCTGCCTCTGGTCCAGCATCTCCTACAAGGCCTTCCGACTCTTTCCTGGCCTGCCCACTCTGCACCCGACTGTGAGCCACTGGACAGATCACCTTCCCCCAGGGACCCCAGCACTCAGGGGCGTTTGGTCCACATGGACTCAGAGAAACCTTGGATCCTTGTCATGGTCAGAGACACGTGACCAGGTTCCTTTGAGAGGTCGTTTCTCTTGGGTCTCGGTTTCCTCATCAGCGGAGGGGATGACAAGCCTACCCACCAACCGTCCCCTTTACTCTTTCACCCTCACTGTGCATGGGCCGCCAAGGCCAGCATTGGGTCTTGCCCAAAAAAAAAAAAAAGGAGGAACAAGTAAGACTATAGCTCTCAATCCGGGGCAGAGCTTAACCCCATTTAGAACCACTCACCCTTTCAGGAAGACTGAATTATAAACCCCTGAATGAAATCCTTGGAGTGCCCAGGACTTTCCAGGCCCTGAGCTGAGTACACATAATAGCCTATTTCAGGGATCAGCAGACATTTTCTGAAAAGGAGGGTCAGAATGAGGACGTTCAGCTTCCCAGGCCATGGATAACATGTATGCAATCAAGTGGGCTGTGTTCCCACAAAACCTCATTCACAAACACAGGCTGCAGGGGGATTTGGCCCCCTGGTTACAGTTTGTTTAATCTAACTCCCATTGTACAGAACAAAAAACTGAGGCTTAGAGAGATGGGGGCACCCCCCGCCAAGGGCACCCAGCTAAGATGCACATCAGCAGTTTTGAACCTGGGCGGGCTGATTCCAGAGCCTAAAGTCCAAAATACCCTTTCCTCATCCCACAAAAGTGGGCATGCACACAAAACCGTGCACGTGATTTCTTGGGGGTTCACACCCTCTGCCCCCTCTGAAGCCCACTGGCGAAGAATCACTAGTCTAGGGTAGGATTTAACTTTGGCACTGTGGACATTTGGGGCCAGATCATTTTCTGTGGGGGCCGTCCTGTGCACTGAGGGGTGTGGAGCAACAACCCTGGTCCCCACCCACTTGGTGCCAGGAGTGCCGCTGGTCGTGAAAGCCACAGATGTCCCCAGACACGGCCCCGGGTCCCCTGACAGGACAAAATCCCTGGTCTACGGAGAGGAAAAACAGACAAAAATAACCAGAGAGGCAGAAACAAAAGAAAATGGGAACATCACTCAGCGAGGATGCAGAGTGCACACGCATTTCCTGGCACCTAATAACAAAACTAGCTGTCCTCTAGAAAGCTCTTGACAAGGGGAGGGAAACTGAGTAAAGAATGTTCCACGTGTATTTAACCTCAAAATGCCTGTAAGGGGCATGTACTTCTAGAACCCCTATTAGTAGAAGAAAAGGGCTGGTGGAGAGTGGAAGCGATCTCCCCGAGCTTACACAGCCAGCGAGAGGTGGACGAGCTGGTCCTCGACCCCAGATTTCTCCCACCTCCAGCACAGTAGGCAGAGGCCCTCCGTGTGAAATCAGACTAACCGCTGCTGATCCCTTTGAGCTCTCACTTCGCGCTGGGGGCCCTGCGACTTTAATCCTCCCGGAAGTCTCCCACCCCAGGCAGTGGCGGAGACGACGCCCATTTTACAGAAGGGGAAAACTGAGGCTCCGAGAAGCCAAGAGGCTGGCTAAGGTCACCCATGTAGAGAGTGGCGGCGCCGAGACAGGAGCCCCGACTTGAACCCCACGAACGGGGGCCCCGATTCAAAAGGACCGTGTTTCCGGGAAGCAGCGGACACCCAGCAAGCACTCACTATGTGCGGAGCGCTTTGCCTCCCGCTGTCCACCCGCCGGCCTGCGAACCCGCATTTCCCGGGCCTGGGGGAGGCCGGCGAGGGCCTGCCCGACGCCGTCCGGCCTCAGTTTCCCCTCCGCGCCGCCCACTCATAGTACCCCGCGGACGCGGCGACCCCAGCCCCACACCGACGTCCTCTTACGGGGCCCGGAGCCCCGGGAGCCCCAAGAGCCCCGAACCGCGGACCTCAGGCCCGCCGGGCTCAGCGCCGAGCACCCCCCACTCACCTCTCAGGCAGCCGAATCCCGACCCACCGACGGCTGCGCCTGCGTACCGCGGCCCCGCCCGGTCCCGCCCCCCAGCTGCGACGCCTGCGCAGAAGGAGCCAGCACCCGCGGGCTTTCATTCTGCGCAGGCGCACCAATTATCTAGGAGGGCGTGGAGGGAAGTGACGCAATTTAGAGGCTGGGACAAGCTGGTCGTTAGGGCAACTGACCTCTGCGACCGAAAGGAGGGCGGAAATCAGAACTGACTAGTCCTCTACAGCTGGAATGGAGCGGTGCATGGTGGGACAGTGGCGGACTCTTGTGGGTTGGCGGAGCCGTCATGTGGTGCAGAGTCGACCACGTGGTGCAGTTGTGTTTAGGTATCTGGCGACCAGAGAATTACAGGCGTTCTTTGAACATATTTGTTCATTTATTCACCCACCCATCCACCTACAAGTGCGTTCTTTCATTTATTCAATCCATAAGAATAAAGTAATAGAGATATTTGTTTACAGCAAATGTCTAATAGTCGAAAAATATTTATTGCACACCAACTCTAATGGCCAACAAAATGTTTGCTCTCATTACCTTGTATTGGGGTAGACGGACTATAAACTAGTATACTAGTACATAAATGAACAAATTTTACTTAATGGCAAGCGCTATGAAGTAAAAGTGGGGTGCTGTGATTGTGATGGGCGGGGGCAAGTTGGCTGGGATGATTAGGGAAGGCCTCTCTTTCACACGTGGATTTGGAGAACGGAAGGAAAGCACTCCAAGTACAGGAAACAGCGAAAATGAAGAGTAACAATTAAACTTGATGTCCTCAAGAGAGAAAAAACCGAGGGTGGGTAACGGGAAATTCCCTAGTAAATTAGCGTTAAAGTTGCCAGAAGCGTTCTCCCAACTCATTTTTATCCTACTTAAAACGCATGCACACTTAACACCCTGGGTTATTTTCATTTCTTTTGCAGAAATAAAGGAGGTGGGTTTTGGGGCCGGTTTAATTCTCGCAACTTTTTCTTTCTGGGTGTTTTAGACGGTTCAAGGTTTTGTGTTAACCGAGAACCCTAGATATAGGTCAGGTAGCTGCACTGTTCCAAAACACCTGTTGTTTGAAGTCGTGGATCCGTTCACTGAAGCTTTCTCAATGATACTTGCTTACATTTCTGTTTTTTAAATGAATGTGTGTTTAATTTAATTGACCAACTGGATTCAGCTAACATATGTGGCGCACCATCTCTGTTCATTAGACGCTAGAAGCTGGCCAGGATGCTGGGAGTGGGATAAGAGCCTGAGATTTGGGGAGCGACCACGGAGGACCTTAAGTGAGGGAGAAAACTTGTAAAACTAGCCAAATGCCCAACAAAGGTAGAAAGGAGGCAAGTACAAATTAATACAGGAGCTAGAAGCCCAAGCGAACTACTGGCAGAGAGAACCTAGCGAAGGCTCCGAGGTGCCAGCTGTGTGGGTTTCCATGGAAACGCCTCCCCGAAGGCTCTGCCCTCTCACCACTGAGAGCCAATGAAGGGCGGGGGTGGTTCCAGCGCATGCTCAGGAGGAGTCAGCGCCCGGGTGCACAGCCTCGGGTTGTGGGCGGAGCTGGGGTGCGCGTGCGCCCTCCCGTCCGGCGCACGCGTCTCCCAGCATTCAGTTGGTGCGCGGGCGGCTGGCACCTCAGTCCAGTAGGCTTCGGCGGTTGAGTGGAGGGAGGCTGACGGCTGTTACGCCGACGCAGGCCAGGTGGAGGGAGAGGTCGCCGGTGCACACCCGCCAGCCATGAAGCCCCCCGCAGGTACCGGCCGCCCATTGGTGTTGGCCCCGCTCGCCGGACCCAGGAGCCGCGCGCGCCCTCCCTCGGGGTGGCCCCTGGGGCCTAAGAGCGGAGCCCAGTGACTCTCGAGTGACCCGGGCCCAGGCAGGGGAGGGGGGTCAGCGAGCCCGGAACCCCGAACCCTCGGTTGCCGAATGAATGAACAACTTTAACAGCGCTTCACTCATTCGGCAAACTCCGTGTCGCTTTTGCTGAGGATGGGTCTGGCCCTTGGGTGGACTCTGAGGGAGTTCTAGACGCAGTTCCAGAGCCAGAGACGGACGTTCAACAGGCAAAAATTAAGCGAGGGCTTTAGACAGTCGTCGGTGCCGGGGCTGGTGGTGCTTCTTTAGGGAGGGCGGTCCTGGAGGACTTCTCGGTGGAGGTGGCATTTCACTCAGCCTGGACCCCGTGGGGAGAAGCAGCTGTCCTGCGGGAGGAGCGTCCCAGGTGGTAGGAATCGCGAAGGCAAAGGCGGGGAGGCAAGCGCACCAGCAGGGCGTTTGGAGAGCAACAGGTCATTTTAGCTGGAACACGGCTGGGAGTCCCTTTTATGGGAAGCACAAAGGGGCGCTATGGAAGGGTTGGTTTTCATTTAGGGGAGCGATGCCACCCGCATACTCTGTTTTAGAAAATCGCCCAGGATGTTGAGTGGTGCCTCCTGGAATTTTCTCTTGCCCACCTATCCTCCCTCTGTTCTTTCTGCAGCCCATTTCATGCTGATAATCATAATTACGCTTATTCAGGCCTCAGGGAGGCAGGACTGTTGTCTGCCTTGTTTGCTGCGGGATTGTTAGCTCAGAGACCTGGGACGTAGGTGACAATCAGTAAATATTTATGAAAAGAACGTGCCTGCTCCAAGTTTTCAAATCCTAGTTCCTCCAAAAGGTTTTCCCGACAATTCCACCTGACTCGGACCTCCCGCTTTTCCTGAGCTCCTGGAGCCCTTCTTTACCACCAGATTTAATGCAGACTCACGGTCCCTCTTGTGCAGTTCTTGAAATCCAGAATATTCTGCAAAGATATTCTCTAATTTGAAGCAGTCATTTGGCCAGAAAAATCGAACCTCTATTGAGGTGAAGAGGCTCCCCCCGCCACTTAGTGTGTATCAGTGGAAGTAAGCTGCCCGGCTTTGAACCCCACCTCTGTCGCTTGCTGGCTGTGGCATCATGGCAAACTCAGGATTCCCATCTGTGAAGTGGAGCCACATAGGGTGCAGAGTACAGAACTGCCTGAGAGTTCAGTGAGGTCAAAACACCCTGGAACACACAAGAAGGTTTTCAAGTGACAGCTGTTGTTTTTCTTTTAATTAATTAATTAATTTATTTATTTTTGGCTGCGTTGGGTCTTCGTTGCTGCGCGTAGGCTTTCTCTATTTGTGGCACACGGGGGCTACTCTTCATTGCGGTGCGCAGGCTTCTCATTGTGGTGGCTTCTCTTGTTGTGGAGCACAGGCTCTAGGCGCGCAGGCTTCAGTAGTTGTGGCGCACGGGCTTAGTTGCTCCACAGCATGTGGGGTCTTCCTGGCCCAGGACTCAAACCTGTGTCCCCTGCATTGGCAGGTGGATTCTTAACCACTGCGCCACCAGGGAAACCCGACAGCTGTTGTTATAGGACCACAGTCTTGTATCCAAAAACTCCTGGGGCTAGGGACGTCACAGTAATCAGGATTTACCCCTCTTTTAGAGAAGTAATACATTACAGATGTTCCAGGTTCCATTCAGGGATGTTGGGGGTTCCACCCTGCAGTGCAGTTATTCTTCCAGTGAAACGCAGGTATATGCCGGATGTCCCGCTCAGCACCGCTGACTTCGAGGGCGGGGCCTCTCCTGGGGGCGGTCCTGGCTGCTGTGGGGTATTGAGCAGCGCGCCTGGCCCCACTGAGGCAGGAGCATCACTCCCTAGTGGTGACAACCACAGACGTCCCCAGACATCCCCCAGTGTCCCCTGGGGGCAGGATCACCTTGTGCTCTAGAGGACCAATTGCCCTGTGCATCCCCAGAAAGCCCTGGGGCCTCGCCATCTGTTCTGGGAAACTGTGGGCTCTCCCCAGCCTGTTACTCTGACCCTGATTCCGAGCCTGAAGCAGACACGCCGGGTGTGGGGTTCTGTTTTCTGGGTCCAGCCTGTGCAGGAGATGCCCTGGACGTGGCGGCACCGTGCTCGGCCGTGAACTACCTCCGGTGGGATCTGAGTGCCCAGCAAATCGGGGAGCTCACCACCGAGCTCATCGAGGAGACCAAGCGCGTGTACGACCGCGTGGGCTCCCAGGAGCTCCAAGATGTGTCCTACGAGAACACACTCAAGGCGCTGGCCGACGTGGAGGTGTCCTACACAGGTGAGCCCTGCCCAGACTGGGCAACACCACCTCCTCCCCGGGGGCCCGGTGGAGAAAGGCAGCCTGGGCTGGCCAGCTTGCTCTGTCCCCGAGGGCCCAGAACGGCAGCGTCAGACAGTGTCTGCCAGTTCTCCTCTTGGGGAGCCGGCTCACGTGCCAGCCTTGAAACTGGAGCCCCTTCTCACCCCTGCCCGTGTGCCTGCCCGGGGATCTGTTTGTTTTCTCTGAGCCGCTGAACTTGGTCCCCTTTGGTTTTCTCCTCCCATGGCGCCCTGGGTCCCCTGATACCCTGAGGCGTCCTCATCGCCACCCCGTGGGTCCTTCCCTCTTCGCCTCCACAGTGTGTCTGCTGCCTTTGTATGTCAGATACACAGCTCGCCTCCCAGAGCCCCCTCTGCAGAGGTTGATGAGGCAGAGAACTCCGAGCCGAGGAGACCCCCTGTGCCCGAACCTCTAGAGCAGCTGTTTTTCTGCGAACCATCTAGAATCCCTGAATTCCAGCTGCGGGATTCTCACATGTCCCTGATGCCTCGCCATGCAGGGTCTACTTGCCCCTGGCCTGCAGGCTTAGACTCCAGAGGGTCCGCCCTGGGGGGACCCAGTGTGCCTTGGGCCCAAGGGTGAGGGCTGCGGCTCAGGCAGTGGATGGAGAGCCCGCAGGCTGGCTCTGCCCTCCAGTCCCCTGCTCTGGCGGGGGCGGGACAGGGGTGGCAGGCTCAGTCTCCCCTCTCATTTGTGGCAGGAGGCTCTGGAGGGTGGATGATGCAAATTCCCACCTCGGGAGGGACCCTGCCAGACATGATTTGGTCTCTCCTACTCCACTTCTGTGGCCTTTTCTTTCCATCTCCCCTCAGTAACCTGAGTAATTTTAAAGGAAACTAGAATTGGACCATGGCACTCCCCTCGACCAACTCCGGTGCCTTCCCACTGCCCTGGGGGTCAAGGTGGAAGCCCTCGACGTGGCCTCTGGGGCCCAGCCACGCACCGCCTTGCCCCTCATCCTGCGCCCCGTCTGGGGGCTTCGTGCCAGCCGGGGAGCCCCTCCCTTCTGCGTGGCTGGGCGTCGGGTTCTTTGAGCACAGATTGAGCTCCGCCCAGCGCCCCTTCCTGTGCCCCGTCTCCCCACACCAGCCACCTGGACTAATCCCACACTCTGGTGTTTCGTTGTCATACTCGGTGCAGTAACAGTCTGCAAATCCCAAACGGACAGAAAAGGCTGTTTCTGTCCTTTTCACAGCTTGCTCTCGGGCCACCGGCATGAGACCCGCCCAGAGCCCCACCGTGTTTGGCCTAGTCAGCTGAGCCGGTGACTGCCCTGCAGAGGTTTCCACGCTGCAGCTGACCCACCAGACCTGGGCCATCTCGGTGGCCTGGAACCGTGGAAGCCACCAAACTGTGATGTTAATTCAGGTCTCCCCCATGCAAAGTATATGCTTTTTTAAACACTGCTGTGTTGAGATAGAATTCACATACCACGTAATCTGCTCACTTAAAGTATAGACGTCATTGGTTTTTAATGTATTTAGCATATCCAACCTTCACCACTCTCCAACTCCAGAGCCTTCCATCACCCCAAAAAGAAGCCCCGACCCCATCAGCAGTCACCCCCTGACAACACTAACCCACTGTGACTGTGGATCCTCCTGTTCTGGACGTTTCCCATCAATGGGATCACACACCGTGTGTCCTTCTGTGTCTGGCTTCTCTCACTGAGCATCGTGTTCTCAGGATCCGTCCACGTGTCAGCGAGTGTCGGGGCTTCACCCCTTTTCATGGCTGAGTGATGCCCCCGTGTGTGGAGGGACACGTGTCCAGTCATCTGCTGATGGCGTCTGGGTCGTGTCCACTGTTTGGTTACTACGGATCATGTCATGCTACTGTGATGGCGCGTGTAGAAGTTTTGGGTGGAGGATGTTCCGTTACTCTCAGGTGTGCACCTGGGGGTGGGTCTGCGGGTCATGTGGTGACTCAGCTGAAGCGTGTGCTCTCACAGCCGCCACGCGTTCTGTCTCACGAAGTGTCCACGTGTGCCGTGAAGTGCAAAATCTTTGGTGAGCTGCAGCGTAGCCATGGGCAGCCACGGCTCTTTTCTGGCACCGAGTCCCTTTGGCCTCTTCCGGTCTCATCCTACTCCCTGTTGCGATCCCTCTTGGCTTGGGGTGTCCTGAGCTAAGTTCCTTCTCTTTTGGAATGTGAGTCCCCGAGGACGGGGTAACTGCGCCCATCTCTAGCCTGGGGCTGGCACCCACCCGTTTCCACCCGGGGCCGTTTTCACACCTGTCCTGTCGTCTCCCTGTTTCAGTTCAGAGGAACATCCTTGACTTCCCGCAGCATGTCTCCCCATCCAAGGACATCCGGACAGCCAGCACGGAGGCGGACAAGAAGCTGTCCGAGTTCGACGTGGAGATGAGCATGAGGCAGGACGTGTACCAGAGGATCGTCTGGCTGCAGGTGAGCGCGCGATGGGACCTCTTCAGACTGGGTCGTTCCGCTCCCCGGGCTTTACGAGGTGTCAAGCTGGAGGCAGCCCCGCAGGTGGGCAGTGGGCACCACGGGCTGTGCGCTGGGCCTGGGGAAGGTGGTGAGTTTCACGGTGGGGCCGTTGGACCACAGCAGACGACGTTAGAAACGTGACAAAGACGAGTGGGAGGGAGGAGAGGAAGCATAAAATGCCTTCCCGGGTCCACACGTTACCTCACTTTCCCGACCTTGCTGGGCACACCTAGAGGGGACGTCCAGTCTCCAACGTGAGGTGAGGGACAAGTAACACGTGTGTGCACTTCCTGCCTTCCTGTGGGTGCTCCGTGCAGCCGGCCGAGCACTGCTGCCTGTGTCGGGGGGACCACAGATACTTCTCACGTGGCTGGTGGGTGGTTCTTAGAACCCGCTGATGCGTATCCCTCGGGACCAGGGGAGGCCCCTGGGTGCTTTGTGCAGACACAAGGGCGGGGGCCTCTGAAAGCGCAGGCAGTGCTGCTTTTACCAGAAGTTTTCACTGACAGAATTAATTGTAGGTTCACGTGCAGTTGTAAGAAATGATTCAGAGTGGTCCCGGCTACTTGGCCCCGTTTTCCCCAATGTCACCTTTTGTGAAAGTAAAGTCAGCGTCCCAGCAGGCTCCTGACGTTGACACAACTGCCCGTGTCATCCGCTGCCCTGGGAAGGTCCCCAGCGGCTTTCGGTCTGGGTCTCTTCCCAGTCAGGCGAGCACTTGTGTACAGTTTCTGTGCGGACTTCAGTCTCCATTTCTCTGGGGTAAGTGCCCATGACTGCGGTTGCCGAGTCCTGCGATGGCTGCTTTGTTAGGAAGTTTTGCTTTCTAGGAAACTGGCCAACTCCTTTCCAGAGTGGCTGCACTGACTTGCGCGGCCTCCAGCGATGACTCCCCTGTTCTCTGCTGCCTCGCCAGCACTGGGCACCGTCTCGATGTTTTGCTGCGAGCAGAACTTTGGTTATCTTGTTCTAGGAGAAGGTCCAGAGTGACTCACTGAGGCCAGAGGCGTCGCGGTACCTGGAGCGGCTGATAAGCCTGGGCAGGAGGAACGGGCTACACCTGCCCGAGGAGACGCAGGAGGTGAGCGCCTGGCCTGGGCCCCGTGTGCCTGCCTCTGCCCATCTTTCTGCCGCCTCAACCCCAGGAGGGAAGGTCCACGTGGACCAGCAGTCCCACTGCACCTGCTCTGCCCTCAGTCCTCAGGGTCACAGGGCTTCCCCAGAGCACGGGCGGCGTGGGCCCCTCTCTGCGTCCCGCCTCAGCCCCGCCTCAGCCGGGCCCCCCACCCCCCGTGGCTTTGCTGGGAGGGTCTCAAGGAAGGACCGCCTCCTCCGAGCCCACTCCACCCTCAGCCCCCGCTCCCACAGAGCTTCCGTCCCGACGCCAGGCCCGTGGGGCTCCCATAGCAGCAGCTCTGTGACTGTCGGGTTTCTACGGTTCAGTTTGGACTCCATCTACCCGGAGTCAGAGCCCGCAGGTCAGGGCTCGGCCCACGCCGGCCACAGGTCCACGTCGTCCTTTGCGCTTGTGGCTGACAGGCTGTGTCAGGAGTTCCCACGCGCCCACCCCAAGTTCCATCCGTCGGCTAGCGTGGCCCCCCAGAACACAGGCACCCAGTCCACGGTCCGGACCACCGGGTTATCATAAGGAGCAGCCAGGTGGCTGGAGGAGGTGTGGAGGCGTGGGGCGGGGCCGGGGCTTCCGGGCCACCTGCAGGCGCCCACCCGGCAGCTCTCTGAGCCCCGAGTTTACCGAGATTTTGTTCCATGAGCACGATTACATCGTTGGCCATGAGCCACTGATTCACGCTGCAGCCGCTGTCCCTCTCCCCTCCCAGGAGGTGGGCAGGCAGTGGGGCTGTAAGATGCACCCCACCCTGTGGCTTTAGGTTTAGGAGCTGTGTGCCAGGACTGGGGGCCAAGATCCGACGCGTTTCTCCCGTAATTCACAGCGCGGATCCCGCTGGGCACAGAGGCTGGGGGTGATGGGAGGCTGACAAGCGCGTCCGCCTTCATCCCCTCCCTCCTCTTTGGGCTGAGCCTT
This sequence comes from Neophocaena asiaeorientalis asiaeorientalis, assembly GCF_003031525.2. NCBI lineage: Eukaryota > Metazoa > Chordata > Mammalia > Artiodactyla > Phocoenidae > Neophocaena > Neophocaena asiaeorientalis. The sequence continues at coordinate 1,671,589 of NW_020172691.1, forward strand.
GTGGCCACGCAGGTTCCCAGTGGGCCCAGCCCCCCGGGGCCTGTCCCTTCAGGTCCTTCCAGTTACCTGACACCCCTCTGCCCCCAACGTGGACCCCAGAGCCCTCAGCTCTTCCCACCCCTGGTCCAGCAGGACGGGGTCCCCGCAGCGCCCTGGACAGGTGGGCGATGGGCAGCCCGGCCCCTCCCGGGAGGCAGCCTCGTGGGGTGGGGAGGGGGCCGGGCACGGCGAGCCACCCATGGTCGAGCGCGTCACCTCGGTGGGGGGCGTGTGGCGCCGTGGCTGCTCGCGTCTTGACCTCTGGGATCAGACCCAGCTCTGCCACCAACCAGCTGGGTCCCCGGAGGCCGGTCACTGGACCCCGTTGTCCCTGTTCACCCTCTGCAACGTGCGTGCCCCGAGGACCCCCTCACAGGTGGTCGTGAGCGCTGACCGAGTCGGTTTGTGTGGAGGACAGAGAACAGTGAGGCCAGCAGATGAGGAAAGAGCTTGTCAGTCGCGGTTCTGGGCAGGGGCCCGCCTCGTCACCTAGGGCCTCCCGGGAGCACGAGGGTTCGGCAGCAATGAGGGGAGGGGTGGCTGGGGACTGGAGCCTGAGGTGTGCGTCCCCGGGAAGGAGCAGCTCAGGATCGGCTAGAATGATCCGGGGCTCTGGGCCTACCCAGGGTGATGAGCGCGGGGGGACGGTGGCCCCGAGTGTGGGAGCCCTGTACAGAAGGGGCTGGGGTGCATCCCTGCGCTGGCTGGTTTGCATCAGAAAGTGACAGAAGCGGTTAATGCAGGTACCAGGCCCGACCCAGGGCTCAGCGACAGTTCTCGTTACTCAAGAAAAACGCTGTCCCGCTTCGGCCGGTGCTGTGCCTTGTGGTGGAGGAAACCGGGACTCGGAGGACTGTGGGACCCCAGCTTCCAGGGTGGGCTGGGCGCGGGGGCCCCGAAGTCCTGCGGAGCGGCAGGCGCGTGGAGCTTCGAGGCTGGGGGAGCCGAGGGTGTGCACGCTGGGGCTGCGCAGACCGCCTTGACACTTGAGAACCACTGGCCGGAGGGACCACGGGGACGCCCGGGGAGGAGGGCGCCCAGGAGAGGCGGCCTGCTGGCGCGGGGCGAGGTCCTCAGTGCCGCCCCACCCTCCCAGGGCGCCCTGTGCTCCTGCCCAGTCGTGGCCCTTGGGGCCGTGAGGCTGCAGGGAGGCCAGTGTCTGGCACGGCGCCTGCTGCCTGCAAACGCCCGGCGTCCCTCGGGCTGCTTCTGAGCCAGGCGTGCCCGACGAGCCCCTGCTCCTGGCAGAGCCAGCGGGCACGCTCCCCCAGCGCCCCTCCTGTCCTCCGACAGGCATGGCTGTTCAGCCCGGGAGCGGGGCGGGCGCGCTGAGTCCTGGGCCGGGCAGGGGGTGCAGCCTGGGCAGGTCCTCAAGGCGTCCCTCCTGCTGCTGGCCCGGCAGGGGCCCCAGGGAGCCGGTGCCTTTCTCTGCACCCCACGTCGCTCCCTCCCCCAGGCTGGTCCATTTCTCCCTGTTTCTGAAAACCAGATAGACCCTGAAGGGACAGAAACTTAGCTCCTTTGAAATGGCTGAAGCTTAGGCTGTCACCTTGGGGTAACTCCTGTGGAGGGTCCTAACAGTTAGGACCCGAGGCCCTTTCTCTCCCATCTCCCTCCTCTCATCCGCCTCTTCTCCCTTAACCCCGCTCCGTGCCCCCGCCCCCCGATCTCACGGCCGTCTTCTTCCTTCAGAAAATCAAGAGCATCAAGAAGAAGCTGAGTCTCCTGTGCATCGACTTCAACAAGAACCTGAACGAGGACACGACCTTCCTGCCATTCACGCGCGAGGAGTTGGGTGCGTGCGGGCCCCGCGCGGGGGTGGAGAGGCGTCCGTGTGCCCCTGACCCCCGGGAGGGCCTTCTTCCGCGGGGGTGCTCAGAGTGTTTGGGTCCCAATGTTCTGGATCCTTCCTTGGGGGCGGTTGCGGTCTGTCTACCGAGATTCTGCCCCAAAGGGAGTTGTCCCCCAAGACCCCACCCCCACCCTGCTCTCTGTGATGTTTCTTTAATCTCACAGGGTCCTCCCCAGCCTGACCAGGCGTGGGGTCTTGAAGGGCTGGGGCCTGGGCGGCTTTTGCAACTTCTGCCCTCTTCCTCGAATGCTTTATTTTGAAAACTCACACCTGTAGGGAAGTGGCAAGAATAGCACCAGGGAGACCCCATGTGCTCCCCGGGCCCGGCCTCCCTACGTGGATGCCGTGTGTGCTGTTCCTGCGCCAGGGCCTCCGGACATGTCTCTAGGAGCAAGGGCACCTCCTGAGTCCCCGGGTGCAGGCAGCCCTCGGGAAGCAGAGCGTGGAGCGGTCCCCCAAGCCGTCCCGATGGCAGTCTTTATGTTTCTGGCCCCATCTGGCTTGAGCCAGGCCTCAGGCATTGCATTTAGTTCCTGTCTCTCCAGGCTCCTTCCCTGCTGATCGGTTCCTGAACCTTTTACAAACTTGCTTCCGTCTTGCCCACGCTGATAGTTTTGCAAAATCTAGGCCAGGTGGGCAGCGGCCTGTCAGTTCTGCCCGGGGTTCAGATGGGGCTGAGCATCGTTACCGGTTCTGTGTAACAGGCTGTTGCATAAGATGTGACACCTCGTTTGCCTCTGGGCGGGTGGGTTTTGGGGACACCCACGGATGCACGCTGACCCAGGCAGATGCTTCAGGTCCATCACGCCAACCTCTGCTGCCCTAACTTCTGGTCCCCAACCCCCTGTCCCGGGCAGCAAGACCCAGGTGGCTCCTGGGGTTCACGGGCCAAAGGGTGATCCCGGGCCTCCGGAAACTGGCAGCTGAATCTGCTGGCACAAGCTGTCCTGTGGGGCTGCTTTCCCCCCATCTGTCCAGCCCAGGGGCCCTGCTGTCATGGCCCGGCCTCCCGGGCGAGAGGGTGAACTCCAGCTCCATGCAGCAGACATTCAGAGCCCTGGTGACCTGTCTCACAGGGCTGGGGTGGCGGCTGGACATGTGTGGCCAGCCTGGTGGGGTTTGACCCCGTCTGCAGTTTCAGTTCCAGCTGAGCAGGAGCCTCGCTGGGTTATTTTCTCCGGTTGTGGAAGGATCCCTGGTGTCATTTTACAGAAACATAGATGGTGTGTTCTTTCTCTGTTTTCTCCCTGCTTCCTGTCCTTCCTCTCTCGCCCTCTCTCCCTCTCCCTCCCTCCCTCTCTTTCTCTACCTCTATCCCTCTCCTTCCCCCTCCCCCCTCCTTCCATCTCCCTCCCTTCCCCTCCTCCCTCTCCCCCTCTCCCTCCCTCCCTCTCTCCATCCCCTCCCTCCCTCTCTCAAGAGAGAGTCATACACACACATAACACTTTGGTTTCTTTCCCTAAATCTCAGTCCTAAGGCAATTTTCTCTAGGCGTCTTCTCTGTAAAGGCGCTATTCTCCGTTCACAGTCAGTCATTTCTCCAGAGAAGCTTGGAGGTTTGTTCCTCTCATTTGTTTTCACCCACTAGTCCTGTGTAATATCTTAGTTTGTATCTTCTTGTAAGTCAGAACTCACCCCCACTGCCCCACCCCACCCCCCAGTACTTGCTGACCAGTGTCTTTGTATGTGTGGGCTTCCAGGTCCTGGTCTTCCTGGTGGGGTGCGGTCCCCTGCTGTCATCACTTACTTAGATGCTCATTGTCCCAGTGTGGCCTCGAAGAGCCCCTCAAGTGGACGTGTCCCTGTGATTCTTCAAGCACCTGCTATTTGACACAGGGTGGGCCGGGCTCACTTTGTCCTCTCCCTGGCCCAGCCCGGCCTGGCCCTGGTGGGATAGTCAGAACGAAGGTCTGGCTGCTGGGTGTGCGCCCAGATGCTGGGAGCTATTGCTTCTAGGCCCCCTCAGCTGACGAGAGCTGTGTGCACACACGCGCGCAGACACACATCCATGAGTGCCTACCAGTGCCTTCAGCTCAGGTCGAGCATCTAGGGATTCGCCTCGTGGCACCCCTTCCATGCTTTCACCACCTTGTCCAACAGTGAGAACCGGCTCCTGGGTAAGTGTGAGGCTGAGAGAGAGTCACAGGGTCTTCCAGTCCCAGTAGGGAGGAAGAGCCGGTTCGGGGCGAGGGTGGCTCTCCCTCAGCTGTTGCTTGTTGGGTTAGGGTTAGAGTCACGGGCACACCTGTCGGGGCCTGCCGAGACGGCCCACCTGAGGGGGATCCTCTAGGGTTCCTCCACCCCTCCCTCAGCTCCCAGGCCCCAGGCCCCAGGCCCCAGGGCTGAGCTGGGTGGCGAGGCTGGGGCATGAGGGGTGGTGGCCTTGCATCGCCCAGGCTGTGAGGCACAGGTCCCTGGAGGTTTTAGTCTGAGGGCGATGCACCCGGGTCTCCATGCTAAGAGGACAGGCCAGGTTGGAGGCCAGCCATTGCAGCAGTGCTGACAGCTGGGATGGGGCGGGGGCACCGCCCAGTCAGGGCTGCCTGGCGGGTTCTGCCTTCCACTGGTGCCATCCACCCAGAAAGGACACAGAGGAGACGGCAGCCCATGCCATCCCGGGGTGGATGCCGTCCTGGGCTGGAGCCTGTCCTGGGGTGGACGCCGTCCCAGGGTGGACACTGTCCCGGGTGGACGCTGTCCCAGGCTGGAGCCTGTCCCGGGGTGGACGCTGTCCCGGGGTGGGCACTGTCCCGGGTGGACGCTGTCCCAGGCTGGAGCCTGTCCCGGGGTGGACATCGTCCTAGGGTGGACACTGTCCCGGGGTGGGCACTGTCCCGGGGTGGAGCCTGTCCCGGGGTGAACGCCGTCTGCAGGTGCAGGCTGGCCTGGGTGGAGCTGAACATAGCTTTTCCTCCCCGAGGGCATCTTGATGAGGAGAGCAGCAGCTGTCTGAGGCGGGAGAGCCCTTGACGTGGCTCCTTTGGGTGCAGAGGTGGGAAGTGGGCGTTTGGGTAGGCCGCACCGGGCACTGTGCTCACTGCTGGCTCCCATTCCTCACTTCCCACGCGGGAGGGACGCCCTCCCTTCCCACCTGGGTCGGGCAGCCCACGGGGTCCTTTCAGAGCTCCCCGATTTGGCTCCCACAGGAGGGCTCCCTGAGGATTTCCTGAACTCGCTGGAGAAGACCGAGGATGAGAAGTTGAAGGTCACCCTCAAGTACCCGCACTACTTCCCCCTCCTGAAGAAATGCCACGTGCCCGAGACCAGGAGGAAGGTGGAGGAGGCCTTCAACTGTCGGTGCAAGCGGGTGAGGAGCCCGCCTCTGCCGGCTCAGTGCCCGGAGGGGCCCACGAGCTCGCTCCGCCCCTAGCAGGTGTCCGGGGGTCTGCCTCCATCCCCCAGGCTCCCCGGGGCAGGGGTCTGAGCCTCTTCCTGAGCTCGTGCTTCTGCTCCCTCGCTCTCGAGCCTTAGCCTCAGGTCCTCTCCCTCTCGGGTGTTGCCGGATGCCCGAGGAGCTCGGATTCACAGAGGTCCCCCCCATCCCCTCTCTGTGCCTAGCATGTGGGCCTGGCCTTCTCGCTGTGGCCCGGGCACGGCCTTGACATTCAGACATCGGGTTCTGCAAGGACACTTGTGTTTGGTCCATACTGCGTGTGGCTGCAGTCTGCTTCTCCCATTTAGCATCTTCAGTAGATGGGGGCTGTGCATGAGCCCTTCATCTTCCCCGCAGACACCACTGGTGCTCGCTCGGCCTCGCGGGGGATGCGGGGGGCACGGGGGACAGTCCTGTGTCCCCGCCTTCTCGGCCTGCAGACAGGCCACGTTGGTCCTGTGGTGACTGGGGGCTCCCAGGAGAACCCCACCGCAGAACCGGAGAGGTGGCCCCCGAGAAGGTGGCGTACGCCTGGGGCCGGGCCTCATCCGTGAGCCACGGGCCACCTGCAGCAACAGGTGTCTCACCGTCCAGGGGCTGGGTGTTCAGGCGCCGTGGGGTTGAGCTGCTGTCTGCACGGCAGCCGTGTTTGTCTTGTTGAGCCCGGGGAGGCCCCTTGGTGGCTCCTGGAGAGCTTGGCCGCATTGCTTCCCGCCCTTGGCCTTACAGCCCATCACGGTTCACGATCTTTCTGGTTCCGAAGGACCTGTCTATAAAGACCACATGGTAGGACAGCACCAAAGTGTCTAGAAATCTGGGCCAGGAGGAGGAGGGAGGGGTATTGGCTGTGCGCGCCAGCGGCCTGAGAGCCCTGCCCACCTGCAGAGACCTGGCCCGGGGCCCCACGGGGAGGGCATGGCCCATGGTCCCCAGCACCGGCCGTCTCTGGGTTCCAGGAGAACTGCGCGATCCTTGGGGAGCTGGTGAGCCTGCGGGCCCAGAAGTCCCGCCTGCTGGGGTTCAGCACGCATGCCGACTACGTGCTGGAGATGAACATGGCCAAGACCAGCCAGGTGGTGGCCACTTTCCTAGGTAACCCTGCCTCCCCCTGGGGCCCAGTGGGGAGCGGGGTCAGGCGGACCTGGACTGGACGCGGTGCTGCCTGAGACCCCACTGTGTCAGCCTGGGGGTCACCTTCCCAGACCCTTCATTATGCCTCGAGGGGCACGGGGTTGGGGGCGGCTGGGGAGCCGCCCCAGGGACGTAGCCGAGCCTCTCCCCTTCGCCCACAGATGAGCTGGCCCAGAAGCTGAAGCCCCTCGGGGAGCAGGAACGGGCCGTGATCCTGGAGCTAAAGGAGGCCGAGTGCCAGAGGCGGGGCCTGCACTTTGACGGGCGCATCAACGCCTGGGACATGCGCTACTACATGAACCAGGTGGAGGAGACGCGCTACCGCGTGGACCAGAACCTGCTCAAGGAGTACTTCCCCATGCAGGTGGTCACGCGCGGGCTGCTGGGCATCTACCAGGAGCTGCTGGGGCTGACCTTCGACCTGGAGGAGGGCGCCACCGTGTGGCATGAAGATGTGACGCTCTACACGGTCCGGGACACGGCCTCGGGCAAGGTCATCGGCAAGTTCTACCTGGACCTCTACCCTCGGTGTGTGCTTGGGGGAATGTGTCGGCCATGGGCCGGGGATCCTCTGCGGAAGCTGGGCCTCACCCCGCGTCCCTCCCCAGGGAAGGGAAGTACGGGCATGCGGCCTGCTTCGGCCTGCAGCCCGGCTGCCTGCGGCAGGACGGGAGCCGCCAGATCGCCATCGCGGCCATGGTGGCCAACTTCACCAAGCCCACGCCCGACGCACCCTCCCTGTTGCAGCACGATGAGGTGGAGACCTACTTCCACGAGTTTGGGCACGTGATGCACCAGCTCTGCTCCCAGGTGGGTGCGGGCGCGGGGCTGCGGGCAGGAGCGGGGGAGGGCCCAGGCACGCATGGTCCTCAGGCATGTCCTCGCCGCGGGATTCTTCAGCCGACGTCACCCCGGACGTGGCAACGCCCTCGGTGTCAGCTTCCATCGTCAAACCCCACTCACTGAGCAGGTAAACAACGGAAATGGATGTCCTGGAGGCTCTGGAGGCTGGAAGCCACTGATCAAGGTGTCAGGGCTGGTTCCTTACATGTTAAATACATGTACTCAAGAGTTGCCTTTAAAAAAGAAAAGAAAGGAACGTTGCCTGCAAGTCTGGTGACAGCCAGTGATGAGAACCAGAGGGAAGGCTCTGGGGCCGGGAACGCCGCGCCCAGTGAGGCCCTGGGGCTGCTGCCAGTCTCGGTGGAGGCTCAGCAAGTCCCAGTGACTTCCCCACGTGGGACCCCCAGCTGAGCGGCCGGGCCCAGGACCCACTGCTTGCTCAGTCTTCCTGCGGTCAGCCCTCCGTCCCGAGAGCGATGCTGTCACAGGCTGCACCGGAGCACATGGGGACAGTTCACTGAGCTGTGCAGCCGTCACTACTGCCATGTTTTGGAACATTTTCATCACCCCGAAAGTGTCCCACATGCCCTTAGCTATCACTCCCTCCCCAGCCCATGACAACCAGGAACCCACTCTCTGACTCTGTGGATCTACCTGTTCTGGACGTTTCCCATCAGTGGAGTCACACCCTGTGGGTCCTTCTGTGTCTGGCTTCTCTCACTGAGCATCGTGTTCTCAGGGTCCGTCCACGTGGTAGTGAGTGTCAGGGCTTCACCCCTCTGTGTGGCTGAGGGATGTCCCCGTGTGTGGAGGGACCTCTTATTACTAGTATGTTTATGAGCAGAAGGTTTTGACTTTGAAGTTCAGCCTATTAACTGTTTTCTTGCACGTTTTGTGTCCTATGGAAAAAATCCTTCTCTAACCCGAGGTACTGAGTTTCTCCTGTCTAGTTTCTTCTGCCTTTTCTGCCTAGAAGTTTTGTAATCAAGCCTTTAATTTTGTTGTTGTCCACTATGGTGGAGTGTTGTCTGTGGTGTGAGGCTGGGGGTCACCCTCTGTCACCACGTTGTCGCCACCGATCCCCACGCAGCCACATGTGATGTGTGTTTCTGTTTAAAGACACCTGGTCTGATAGCAATTGTTGATTCACTCACGGCGGGGTTGTAACCCTCGCCTGAAGGAAGCTCGTCTGACACACGCACTGTCCCCGTGAGCACGTCACCGCCCTCCTGCACTTGGGACACCGGCCAACACTTCAGCTCTATGCTCGGAGCCATGTCGAGCAGAGAAATCACCCCAGAAACACAAAAATGCACACATTGGAGCATTCAGCAGACCGTGAGAAGGACGCTAGTTTGCAACTGGGGCTTGGAACCGGAAGTTGGGGGTCAAGTGACCCAGGAGTGAGGAGGCAGCGTCTGCCCTGCTCCCTGGGGCCTGGGAAGGACATGCCGGGGTCACTGGGCTCGTGTGGACCCACACCTGCCGGGCCTGGGTTCCAGCCGCACTCCGTCAGGCGCCGTGTATTCAGGAAGAATTTCAGGCACGAAAGAGGAGCAAAGAGCGCCTGCCAACGGCCGCCATCCGGTTGCGCCGTGTCCGCACCTTTGCCTCCTGGGTGCGGGGCTTTGGCTGGAGAGTGTTGGCTCCGTGGGTGGGGAGGGGGCGCGGTGATCCACGGGGTGGCGGGCTCTCTGCACCCCTGTGTTCCGGGCAGGTCTGGGGTCCGGGTGGGCCCTCCTGCAGCTCCACAGCCTGCCTTGCAGGCCGAGTTCGCCATGTTCAGTGGGACACACGTGGAGCGGGACTTCGTGGAGGCACCTTCGCAGATGCTGGAGAACTGGGTGTGGGAGGTGGAGCCACTGCTCAGGATGTCCCAGCACTACCGCACGGGCAGCGCCGTCCCCCAGGAGCTGCTGGACAAACTCATCAAGTCCCGGCAGGCCAACACAGGTGCGGCCGGGCCAAGGGAAGGGAAGGGGGCTCCCAGACCGCCCGGCTGGAGAGGGCGGCCTGGAGACAGAGCCAGTCCCACGTCTCCTTCCTCCTGCCCCCCAGGCCTCTTCAACCTGCGCCAGATCGTCCTGGCCAAGGTGGACCAGGCCCTGCACACGCAGACGGCCGCAGACCCAGCCGAGGAGTATGCCCGCCTCTCCCAGGAGATCCTCGGGGTCCCAGCCACGCCAGGTAGCCACGCGCGAGGCAGGCCCACCTTAGGGGTTGGGGTGGCGGCCACTGCCCGGGTCAGGAAGATCGTCTAGTGGTGTGTGAAGGGGGACCGACCGACACCCTCCGGCCGAGGCCGTCGGACCTCTGGCCTCTTCCCGCCTCGGTTCTTGGGCTGGTCCCTCCCTCTGTGGCCCGTGGAGGCCAAGGGTGGGGTGGGCGGCTCAGCAGGTGCTTTCTGGAGAGCCTGGAAGGGGCAGGAGAGGGCTTCATACCCCGGACAGAACGCATCCACAGGTTTGCACGTGCATGTCGGTGTGGACACGCGGTTCACTCCCTCGTGAGCGCTTTAATCCGTGCTCTCCCCGTGGCGGAGGGCGAGCCCTGATTCACCCCTCAGAGCCTCGGCAGCTGACCTTGTAAGAGGCTTAGAGGTGAACCCTCATGAGCTTCAGCAGAAAGTGGGCAAAGATTTATTTGTGTCCCTCCACTGAGTTGCCCGCAAGGTCCCTGTTTTCTTGAAGTGTTGGGCCAATTCTCCCTCTAGTGGCAGGGGTCTCAGACAGGGCTGCTTTGAGGCCCCCGCTCTCGGGAAGGGGCACTGAGGGGCCAGGGGGCCGGGCAGGAGCCTCTCCACGTGTGTCCCAGGGACCAACATGCCCGCGACCTTCGGCCACCTGGCAGGCGGCTACGACGCCCAGTACTATGGCTACCTGTGGAGTGAGGTGTACTCCGCGGACATGTTCCACACACGCTTCAAGCAGGAGGGCGTCCTGAGTGGCAAGGTGAGAGGCCGGCCTGCTGCGCAGACCAAGACCGCGGTCCTCGGCCTGGGCCTAGATGCCTGTGCCACCCGCCTGGGCCTGCCCGGCCCTGAGGACCCTGCCCTGGTCCTCCTGCTCCCCTGCCCTTTGTTCAGCCACAGCAGAGGTGGCTACACCCACACCCCCAGATCCCCTCCCTTGGGTGCTGCTGGCCCCTGGAGCCACGGGTGGGGCTACTCCACCCTCCTGCAGCCCCGCCCCCTCTCGGCAGGTGGGCATGGACTACAGAAGCTGCATCCTGAGGCCGGGCGGCTCCCAGGACGCCAGCGTCATGTTAAGGCTCTTCCTGGGTCGGGACCCCAAGCAGGACGCCTTCCTCCTGAGCAAAGGGCTGCAGGTTGAGGACTGCGAGCCGCCAGCCTGCTGACGGCACGGGGTTCTGCCCACCCCAGTGGGCCGGGTGCCTTAGTGCCCCACCGGGGCAGGGGAGGGGCCGCGTGTCCCCCCAGCCCCTGAGTCCCCGGCAGCCGGCCTGGGCCAAAAGTCTCCACCTGGATGTGTCTAGAGAGCCTGGCGTCAAGGCTCCCACTTGTTGCACTAATACAGCCCCTTCCTGGGGAGCTTTCCTGGTTAAAACACGGTTCTTTGAAACGGAGGCATTAAAAAAAAGGCTCCAGTCCTGGTCTCTGACTGCCATCCCTTCCACCACAGGAGTGGCATGGGGGCCATCACTCTGGCGGGAGTTCTGACCTTGGTCGGGGATCGGCCCTGGGGCCGTTGAAGGCTGCTCTCCGCTGGTGACGTGTCTGGGTCACTGGGAGACGGCTGAGCTGTGGGGTGAGTTCAGGCGGGGATGGCCCCCCCACCCTCGCCGGGCCGGCTCTCCAGTGACGTGGTGTCAGTCTCCTGCCAGCCTCTCGCCCGTCACTGTTTGGCATGTCGGGGGCTGTGATTGGCGGGAGCTGGTTCTGGCGGTGGGCACAGCTGCGGGGAGCCCGGCCGTGGCTGGCCCTGTCCCCGTGCCCTGTCCTGCTCACGGCCGGCCGGCTCTGCTCCCTCTGGTCACCGGCAGTTCGTGAAGTCTGGGCCACAGCAAGGGGCTGTCTTTCTGGGTCCTAGCAGTTCTTCCCAAAGGCCTTAGAAGTGTTTTTTGGTGGCAGTAGGAATTCAGAGAGGGTGCTGCACCACTGGAGCGGGTAGGGTGGGCTGGACCGTCCTGTGTGTCCTTCCCTGGCCTTTGAGCTCCTCGGGAGCCCTGCCTCCGGCCCTTTGTCCCCACAAAGGACGCCAGGCAGCGGAGCGAGGGCGCGGGCAGCGCCCTGACCTTCTCCCTGGGGCCCAGGCGGGCAGGCCGTGCCACGCTCTGTCCTCCCCTCAGCCCGCCCGCCCGTTCTCACCCGCCCTGGGCCAGTCGGCTGTGGACCAGGCTGTGGTGTCTGCCCTTCTGCAGCACTGGCTCAGCTCTCTGCACCCACTTCTGTGCCTTCTGTGTTCTGGGCTGGTCGCTGGCCCAGAGCCAGTGGGTGGGTGCCCCGTGGCCAGGAGGGCTGTTCGTATGAATTACCTGGGGCTCGAAAAGGAGCACAACCTGCCTTCCGTCCGGGCACCTCTCGATGGATATGGAAGTGGCGTGTCGGGGCCTGGGGGCTGCTCGTCTTCCTCTGCACCGAGCCCCCAGACGGTCCCCAGCTGATGCAAAATCCAGGTGTGGCATTGGCACCCCAGCTGTGTGCTGGGCAGTCCGTTGCAGGAGCCACAGGCCTCGGGCCGGTGGGCCACAGGGTTCCCAAGCGGGCAGATCAGGACCGAGAGGGTGAGGCCTTTCCCCAGGTCCAGGGCCCAGACTGAATGCCGGCTGGAGGCCCATCTGCTCACTGCCCACCCCCCAGCCCCCGCCCTCGCACCAGCCCCCAGCGCTGAGCTCAGGTGTTTGATGCCCAGGCTCCGTGGTCACTGAAGGACTTGGAAGCAGGTTGCCCCACAGAGGCTGTTGTTCTCAGAGCCCTGGGCAGGGGGCAGGGAGGACAGGCACAGAACCTTGCTGGGGTGTGGTCGCCAGGGCAGCCGGAGCAGCCTCCACACAGTAAGTAAGGGCATCTCACCAAAAGCAGTGCATTTCTCCAGCCGCCCTGGGAGCTGAGCTCAGGTCCTGGCGCAGGAAGGGCCAGCGGTGCAGCTGTTACCTGTCACTAGGGGGTCGTGCCACCTCTTAGATCCTCCCCCTGTCCCCTTCAGGGGTTGCGACAGGACCCCTGCAAATCGGGTTGTCACTCCTCCCCATCCCCTACCCCTCCTCCATGAGGGTGGAAGGAACACATTTTTAAAAAGGATGGAGTTTGGGCTTCTGGTGGCACAGTGGTTAAGAATCCGCCTGCCAATGCACGGGACACGGGTTCGAGCCCTGGTCCGGGAAGTTCCCACATGCCGTGGAGCAACGAAGCCTGTGCGCCGCAACTACTGAGCCTGAGCTCTAGAGCCCGCAAGCCACAACTACTGAGCCTGCGTGCCACAACTACTGAGCCTGCGTGCCACAAATACTGAAGCCCACGCACCTGGAGCCCTTGCTCCGCAACAAGAGAAGCCACTGCACTGAGAAGCCTGCACACCGCAATGAAGAGTAGCCCCTGCTCACCGCAACTAGAGAAAGCCCGCGCGCAGCAGTGAACACCCAACACAGCCAAAAATTTATTTATTTGTTCATTTAAAAAAATTGATGAAACAAGCGTCTATCCAGGGATGGTTCGATACAAAAAATCTAGTCCCTCCACACGCGGGAGCATCGCTTCGCCGTGAAAAGGAGAGAAACACTGACACTCGTTTACAACGTGGATGGACCTTGAGAACACGATGCTCAGTGAGAGAAGCCAGACACAGAAGCAAGCTGTGACGTTAATTGTAGGTGTCAACTTGACCGGGCTGAGGAACGTCTGGATAGCTGGTAAAACATTTCCGGGTGTGTCTGTGCAGATGTTTCTGGAAGAGATTAGCATTTGATTCAGTAGACTGAGAGATCCGCCCTCACCCATTTGGGTGTCATCCGACCCATCAAGGGCCCAAGTGGAACAAAAAGACAGCAAAAGGGCAAGTTCCTTCTCTCTTCTTGAGCTGGGACGTCCCTCTCTTCCTGACCTGGAGCTCCTGGTTCTCGCGCCCTTGGCCTCGGACTGAATCACACAGAGCCCTCCATAATTGTGTGGCCAATTCCTATGGTAAACCTCTGCTATGCTCTGTTTCTCTGGAGAACCCTGACTGCTGTGGCCACAGTGTCTGATTCCGTGCATGTGAAATGTCAGAAGGTAAATCCGTAGACGAGTGGTTGCCAGGGCTGGGACTGTAGGGGGCTTGGGGGTAATGGCGCAAGTGTAAGGGGTTTCATTTTCTGGCCGATGATCATTTTTTTGTTTTGGCCACACCGCCCAGCTTGCGGGATGTATCTTATTTCCCCAGCCAGGGATTGAACCCAGGCCCTCAGCAGTGAAAGTGCCAAGTCCTAATCACTGGACCACCAGGGAATTCCTGATAATGTTCTAGAATTGATGGTGGTAATGACTGCACAACTCTTTAATTTACTAAAAAAACCCACTGAATTGTGTACTTTTAAAGGGTGCACCTTAATATGTGTACATTATATCTCAAATTTTAAAAATAAATATCAGGGGGCTTCCCTGGTGGCGCAGTGGTTAAGAATCCGCCTGCCAGTGCAGAGGACACGGGTTCAAGCCCTGGTCCGGGAAGATCCCACATGCCGCGGAGCAGCTAAGTCTGTGTGCCACAACTACAGAGCCTGCGAGCCACAACTACTGAAGCCCGTGCACCTAGAGCCCGTGGTTCACAACAAGAGAAGCCCCTGCAATGAGAAGACCGTGCACCGCAACTAGAGAAACCCCGTGCACAGCAACGAAGACCCAACTCAGCCAAAACTAAATTATCAAAAAATTATATATATATATCAGGGGTTCAGGGAACCTGACGTCTGTGCACAGATCCTGGCCGGCCCTAGAGGTGTGGGGAACCAGCTTCGCGGGAGACAGAGGGCCCCTGGCAGCCTTGGGGAGAGCAGGCAGCCCACACGGGCCCATGAAGGAGCCTGGATGCACAGCTGCCTGGCCGCGAGTCTTTAAAAAATGACAAAAATTAACTTAGGCCGAGTGCAAAAAACTCGCCCCACGAGGGAGTACAAAGCGATTCCCTGGACTTCCTGGCGGTCCAGTGGTTAGGACTCCGAGCTTCTACTGCAGGGGGCACAGGTTCGATCCCAGGTCAGGGACATTCCATGTGCCGCGGTACAGACAAAAAGGGGGAAAAAAAAAAAGATTCTGTTTACGTGAAGCCCCAGAGGAGGCAAAACTGCTCCAGGTGACCGACAGAGGGGAGAGCCAAGTGGGTCCTGCAGCCGCTCATCTGGGCAGGAAGAGCTTATGCACAGGGCAGTGAAAGCAGGTGCCTTTCATTGCATGTAAATTTTATTTCAAACCCAACTCAATTCACAAAAGTAACCATGAGCCCACTCCAAAATCAACTGCCACAAGCACATTTTAATAACTGGAGGGGGAAGACTGAACGTGGAAATGGTGCAGGGAAGGCAGTTTTGTGGTTTTATATTCCTTGGCAACAAAGTTCTTTTCCTTGACTGTTCTCTCAAAACATGACCTTGGATGAGGCACCACTGCCACCCCGCCTTGGGCAGTGCTGGAGGGGCGCTCAGCAGCAGAGCTCAGACCCAGGCCCCCACTGAGCCTCACTGGCCGTGGTGTTTTTATCACATTGTTGCCTCAACACGTTTAAAAACTAATATATGTGTAGCTAAAAAAAAAAAAAAAATCACTAAAATCCCCATCATGGAAAATAGCCATGCCCAGCCCCATGCTCCCCGGACCAGACCCACTTTCAGCAGTTTTGGTGGCTTCTGGCATTTTCCTCTGTGTCTCAAAAAGTTATTTATGATGCTTCTCCCCTTCCTCCTGTTTTTTGGGTTTTTTTTAAGAAATTTATTTTTGGCTGCCTTGGGTCTTCATTGCTGCGCGCAGGCTTTCTCTAGTTGCAGCAAGCGGGAGCTACTCTTCGTTGCAGTGCGTGGTCTTCTCATTGCAGTGGCTTCTCCTGTTTCAGAGCACAGGCTCTAGGCGCAGGGGCTCAGTAGTTGTGGCTCGCAGGCTCAGTAGTTGTGGCAAACCGGCTTAGTTGCTCTGCGGCATGTGGGATCTTTCCCCACCAGGGCTGGAATCGGTGTCCCCTGCATTGGCAGGCGGATTCTTAACCACTTCGCCACCAGGGAAGTCCCTGAACATAAGTTATAATGAAGTAATTAATACTTCCGAGCGAGCATTCAAGCACACAAGAGAGAAGTCCAAGACCTTAAGAGAGGAACTGGGGTCCCTTAAGAGGGGGGGGGGCACCTGCCAGGGAAGACAGAGTTCGTGAAGAGAGGTGACGAACTCTGGGCCATCCAGTCGTGGACAGCTGTGGCCGAAGGACTCCATGGGGTGGGGGGCAGGTACCCAGGTCAGGTGAGGATGGCAGTGGACCAGGTGAGAGGTCAGTGCTGGACAAAAGGGGCGGGCTGCCCCCTCTCTCACCCAAAGAGCCCATGCAATTGGCCTGAGGTCCCGCAGCCAAGCAGGGACTAGGTCCCGGGTCCCCTCCGGGACCCAGTAGGACAACCTGGGTGGGGTAGATCCCAGCCCATCCATTCACCAAAAGAAATCCCACAGGGGGAAACCGGACGGCTCCTTCGCCCCAAAGGAAAAAAGAAGGCCCTGAAAGGCCGCTGGAGGAAGGGCCACCGGGACAGGTTGGCTTTAGGCGTGGGCACGCTAGGCTGCTCTCTGAGCATTAGAGGGCGGTGCTCACGTCCGAGGGCTCTGGCGGGTAGAAACCAGCCCAAGCCGGGAAGCACCACCACGTGGCGCGATCTCGGCTCGGGGCACTCTCCCGGGATGGGGGATGTGGGTGCCCGAGACCTCTCGGGGGGGCCCTAGGGGCCAGGTGCGTGCGGGGATCGCGCGGGGGAAGGGGGGCGGAGCCTGGAGGCCAGCCCTGGCGCTAGGGGCCTCGGGGGAGGGACACCGGCCCAGAGGCGAGGACTGGGGCGGGGCGCCTTCGCGCCCCCAAAAGAAGAGCGTGAACATGACCGAGTGCGTGCCCGTGCCCAGCTCCGAGCACGTCGCCGAGATCGTGGGTCGCCAGGGTGAGTGGCCGCCGTCGGGGGCGCCTCCCCGGGGGTCCCCTCGCGGCTCGCCCCAGGAGGGGCCACCCAGCCCAGCCCGCGGCTGGACACCAGACCCCGGCCACGCCCCGCGTGGGCTCGGGCCTCGGTGGCCGCCTGTGTGCCTTTGTCCTGCCGCTGGCCGCGGGAGAAAGTTGGGCGCAGCCCGCGCTCCTCCCCTCGGCGTTCCGGCCCCGCTGCCGCCTTTGTCTGGGCGCCTGCAGCCGGGAAAGGCCCCTGCGTGCAGCTCACTGCCCGGGCCCTGGGCCGCCACTGGTGGCATCCCGGGGATAAGGGGGCCGGGCTGGGCAGTGCCCGCTCCACACCCAAAACTGGCACGGGGCGGGTTCGCTCGGGTTTGGGGGGTCGCTGGGGCTGGGGGCGCGGGCGCTCCGGCAGTGTCGAGATAAGTTTGGCGGCACAGAGAGGGTGCATCGAGACTTGCCAGCCTGGGCACCCTGCTGGGGATGGGGAGCAGGACAGGATGAGAGAGGATCCCTACCGGGCTCTCCGCCCCCAGTCAGGGATTTGGGGGATGCACAAGGACCCCCCCCCGTAAAAGCCACTTTTGGGGTCCTGCCCCACAGCCCTCCCCTGGCCAGGTGGCCAGCAACAGACCCAGGGTGTGCGGGTCCCGGAGCGGCATTGTCGGAGTGTCCCTGTGGCTGCCCCATTGTTCTCTTTGTTAGAGAGCCAGGCTGAGATTTGCAGGGTGACATCAGGCCGGCGGCCGCTCATTGGCCCTGGAGCTGCGGGGCGGGCGGGCTGGAGGGTGGTGGGCAGTGCCCGGCCCAGCACACACCCACCCACCCTGTTAGCTGCCTGCCCACCAGCCTCAACTTTCTTGCCTTCCTGCCCGCACCTCCGGGCTCCCTGCTGCACAGCCAGGTTCTAGAACTTGGGGTGGGGCCTGGGCGGGGCTTGAGGTGGGGCTAGGGGTCCCTGCCTCTGGACCCTCAGTAACAGGAGCTAGAGAAGGGTGTTGAGAGGCTTGAGTCTCAAGGTGACCTGTCGTCCTAAGTGCCACGAGCAGAGGACCGCAGGGATGCCTTGGAGACCGCTCTCTACTAGTTCTGGGTGGGTGGGGCCAGGGGGTAGCAAGCCCTCTGGCTTCGGGCCCAGGTACGTTCAGTCATTCATTTGTCTTCCCCATGTGTGGACACAAGGAGGACCAGGCGTGGTGCTGGGCCCGGGGACCCGCTGTTAGGAATGGGAGCCGGGGGGAGGGGGACCCGTAAACCGTTCTCTGGGCCCTGCGGCTACCGGCAGGCACCACGAGACCACGACCGGACGTTTCCCCTCTGCCACCCAGTTGCCTCCTTCCTATTCAGGTCATCACCTTCTGCCGCCCCTGTCCCCAGTAACCTCACTGGGACCTGTAACAAGACAGCTGCTTCCCAGCTGAGTGTCCAGGAGCCTGTGGAGACTGAGGCTGGGGGCTGTCACCCGAGGTCACGAGACTGATCCACCTGGTGGTGGAGCCTGAGGACAAGTCCCATGTGAATGCGCGTGTCAGCCCCCCGGGGGTGCGGGCCGCAAGCAGGGGGCACCGATCCCTGGCCTACATGCTGAGCAGTCTGGTGGCTGGGTCGCCAGGCTCCACACTGACCACTGGTACCGCGTGTCCCTCTGGTACCCGCTGGTACCCAGGGTATCAGCCTGGGTTCCTGCGGATGGCAGACAGCAAGGCAGGCTCTGGGGGTCCCTGGGCCCTGACAGCTCTCCCTGCAGACTAGGGTGGCCCTGTGACTCTGAGCACAAGAGCCCCTCTCTGTGGCAGGGGGGAGAGCAGCTCCCTTGTCTTGGGGATTCTCAAGCCAGTTGCTGGTTCTTATCCCAGCACCGGGCCGGCACACTGTAGCCACCCCATGAGTGGGGTGCAGGGCACCAGGGAGGAGAGTACGAATGCCAGGACAGGTTGGCAACTGCAGCAGCCCTTGTGTCTCCCTACTCTAGAAGCATCTGTGGCTCCCAGTTTCTGCCACCAGTTCTCAAGCACAGCCTGGAGGACTCTGTGCTCTTCCTCCGGTTACCCACCCCGCTGTCCACCCTGTGCGTCCCTGGACATGGAACCTGTCCCCTGCTGTCCCTAGGGCAAGGGGCACGGCCTACCCTGAACTTATTATTTTCTGTCTGACCCCAGGCCCACGGCCACCCCCTTCTCTGGAGTGCAGGGTCAGGAGGTTCACCTGCCCGACCTCCTGTGCTGACGAGAGCCACAGACCCGGGCTCGCCCTTTCCTGGATACCCCCTTGCTGCTCTGTGAGCCTTGGTTTTCTCAGCCCTGAAATGGGTCCATGCACCTTCTGGGCACAGGCAGGAGATTATAGCCCCTGCGTTGCTCTCTCCTCTCAGAGGCCGAGGGGCCCAGAAGGTGCCCTGGACCCACTGAGAGGCAGCCTCAACCTGCCCTGAGGTGTCCCCCAGAGAGGATCCTGCAGCCTCGGGGCACAGACGGGGAGGGAGAGGCTGCAGGAGCGGAGGTGCCGCCAGAGCTGGTCGGCAGGGCCCAGATATGAGCCCTAGTCTCCTGGCTCTTCCTGCCCTGCAGGGAGCAGGGGTGAGTCAGGAGAGAACCTTCCACCTTCCAAAGCTCCAGGGTTGGGGGTGGTGGGGAGGTGGCCCCCTTCCACAAACAGGAAAAGTGGAAACTCAGAAGGGGCGGTGGAGAGCCTGTCACCCTAGCTGGTCATCAAATGTCAGGGGGCTGGCGCCCAGTTCCTTCTGAGACCCTCCCCTGCGCCCCCCGCCTTGCTGCCTTTGCCCCAGTTGGCAGAATGGCCGTGGGTGGGGTGGCCGGGGTTGGGTCTTCAGAGCCAGGCCTGGGTCTGCAGCACACTCGGCTCACGGTCGGGAGCGAGTGACCTGCCAGCCAGCCAGGGTCCCTTCCATCATCCCTCGCTCGCTGTTCTCTCCCTTGTGCGGGGCCCCACCCCTGTGGGACGCTGCAGGCCTGTCGGGGGCCCCTGCCTTGACGTTCTTACCTACCCACTGGGGGGCGTAGGAAGAACGGGGCCCCCGGGTGGCAGGTCACACCCTTCCGTGCCTGCACGGGGCTTTCCCTGGCCCTGTTTCACAGGTGAGCCAGCTTTGCCCCCAGACACCGTACTGTGACTCAGCCTCGCCCTGGGGACAGCACCCTGCTGTGTTGGGAGTGGCAGTATATCGGGCTGACTTGTCCCAGCCCTGGCCTGCTGGAACTCTGTCCCTGCTGTCCCCTTAGCCAGCGGTGCTCCCCCGGCACGCAGCCTCCTCCCCAGGGCGGCCCCTCAGCTCCCCGCACATGGCTTTGAGGTTCCCTTGATAAGTGTGGCCTGTGGTCACCACGTGGGCTCCTTTGGAGCAGAGCCCGTGTGGCCTGGTTCCCTGAATGCCCAGTGCAGGGGTGCCTGGACCCCAGTACAGGGTCACGAGCAATGGGAAGCAGGGCTGCCTGCATCTAGGCCCCCCGTGGGGACCCTTGGCCCTGCCCCTCTTGAGGAGGGTTCGGCTGCCATAGGGTGGGGCCTGCTGGGGCCTGGGGCAGTCAGCCACCTTCCCCGGTTATCTGAGTTGGAATCCTGGGGCAGGGCCCGGGAAGCTGCATTTCTGCTGCACCCACCAGTTGGCGGTAGCCCCAAGGATCACTCCTGGAAACCCAATTTCCTGCCTTGTGCAGTTCCACTCCCCCCCCCCCCCGCCAGGCTCTGCCACCTCTCAGGGTCTTAGCGTGGGTGGGGTTTGGGGGATAGTGGATGTCACAGCTGAAGTCTAGATGGTTAATTGGGCTCTACTTGGCCACTGAGGCCTCCATCCAAGGCTGCTCTCTGGGTCAGAGCAGGATGGGGGCCGGCAAGCGGGAAGCTGCAGGGTCCTTCCCCAGCCCTGACCTGCCCAGGGGTCCCTTCCCCACCGAGGCTCCCCCATGAGGACAGGCACCGGTCTGGGGCCACTCTCCAGTCTGTGGCCGGTCGGGTCCTGCCCCAAACCTGTGAGGCTGGGTGTGTTTCTGCCCTCCTTTGGCAGGTGAGGAAACTGAGGCATGGATGGTCCCTTGAGTGCCCAGGGCAGTCCCAGTCTGCCGGCCCTTACAACACAGTCCCCCAGCCTCGGGGAGTCCAGAAAGTCAGACTTAGGGTGTGAGGAGAAACTCTGAGAAGTGTGTGCTGGGGCCTGGCCCAGCATAGTCAGAGCGGGTTTCCTGGAAGAGAGGGTGCCGGGCTGTGATGTGATGCAGAGAAGGGAGAGGACGGTGGGGTGCAGCAGTGAGGATGACGTGACAAATGGGAAAGGTCAGGCGCAGGGGAACTGCAGGAGGGGCCTCCCCAGCCAAGTGGGGAGGAGACCATCCAGGCAGGAGTGGAGGCAGCCCAGGTCAGCAGCCACCGACGGGGAGGACACCGGGTGCAGTGGGGATGGCTGGGGGCCAGGACACGAGGCCGGGAGATGGGAGGAAAGCAGTGTCTCCCTGGGAGATTTCAGACCCCCACTCAGCTGGCCCCCTTTTATTCAGCCATGGATGGGGGGCTCCTGCCCTCTTTGCCTCCTCACCTCTTTGTGCTGGGGGTGAGGCTGCCCCCCGCCCAGGCCCCGTGTCTCTGACTTCCTTGGGGGCAGGCAGACAGCTCGTCCCGCTAACTTTGTATTTTCCCTCGCTGAGAAGTTAGCCACGCTGTTATACCGCTCAATGCCGCCCTCTGTTTGCACTGCAACAATATCCCTGTGTCCCTCTGGCGTCCCCAGAACTTGGGGGTGGGGGGTCCTCCCAGACTCCTGGGTCCGGACTCAAGATGTGTCAGAAGGCCCCTGGGTGGGGGGGTGAGTGTCAGGGCCCCGGGCCGGCCACGCCTGGTGTTTAGATGTCTCAGGGGCAGCTTCCAGTCGACCTCAGGAGGGCCGCCTAGGTGGTGGGAGAGGCACCCAGTCAAAGAACCTGCTCGACTGACCCTCTCCCCAACGGCCACCCTGGCCCCCTTCCGCAGGGTCAGCCCCCTAGCCCAGCCCAGCCCAGGCAGCAAAGATGAAGCCACAAGGTCGTGTCCCCGAGCTTCCCCTCAGAGGCTGGGACCACTGAGGGCCTTTGGAGGCGTCCTGATATGGGGCCCAGGATCTGCTCTTGGGGGAGGGTCACATGGTCAGGAAGAAGTCGTAGGCCATTTCCACAATCCGAGCCTCAGTTTCCCCTCCTGTCAGGGAGTTGGTGTTGGAGGGTCTGCATTAGTGTCCTAGATCTGGTAAAATGAACTGGATGGCTTGAAACTATAGAAATGAACCCTCACAGTTCTGCAAGGTGGAAATCAGGGTGTGGGCAGGACCATGCTCCCTCCAGGGGAGAATCTGTTCCAGCCTCTCCCCGGGCTTCTGGTGGTACTGACAGGCCTTGGCGTTCCTGGGCTTGTGTTTGTCTCACTCCAACCCTGGGCTCCGTCTTCACAGGGCCATCTTCTCTTGTGTCTTTACATGTCCCTCCTCTATAGTGACACTGGTCTTTGGATTCAGGGCCGCCCTAATCCAGCATGCCCTCACCCTAACTAATTACATCTGCAAAGATGTTATTTCCAAATAAGGTCACATTCTGACATTCCAGGTGGACATGGATTTGGGGGGACGCCTTTCAACCTAAAACAGGGTCCCTCCTTGCCTTTGGGACAATCCCCCTGTTACAGAGCCAGGGGTTGCAGGACCAGAGTGGACACTGACGCCCAAGGTTGGAGGGAGGGACGCCGAGTGCCTGAGATCACAGCCCGAAGGTGGGGCCTCCTAACCCAGCACACTGGCTGGCCCCTGCAGCTGCTGCCCAGGAGGGGCTGTCCTGGGGAGGGGTCCCTGCCCTCACTGTGTCTCCCCCTCCCCCACCACAGGGTGCAAGATCAAGGCTCTGCGCGCCAAGACGAACACGTACATCAAGACACCGGTGCGTGGGGAGGAGCCGGTCTTTATCGTGACCGGCCGCAAAGAGGACGTGGAGATGGCCAAGCGTGAGATCCTGTCGGCCGCCGAGCACTTCTCCGTGATCCGCGCCACGCGCAGCAAGGCAGGCGGGCTGCCCGGTACCGCGCAGGGCCCGCCCAACCTGCCGGGACAGACCACCATCCAGGTGCGCGTGCCCTACCGCGTGGTGGGGCTGGTGGTGGGCCCCAAGGGCGCCACCATCAAGCGCATCCAGCAACGGACGCACACGTACATCGTGACGCCCGGGCGCGACAAGGAGCCGGTGTTTGCTGTGACGGGCATGCCCGAGAACGTGGACCGGGCGCGCGAGGAGATCGAGGCCCACATCACGCTGCGCACGGGAGCCTTCACTGACACTGGCCCCGACAGCGACTTCCACTCCAACGGCACCGACGTCTGCCTGGACCTGCTCGGGGCAGCCGCGGGCCTCTGGGCCAAGGCCCCCAACCCGGGCCGCCGGCCCCCCGCGCCCACGGCCAGCCTCCGGGGGGACGCTGCTCTGGGCACCCCGGGGGGCCCCGAGGCCTTCTATGCGGGCGGCCGAGGGGGGCCGACCATCCCGGTGCCGGACGCGGACCCCACCAGCCCCTACGGCACCTCGGGCAACGGAGGCTTCACCTTCGGTGGGGACGGTCCGGGGGCCCCCGCGGGGCCACCCGCCCCCGAGGACTGCGACTTCGGCTTCGACTTCCTGGCGCTGGACCTGATCGTGCCCACCGCGGCCACCATCTGGGCGCCCTTTGAGCGGGCCCCGCCCCTGCCCGCCTTCAAAAAAACCTAGTCTTCCAGATACAAGAGTTAGAGTTCAGGATACCCCAATTCCAGGCTTTTCCACAAGCCAGGTGCTGTCGGCATCGGGGCTACACCGAAAGGTGGTCCAGCCAGGTCCCCTTTTCCTGAAGCTCAGGACCTGACATCCCAGGGGACAACCAGCCATGGGGATGGCTATGACCCATGTGGAGGGGATGGTGCCAGGGGGTCACTTCCTAGGGCATCTGCCCGCCTCTGTGGTGTGTGTGGGACCCCCATCTCCAGTAGGACGGGGTCCACCTGACATTGTACAGACAGGGAAACAGGTATGCAAACCTTCGTCCCAGGATGACTCCTAACACCTACCAGTCCCCAAAGAACATCTGAGCGATGAGCCACAGGTGGTGTCCCCCTGTCACCTAGTTGGGAGCAGAGGACCATGGTCCGTGGGGCTGCTGGACACATCTCTTCGGGACTGGGATTGGCCTGGAGTCGAGGACTGGGGGACCGTGGGTTGCACCGTGGTCAGCTGGCGGTTGGCACGAAAGTTCCAAAGGTGGGGAAGGAAGCGCTGCAGTGTGTGTAGGACGGGGTGTGGTGAGAGGGAGGGGCCCAGGACTGCTCCAGGGACAAACCCAGGGGCTAGGTGACCACAGGCTGCTGGCTTGAGGAATGGGCAATGAGGGGTCTGGGGGACAGCCCGCTAGGAAAGCTAGGAAGGCATAGCAGAGCAGCCTGGAGGGCTTCCAGGAGGAGGCCAGGGGCTTGGGATGACAGGAGCGTCTGATGGGGCAACAGGGATGGAGAGGAAGTAGCCAGAGATGGACAGGGCACCCCACGAGCGAGTGACGGCCACACCAGATCTTCCAACTGAGAGTAGTAGCCCCAGGCTGCAGGGCCACAGGTGGGTCTCAGGAAGGGCCACATACACGCAGGGTTCCAGCCCAGCCCTGCTGGAATTTCCCCATCTGTAAAATGGGCATACACCTGGGACTTCCCTGGCGGGCCAGTGGTTGAGACTCCATGCTTCCACTGCAGAGGGACGGGTTTGATCCCTGGTCGGGGAGCTAAGATCTCACATGCCGCACAGTGTGCCTCAAAAGCAACAAAAGAATGGGGATACACCTAGGTACAAGCAGCCAGCTCTGATGAGGAGTGCATTGATTCGTGGCCCCCAAAAGATACACCCCTGGAACCTGTGGATGGGAGCTTACAAAAGGGTATTTGCGGGGACTTCCCTGGAGGCGCAGCGGTTAAGAATCCGCCTGCCAATGTAGGGGACACGGGTTCGAGCCCTGGTCTGGGGAGATCCCACGTGCCACGGAGCAATTAAGCCCGCGCGCCACAGCTACTGAGCCTGTGCTCTAGAGCCCGCGAGCTGCAACTACTGAGACCGTGAGCCACAGCTACTGAAGCCCATGTGCCTAGAGCCCGTGCTCTGCAACAAGAGAAGCCACCGCAATGAGAAGCCTGCGCACCGCAACGAAGAGCAGCTCCCACTCGCCGCAGCTAGAGAAAGCCTGCACGCAGCAACGAAGACCCAACGCAGCCAAAATAAATAAATAAAAATTTTTAAAAAGGGTCTTCGCAGATGTAATTAAGAATCTTGAGATGAGATCATCCTGAATTAGGTTGGCCCTAAATCTAATGTCCTTATAAGAGACGGAGGAGGAGAGTCAGACACAGAGGGTGAAGACGGAGGCAGAGGCTAGGGTGATGCAGCCTCAAGGGATGCCTGGGGCCACCACAAGCTGGAAGAGGTCGGAAGA
>NW_020172691.1:1696430-1704796 GCF_003031525.2 Neophocaena asiaeorientalis asiaeorientalis
AGGGCCTGCCCACACCTCAGTGGCGGAGTAGTGGTGGCGCCAGTGGCTCCAGCTGACCTGGAGCGAAGTCAGGCCACGGAGGGTTACGGAGGCAGCAGGGACTTGAGGCATGGAGACCACCCCCCTGCAGTTTGGCCCCAAGAGCAAGAGGAAGAGCTGTGGCCGACCCCCACCCCGGCCAAGGCGTCTATGGTGGTGGGCGTGCGTCCTCGGGAGGGAGGTGGGACCTGGAGCCTGAGCGAGGGTCCCGACAGGGGTGGGCAGAAGGGGTGTTGGCCTGGTGTCTGTAAGGAATTGAGGGGTCTCTGGGGAGCTGCAGGGAGTGGGCTTGTCAGTTTGCTGCTGAAATAAGAGGAGAGAAGGACCCCAAAGGGCCCAGGTGCCCGGGAGCTTGGTTGGGGATCATGGAGATTGGGTGGCTGAAGGACCCACCAGGGGAGGGTGAGGCCCAGGGCCGAAGCCCAAATCCAGACCAGCCAAAGCCAGCCCCCTGGAGGGGTTTCTGAAGACGCAATGGTTAACCGGGTGGTCCCCCAACCATGGGCAGGGCTGTCACCTATGCTGGTCTGAGGAAGTGCTGTCCCAGGACTTTCCAGAAACACCTGAGGAGACCGCTTACTGCTGGGTACAGGGTTGTGAATATTGCCAGTGTGAGGCCAGAGACACTGCAGCCCTCGGGGAGAGAGATGGCCAGGCCAGGGTGAATTCCCTCCCTTGCCGTGAGAGGCCCTGGATGCAGCCCTGCCTGAAGGTCATGTGTCCCAACCTCTCAGTTATAGGCACCAATAAGCTCTTCTTCTTTGTTTCAGCCACTGTGAGCTGGAATAACTGAAACTCACAAAAACCCAGAGGGACCACATTCTCAGTCAGGGAGCTGGAAAGCATTTCCGGGGCGTGGGGAGGGGAAGTCCTGAGTGCAAGCTCTCGTCCCCCTTGGCAATCGGCTCTCTTGGTTCACAGGTCCAGCACATCAGGGTGACCCTGGTCCAGTGTCTTGTCCCGGCGTGACAGCCTCCAACACGTGTCCTCACTGCCCAGCAGTTGAGCCGAATGTTCCATATTTTAGACTTTTGGTCATGGCAGAACCCCACTCTAGTAAGAATTTCTGTGTTGGTGAAAATCTGGCCTGTCTCTGCCACAAGGAGCAGTGGGCTCAGATCATGGTGCCCCCTTGGCAAAGCTCCTCAAATTCCCCCAAAGAGAGGCTGACGGCAGGCTGCGGAGTCAAGTTTACTTTAATGAAAAAAGAACAATTCCAAACACAAGTCTGGGTTGAACAGTCATGCCACGAGGCGAGGACCCCCACCTCCTATAGCCCCTGCATGCTCCCCCAGCTGTCCCCAAGGACGTCCCCTCTGGCGGAGCAAAAGGGACAGAAATGGAGCTTGGGTCCTGGGCATCAACACGCAGAGGTCCACCTTGACCCTCAGGGAAGCTAGATGCTCTGAAGCATGTGGATCGCATGCTGAAGGTGCTGGCGGGCAGCCGGAGCGCAGCCATGGCTCCGCAGGACGCCCAGCGGGTAGGAGGTGCCAGGCTGGCCCTGCTCCCAGACCGTGAGCCGCAGCTCTCCACACCCACCACTCAGCACGAGTTGAGCCTGGTCTCCGCGGCAGCTGACCTACCGAGGTGGGAGGAGCTGGGTTCGAGGGGAGAAGGGGCCCTGGCCCTCGGAGGACAAGTGGATAGGAGACTGAGGTCCCCCTGATCTGAGTCTCAGTGGCTGCCCCACCCCTAGGAACTCAGGGTCGGGAGCCCAGGGCTCTACCACACAGACAGGGAAACTGAGGCTCAGATGGGACTCCTCCGCCCAGAGCCGCCCAGTGAGACCTCCTACTCTTAAGCCTGTGCCCTGGGGAACAGAAGCTCCTCATGGGTACCAGCTTCCACAGCTGCTGGGCAGGGCCATTTGAAGACAATCCTCTAAGACCCGGCCCAGGCCAGGGTACTCTGGTCTGAACAGAGAGGGGATTTTGACTATAAAATAAAATCATACTAATTTTTAAAAATAATAAGTATCGTATACTAGTGCGTTTCAAATCTGTTTTAGGAGTGGCTATGATGTCCCAGGGATTGCCAGGACTGCGCAGGAAAACCTAAAAATGATTCTGCAGCACAATGACGTTTCGACAGCTGCTACAGGTAACCACACAGGACGATGACCCTGAGGGACATTCTGCTGTCATTCAGACACATTTTATCTCCGATTTTCCTGGGGCGTCCCCCAGAAGCATGCAATGTAACAGCGCTGTTTGCGGGGGGGACCCTCACTCACCTGCACCGTCCCATCACTGAACAGCAGGAGTGCGGCCCGCTCGGACACCAGGAAGCGCAGCAGGCAGAGGCTGGGGGCTGCCGGCCAGGCGGCTGTGGACAGGCCCCCCTCCTGTGGACAGACCCAGCCACGGGGCCTCAGGGCCGAGGGCTCCCACCGCCTGGCACACCCCCCAGCCCCACCCAGCCCTCACCTCTCGCAGCCGCCGCTGCATGTATCGGGCAAAGAGCCGAAGGACAGCCAGCTTGGCACCCAGCAGGGTGGGCACATCCCTCAGGGCGAACGTCTCCAGCCTTCCCCGGTCGGGCATGTAGATGACTTGGCTGATGGGGGTGGGGGGTTGCACAGGGCGGTGCAAGCTGTCAGGACCTCCATCCTGGACACCTCACACCCGAGGACACCTTCTCACGCAGCCGTGTCTCTTGGACCATGATGTGAAACCAGCTCTGCACGGACCAGCCCTCTCTGTTCATCTAGCCCCGGCCCCTCCCCTGAACTCCAGACCCTTGGAGCCACAGACTCAGCCTGTCCACGCTGAGATCCTGACGGGCCGCCACAACTACTGAGCCTGTGCGCCACAGCTACTGAAGCCCACCTGCCTAGAGCCTGTGCTCCGCAACAAGAGAAGCCACCACCATGAAAAGCCCGTGCATCGCAACAAAGAGTAGCCCCCGCTCGCCGCAACTAGAGAAAGCCCGCGCAGCAACGAAGACCCAACGCAGCCAAAAATAAATTAATTAATTTAATTAATTTTTTTAAAAAAAAGTGTTGAGTCTGACCCCTCCTTCCCGCCCCAACCCCAACAGTGGCCTGTGAGGCTCTGTGACTTCATGTCCTTCCCCTCTCCCTGCCATTCCTCAAACCCACCACGCTCAGTCCCATCTCGGGGGCTTTGCACATGCTGTTCCCTAGGCCTCAGATGCTGTTCCTGACGGACTGTTTCTCATCATTTCTGTCTCGCCTGAGCGTCACTTCTTCAGAAAGCCCCTCCTTCCACAACCACTCTGTTGAGAGTCGTCTCCACTTCCCCAATCTGTCACCTCACCTGCTTCGTTTCCTTCAGAAAACTGCCACCTGAAATCAACTTAGTAATTCATTTGTTTAGCATGGTTCTCCCCGACCAGGCAGTAAGCACCTGTAGGTGTGCACAGTAGATGTGTAATAAATCTGTGAGGAGTGGATGAAGAAAGGCAGGAAGGAGGGCCTGGCCTCCCAGGGGGTAGGAACTCCACAACTTACCCCTCTGCAGGACGCAGGGCCATGTGGGTGCCATCCCGAAGCAGGACACCACTGCCTCCGTCTGACAATTGGTAGCCGAAGCCGTACTTGCTGGAATAATCCACCCACTTGGGGGCCCAGAGGATGGGCCGCTGCTCTCCTGGGGGGTCCTGCGTGGCTGGCACAGGATGAAATGAAGTGAGCAGGGGTCCTGGAAGGGGCGGGCGGAAGGACGGCGGAGGCACAGGAGATGGAGAGTAAAGTCCAAGGAATAGAACACCAACTCTTGGGACTTCCCTGGCGGTCGAGTGGGTAAGACTCCGTGCTTCCGCTGCAGGGGGCATGGGCTCGATCCGTGGATGAGGAACTAAGATCTCACATGCGACCAAAAAAAAAAACCAACTCTTGCCTTGAGGCGGGAGGACTGAGGGACCCTGGGAATCACAGCTGCCTCTGGAAATGAGTAAATCTGAAATGCTTGTAAGGTCCAAAATACCGTAGGGCTTTGCTTTATTTCATTAAACATTTTTTGTATTAAAAAATAAAAATTGCTCAAGGCCATGTGGGATCCTAGATTGGATTGCAGAAGAGAAAAAGGGCAATCATGGAAACCCTGGGAAACTCCAGTGGCCCAGGAAGCTGGGCCACAGGAGAAGCTGGAAGTCTGTAATACAATCGCCAGCTATCTGTGCTGCTCCTACCTGGGGCGCCAGAGTCCAGGCAAAGCTGCAGGCTCCTGATGGCTGCCTCTACCTCCTGCCTCGGGCTCCCCTGGGGCCCTGGGGAGACAGATCTCTGTGGGGGACAGGCAGGCCAGGGCCCCTCCAACCAGCCCCGCCCCGAACTCCCACATCCGGGAAAGTCCTATTTTCACCCCAGAAGGATTCCAGACATCATTGTCATTTTACAGGTGGGAAAATTGAGGCCGGGAGAGGGGGACGTGGTCCTGGCAAGGCAGGATCTTTGCCCCCCACTTCTCGACCCTCAGTCCTGCCCACAGCTCCCACCTACGATGGAGAGTCTGCTCACCCGCCGGGTCACTCCCGAGGGTCCCCTGGCTGAGCAGGTGGACAGGGCTTTCAGGGCACGGAGCCCCTCCCTCTGACAGGGAGGCCTGGGGAGGGAGCAGCAGGGGTTGGGGGCTCTGGCCTCCCCCCCTGAAGACCCCCTGGCTTCTCCCTCTGCCCAGCCTTCCTGTGAGGATGCCCTCCACATTCCCCACCATGCCCCCCTCCCCGCGCCCTCACCTCACTACCGCACTCCATGGAGTCAGGGTCAGGGCCGCCTTCTCCTGGACCTGAAGCCTCCTTGGGAGTGAAGGGGCCTGCAGGAGGCACGAGGATTGGGGGGCGGGCAGAGCCTGACCCCATGCAGGGCGAGACCTCTGCCACCGACATCCGCCTCTGCCGTGGCGGTGACATTTCAGAGCAGGTAGGGAGGAGGACAGGCGTGTGAGATGCGGGGCGCAGGTAGGAGCAGGTGAGGGGGCGGGGCGGTACTCACAAGGCCTCCGGCACTGGGGCAGCAGCAGCTGGCCCACCCTCCGGAAGAGCCTGCCCAGAGGCTGGGGGATGGAGAAGATGGGCAGGCTGTGGCAGGAGTGGGGCGGCAGCCGGTCCGGGGTGAAGCCCTTCGGAGTGGAGAGCTGGGCGTTAGCACGCCACTCCTGAGTACCTGGGCTAGCTGGGGGTCCTGACCCACACCTGGGTCTGCTGAGACGCCCCAGAGAAGGGCAGCCCCGACCCGCTGACACCCCACACCTGCGTGAAAAAGTCATCCTGCAGCAGGTGGTCCAGGCTGGGCCGCTCGGCCGGGTTGGGTGCCAGCAGGCGGGCGATGAGGCGGCGTGCATTGGGGGACAGATGTGCAGGCTCAGGGTAGCGGCCGTCTCGGATGTTCTGGTACATCTCCGACAAGGGTGCCGCCACGAAGGGAGGGGCGCCAGTCAGCACCATGTACCTGGGCCGGGTCGGGGGCAGGAACCTGGGTGCCTGCTTGCATCTGTCCTGGGCATCCAGGGTTGCCTCACACCTACCTGTGCACACCTGTGCACACCTGGCCACACTTCCTGACTCCGTACCCACGTCACATCCACTTTCTCATAGCTGCCCTACATCTGCTCCCACCTGGCCATTCCTGTCTGCTCAGGAGACGCCAGCATGTGTCTGTACACCTGCCTGCTCCTGGGTTATACCTGGACACACCTGCATATACCTTTCCAGGTTTAGTTTATGCATGCTCACATCTCATACCTGTACATATGCCCTCATCTGCCTGTGTATCTGCCACCTGCACACACCTGTCCACACCTCTGTGCACACTCAAAACTATTATCCCGCCGTATGCCCTATTCACACCTGCACGCTCAGATGATGGCAGGTGTGTGCTCCCACCTGCCCCCCGAGCTGCACACACTGGTCCTGTGTTTGCTCATACCTGCCTGTGCCCCCACTCAACGTCCCTTGTACATGCCTACACCTGTCCTTACCTGCCGGTGCCCGCTCCCACCTGCCCACACCTGGCCCCAGCTGGGCAGTCCTGTCCCCCTTCCCCAGGCCCGGGGCTTCGGGGGCCACTCACATGACGCAGCCCAGAGCCCAGATGTCCGACTGGCAGGAGTGCCCGTTTCTGGACACGACCTCCGGGGCCAGGAAGTTTGGGGTCCCACAGAGCACTCTGGGGGGCATAACGGGGGCTCAGGAAGGCTGGGGCCAGAGCCGGCCCACTCTCACCCACCCAGAGAGCCCGCTCAGAGCCTCCCAGTCACCTGTGGCAGCGGCCTCCTGGGCCCACCCTGGTGGCCAGCCCCAGGTCTCCGATCTTCACCTCCATGTTCTTGTTCAGGAAGAAGTTACCTGCAGGCTTCAGGTCCCGGTGGACGATGCGCCTCTGGTGCAGGTAGCGCAGGCCGCTGACCAGGCCCCGCAGGTAGTAACGCACCTCAGGCTCTGTCAGCGTCTGCCGCGCCTCCAGCACGTGGGCCAGTGACTGCAGGGGACCGGCAGGGGCAGCACCGGCGCCGAGGAGACACAGGTGAGCCCAGGTTAGGCGGTACAGTGATTTCCAGGGACCCAAGAAGGCAAAGGTAAATTCAGCTCTCAGGTGGATGTGGCTGATTGTGGGACAGGCAGAGGTGAGCTCTGAGCCCCAGGAGGAACGTACGAGTTCAGATGGGCCGAGGGGGCCACAGTGAGCTTTTCGGCAAGAGACGAACCCAAGGCGGGTACATTCTGGGCAAAGGAGAGCTCAGGTGTATTTAATTGGGCTCAGGCAGTTCAAGGGGTCTATGAAGGTACAACTAAGTCCAAGTGGGTTCAGGAACAGGCATTCCTGCCTGTCGGACATCTGGGCTCTGGGCTGCACCATGTGAGTGGCCCCAAGGGCTCCGGACCTGGGGAACGGGGCAGGACTGCCCAGGTGAGGCCAGGTGTGGGCAGGTGGGGCATGGCTGAGTGCAGGAGGGGCACAGGTGGGCATAGGTGTGCCAAGGTGAGTCGAGAGAGCCTCTGGGTGGGCAGGTGGGCACTAGAGCATTAAGGGTGAGCACAGGTGGGCCTAGTGTGGTCACAGGTAGAAACAGATAAGGAGAGACAGACATGGGAGGGGGCCACAGATGAGCACAGCGGACTGGGGGGGGCATGGCTCCCTCTAGGCCCCGCCCCCTGGGCACCTGGCGGCTGCAGTATTCCAACACCATGTACACGTGGTCACGGTCAGCAAAGTGTCCGTGGAAGGCCACGATGTTGCGATGTCGCAGGCGGCTGTGCAGGGCGATCTCGCGCTCCACCTGCAGGCGGGGTCCCACGTGTACACACCCGGCAGGTGCCCACACCCGAGGTACCCATGCCCCCACGGGCATGCTCACCACCCTCAGGGCAGGGACGTCTCTGCGGACCCGATTTGGTCACAGGGCCCCTGGGCACTGATGCGCAGAGCGTACCTTGTCGCCGGGGCACAGCCGTCCAGCCCCACCACCGCCGTGAGGCACCACTTTGAGCGCAAACACGGAGCTGGTGGACATGTCGGTCAGCTTGTAGCAGCAGCTGAAGGCGCCCTGCGGGGCAGGCGATTCACGAGCTCAGGGCACACAGGTGTGGGGACAGATGGCCAGGCCTCTTCACACACAGACACGCACACACACACACCCCTGAGACGCATGGGTGCATGGCTCACATCCTCGTACCTGGATACCCAAGGCAACACAATACAGAGAAGTACACGAAGGCACAGGGACACATACACTCAGACACACAGACACATCCACACCTGGATATATAGAGCCCACGGACCCTCGTACAGTCCCCGGACACACGGTACAACGCCCGAACACAGAAAGCAGAGACCTATGACACATTCAGACACATACGCACAGGGACAACACAACAGAGTCTGGGTCCGCACCAAGGCTCCAAGTCGCAGAACACTTGGGCGCACACCCACACCCTAGACACACAACCCACAACACAGTACAACGTGCCCAACACCGGTTCCCGCCACACGATGCACGCAGAACAGCGAGTACATCGCGGACCCGGGCGTCCACCCACGCCAGCCCCAAACTCGCGTGGACACGCGACACACGCAGAGACAAAAGCCGGGGCGCACGCTGGCTCGTTTGCGGTCGCGATCGCGCGAACGCGCCCCGCCCCGCCGGGACCCCTGCCCGGCCCGGCCCCCTCGTCAGCGGACTTGGGGTGCCGGGGTCCCCACCTCGCCGATCAGCTTCCCGCGCCTGTACACGCGCCCCGAGCTCGGGTCGCGCAGGAAGACGGAGACCAGCGGGCGGCAACTGCGCCGCCGCCGCCGCCGCCGCCGCGGTTCGGGCTCCATCCCTCCCGGGAGCCTGGCGGGGCGGGCGCACTGGCGCAGTCTC
>NW_020172691.1:1705598-1706970 GCF_003031525.2 Neophocaena asiaeorientalis asiaeorientalis
GCTGAGAGGGGAAGGGTGGGTGGGAGGGAGGGCTTGGCAGGGCTCTCCCCAGACTGCACTTGAGGTCTGAGTCTAGTCGTCCTGAATACGTGTGACCGTGGGTCCTCCTGGCAGGTGGGTCCCCGGGCCCCATATGACAATGCACGAGGCTTGATTATCTCGGCACTAGGGAGCCACAGCAGGATTCAGGGAGGTGGGGAGGGGCGTGAAGCCCAAAGGGGCACTGCTGGGGTTGGGAGGCTGGCATATATGATGGACACTCCGTGGAGAGAAGGAGCAGGATTTGGGTACTGATGGACAGACACTGGGGGTTGTGACTCCTGGCTTGGGCAGCCAAAGAGAGGCAGGGGGATGGAGAACAGGTGGGCAGGCTCGGGCCCCCCCGGGAACCATGGGAGCATCTCTGAGCTGTTCCCCAGACTCAGTTCCCAGCTCTTTCCTTGTATTGTCTCAAGTCACCCTTTCACCGATTCCGAGATGCAGGAACTGGCCTTGTCCCCATTTTACAGATGAACACCCTGAGGCCCGGGGAGGTTAAGTCGCTTACCCAGCCAGGAAGGGACAGTGCCGGACGTGAATCCAGGCAGCTGCCTCTGGATGCCTCGGTATTA
The DNA here is from genome assembly GCF_003031525.2 of Neophocaena asiaeorientalis asiaeorientalis. Lineage (NCBI taxonomy): Eukaryota > Metazoa > Chordata > Mammalia > Artiodactyla > Phocoenidae > Neophocaena > Neophocaena asiaeorientalis. The sequence continues at coordinate 1,706,210 of NW_020172691.1, forward strand.
ATCCCCAAAAGTTACATAACACAATGGATGGGGAGGGGTTAGCAGGGCTCCGTGGGGCTGGAATCAGGCCTCGGAATTTTCCAGAGACCAGATTTCGGAGTTCGGCCCAGCCAAGCCACCAGGGATAGGAAACACCTTCTGCGTTGTCACATGTCTGCCCGGCATGTCAAATGGGGGCACCCAGGGCATGAGGGACTCTGCGGGGGCCCCAGTGCATTGGATGCAGCCATCCTCTGGTACCTTTGCGGGGGGCCGGCCTCAGCTCCAGGGCAAGGATTCCATCCAGGCCAGTGCAGGGGGCCAGCTGGCTGCGGCCGGGGGAGCCCGAGTCCTCTGCTAATGAGAACCAGGTGCGGTGTGACAGAAGGAAGGCAGCTGGGGGGCCCGGGGGTCTGAGCTGTCACATCACTGTCGCCCTGGAATCCACATTGGCAGGCAGGAATCCAGGTCCTTCCCAGTGGCACGCCTCTGCTGCCTGCAAATTCAGGTGTTTGCTCAGCACTTGTGCCCAAGACAGACCCACCCGGCCCTCAGGAAACGGTGGAGAGGAGATCACCCAGAATTCACCAAAGCCGGGGGTCTGGGCGGGTTCTGGAGGCCAACGTCAGAAAGCCAGACCCCTTCCAGGAAGCGGCTTATCCCAGAGGTCGGTGCTCTCCTTAGCCCCACGTTATCGATGAGGAAACTGAGGCTCAGGAAGGGACATGCAAGCCAGAGTCACCAGACTGTGGCCGAACCTGGCCTGCAGTGCAGGTTGGTGC
>NW_020172691.1:1707014-1714789 GCF_003031525.2 Neophocaena asiaeorientalis asiaeorientalis
GGGCTATGGGAGCACAGGAAGAGGCCTCACGCTGCAGTAGGCAGCTGAACCCACTGGACCCCCAGAAGCCTCCTGGGGGAAAGAAATCCAAAGCTCCTGGCCCAGTGCCTCACAGCAGGGCTGTCAGCTGACACCCTCTGCAGACACCAGCTCTGCCCCCATCTCCCGGCAGCCCACTGTTTTCCTGGCTGAACCTCCTCCACGGGGCTGGGGAGCCATCCCATTGCCAGCCCGCGCCCCCTCGAGCAGGGATGCCCTCCCCCAGCACTCTAGAATGGAAAACTTTATAATAAAAGGAAAACCTTAGATGTTCATAGCAGCTTTATTCACAACAGCCAAAAGGTGGAAATAGTCCGGGTGTCCGTCGACTGATGAGGGGTAAACAAAACGTGCTCCACCCATACAGTGGAATATTATTCAGCCTTAAAAAGGAAGGAGGTTCTGACACTTGATACAACGTGGATGGACCTTGAGGACATCATGCCCAGTGAAATAAGCCAGACACAGAAGGACACGCTGTGTGTCATTCCACTCACAGAAGGTCCTAGAGGAGTGACATCCAGAGAGACAGGAAGTAGATGGTGGGGGCCAGGGGCTGGGGGAGGGGTGGGGAGTCAGGGTTTCATGGGGACAGAGTTTCAGTTTGGGAAGATGAGAAAGTTCTGGAGATGATGGTGGAGATGGTTGCCCAACAATGTGAGGGTACTTAATGCCACCGAGCTGTGCACTTACAAATGGTGAAGATGGTGAATTTTGTGTGATTGTATATTTTGCCACAATCAGAAAGTGAAAACCGTTTTAGCTTCCCCACCCCCCTAAAAACCACAGGCCTAGGGAGCTAATACCCCCATTTTACAGATGAGCAAACCGAAGCCTAGTGTGTGTAGCAAGCACAGGATGGCAGTTTTGCAGAGGGGCAGGCGTTGAGGGGGGAAATCAGTGGGGCTGCCTGACCCTCCCTGCCGACCCCTGCCCAGGGATCAGGAGGCCGGGGTGGTCGTGGGCTGGAGCCCCAGCCTGGCCGCGCAGTCCCCTGAGCCCCCGTGCTCCAGGCCAGAGGCTTGATTTGTCTCCAGTCTGTTCTTTCCCTGACCTGAGATAACTCCCCAGACTCAGCAGATTTCCCAGGAGAAGTGCCGGGGAGCCTTGCTCAAAATACCTGCCGCAGGTGGAGGGGGTGGCTGCTGAGACAGCGCCCAGGCGGGACCCTGGGAGGCCTCCCTCAGGAGGCTGGCAGGTGGGCTGGGCGCGGGGTCCGCGGTGGTGCAGCCCCCTCCTTCCAGAACTAGGGAGGGAGCAGGCAGGCAGGCAGGCGTGACTCAGCCCGGCTCCTGGGTCCCTCTCTTGCCTCCTGCCTCCTGGACTTTGAAACGCAGTGGACTCCCTGCTGCCTGTCTGTACTCGGGAGCCCTCGGCCAGACCTCTCAGGTCCCCAGGGACGGGCCCCGTGAGCAGAGCGGGCGGGAGGCCACCTCATGACTGCAGTGCCCACTGCCTCAAGACTGGCCCAGCTGGGGCTGTGGGACCTGGGTGCCACATTCCCTGAGCTTCCATCCTCCGGGAACAAACCTTGCCCTTGCCTCTCCTGCCTCTCAGCACACACTGTCACTGGCTCCTTCTAGAAGCTCTGTCCCCTCATGTCCTCTGGGACACCTCTTTGTAGGCTATTCTCCCACCTTTCTTTTTTTTTTTTTTTTTTTTGGCGGTACGCGGGCCTCTCACTGTTGTGGCCCCTCCCGCTGCGGAGCACAGGCTCCGGACGTGCAGACTCAGCGGCCATGGCTTACGGGCCCAGCCGCTCCGCGGCATGTGGGATCCTCCCGGACCGGGGCACAAACCCGCGTTCCCTGCATTGGCAGGCGGACTCTCAACCACTGCGCCACCAGGGAAGCCCCTCCCACCTTTCTTGTTACATCTTTTCGGTTCTCCTTTGAGGCTCCTCCTCCCGGTGCCCAGGACTCAGTTCAGAGCCCCCCGCATCCCCTTTGTCCACTCCCTCTCGCTGATGTGGTCCAGGCCAGCAGAAGACTGACGCAGGGGGCTTGTCTCTCCTCCCCTGTCTTAGTCTGGCCTTTGCCAAAAGCAGACCCTGAAGCAAGGGTTTAGTGCCGTGAGTTGATCTGAAGAACAGGACTGAGGGGCCGGGGAGGATGGGAGGGGAGGACGAGGGGCGCATGGACCCCTGGCATCCACCCCCCGTTGGCCGGGGCCTCCACCTTGGACATTAATTGTCTTGTACACCCAGCTTGGAATGGCTCCCATACATGGTCCAACTGCAGCTTGGAGAGCGATGGAGTGAAATGTGGGACAGGAAGGTATGTGGGTGGGGAGCTCTGAGGGGCTTGATGCCCCCCCAGAGCGGAGCAGAGCCTGGGCTCAACCACTCCAACTTCTCCCCTTTGGCCCGTGACACTAGGACACATGTCCACAGTCAGGGTGTGGGGCGGCAGACAGGGTCAGGGAGGGGAGGTCCAGAGTGCAGTTTTGGGGACATTGCCTTCAAGATGCCTGGCAGGGGAGCCCAAGGATTATCCAGAGGAGGAGATGGGACTGAAGACACCAGGTGGGGTCTCCCTGGCACAATGCGCAGGACCAGCCAGGGCCCTGGGTCAGGAGCTTTAAGGACGGCTATGGCCAGGTTGGGGGCCACGATGTATTTGGGCCCTCAGAGGCTCACAGAACCAGGGGCTGCCTGAGAACTGGACTCAGGGGATGCTGTGGGGCTCAGGGACAGTCCAGCCTCTTCCTGACAGCAAGAAGCCTTCCAGAACCAAATCAGATCACATCCAAAGCCTGCTAGTGGGCCCCCATGGCCTTCCCACACATCCACTCGCTCACCCTGGCCCAGCCGCCCTGGCCTCTCTGTTGGTCTAAGATCCCATACCAAGCTCATCCCAACCTCAGGGCCTTTGCACATGCCATTCTCGCTGCCCAAAGGCCTCCCCCCCCCCACCTAGTCTTCGTCCAGGAGCTCCTTCTCATCTTCTGGGACCCAGGCAAGGGCCCCCCACACCCTATGAGTCCCTCTGCGGTACCCTCACAACCTGCAATCATGCCATTTCCCTGCTAGTTCGCTGACTTCTCTCCTACAGGACTGGGGGCTCCATGGCAGAGACAGGCTGTGCATTTCCGTGCTATGTCCCGTGTAGGTGCTGACCCAACTCACTGGGGGGCCTTGGGAAAGTCCAAACCCTCCCCCAGCTGCCTCAGACTCCGCCTGCTGGGTGGGCATCCTCAGGGTCCTGAGTGGGTGCTGTCCCTCCGGGTGGACACTCTTCCCCCAGTGTCCTCAGCTGGATGCCTTCTCAACCTCTGTTTGGGGACATTGATTGACCCCGCTGCATGCAAAGTACTGGGTGCCATCAGAACCAGCCAGATTTCCACAGGAATAATCTGTATTTCATCTGCTTAGGTCTTTTGACCAATTATGAGAGAAGCAGCTCAATGTCATGTGGGCTCCTGGATGAGATCCTGGAGCAGAAAAAGGAAATTAGTTGGGGAAAAAGGAAAAAAAGACAGCAACTCGTGGAATCCAAATAACGTTTGGAGTTTGGTCAATAGTGATGGTAATTACTAATATTATCAATTAGTAACCATAATATACCAAGGTGAGTTCCTTAGATGTGACAAATAGTCATTTCCTATGGCTGTTGTAACGAATTAACACAAACTTGGTGGCTTAAGAAAACATACATTTATCACCTCGCATTCTGGAGGTCAGAAGTCCTAAAATCCAGGCGTGGGCAGGGCCGGTCCTTCCTGAGGCTTCAACGGAGCATAGGTTCCCGCCTTTTCCAGCTTCTAGAGGCTCCGCATCCCTGGCTCTCAACCCCTCCTGCATCTTTACAGCCAGCAGTGCAGCATCTCCCGTCTCTCTCTGCCTCTGACCCTCCCACCTCCCTCTTATAAGTACCCTGTGACGATGCTGGGGCCCCCGGGGAATCCAGGGACCTCCCCATCCCAGGGGCCTTAATTCCACCTGCAGAGTCCCCTCTGCCCCGTGAAGTAACACGTCACAGGTCCCAGGACCAGGACACGGACGTCCTGTGTGTGTGTGTGTGTGTGTGCGGGGGGTGACATTATACTACTGATGACAAAGGATAGAGAGAAACTTGCTGTAATATCTTTGCAACTTTCTGTAAATCTAAAATTATTCCAAAATAAAAATTCTCTTTAAAAAAGAGAATTAAAAGACTACAATAAGTTAAAACCTAAAAGGCAGTAACTCAAATTTCTGTCCGCTTCCTGTCTGAGTTTATGCTAACATAGGTACTTTTCCTTTTATATAAACGGCATCAGATCATGCGTAACTTTTCCTTCTCACCTAACACTTCTTGCCGTTTCTGAATAGCCTTCCCATGCTCCCGGTCCCCACAATATGCGAGGCCCCTGCCCCCTCTGGCCTCATGTTCACTGCTCTCCAGCTACACAGGCCTCCTCACTGGGCTGGTCCTCACCCTGCTCCTTTGGCCCCCTGGCCTTTGCACGTGCTGTTCCATCTGCCAGGAACACCCTCTCCCTCACACCCTCTTCCGTCCGGTTCCCCTTCATTCTCCAGGTCCTGCCTCAAGCATCTCCCCACTTAGGCAAGTCCCTCCAGCCCCCTGCCTCAAAAGGAGCTCAGGACACCCATTCGGATGTGACTGTGAAGCTATCCCAGGCCCTCCAAGTGTCACTGCGTGTGACTCTGCCCCTCTGCCCCCCCAGCATCCTGACCCATGAGGTGGGGGTGAGGATTCCTCTCACGGGGGCAGCTGGGGGTGTCACATCAGATATGGAGGCCTCCAAGGTGGTGGTGATGTGTAGAGGTGAAATACTCCATCACAGGATCAGTGGCCTAAGAAACAGGACCTGTCCAGGGGGGTGAGGGTGATGCAAAAAACGCTGTTCCCTATTTGAGAGGACCTCCTGATAACAAGTCACAGAAACTCCAAATTGCTAAAGTGAAAAATAATGAATGGATAGCTTCAGGTGCAGCTTGATCCAGGGACTGAAACAACCATCTCAGAAATCTCGCCCTTTCTGCTTCCTGCTTCTGTTGGCTTCTCCTGTGGTGGAGAAAACTACCATCCCAGCTCACATGGGCGACCCTGGCCATGGTGGGTCCCCGATCCTGCTCTATTCATGCTTATGCCCAGGGACAGCTGGGCAGCTCCAGAAACCCGGGTTCTGGGGTTGTAGGACCCCTCCCACCCCACCTACACAGGAGACTGGAGTATCCTGTGGACCACGTGCCCAGGCCTGAGGGATCGTGGGAGGCCATAGGGAGTTGGGGACGGGGGCAGGGGGAGGCTCAAGGCTGTGAGACCACAGAGGGAGCCTAGGCTGACCCACATCCATCAGGACTCGTGTCCACTCGGCCTGATCCTGTCCGGGCCCAGCGTCAGGGATGCGGTCCAGGCCGGAGCTCAGCGTAGGGGGACCCTGCCGACCCCTGGGCCTGAGTTCAGACCAGGGCATGAGTTGCGGGGGGTGGGGGGTGGGTGAGATGCCGCCGCACCTGGAGCCTCCAAACCTCACAACCACCCCTCCACCTGCAGCAGGTATTTCGAGCTGAGCTCTCTGCCTCCTCTGGGGATCTGCTGAATCCAGCTGAGTTAGCTCCTGCATGGGGAGGGGAGGCTGGAGATCTGCAGGGCGACAAAGACTGGGGAGAGGGGGCATGGGTGGGTACAGGACTCCACACCTTCACCCCAGCCCCATCTGGCCATCCCATAAGCATTAGGGCCCCCATGCGGGGCACAGTGCCTACTGTATGCACTCCCTGCAGGACCCAGTGCCTCCTGTGTATTGTCCCTGCAGGGCACAGGGACTGCTGTATGCACTTTCTATAGGACTCAGTGCCTGCTGTATGCACTCACTGCAGAGTACAATGCCTGCTGTAGACATTCTCTGTAGAGCATGGTGCCTGCTGTATGCACTCTTTGTGGGACATAGTGCCTTCTGTATACCCTCCCTGCAGGGTGCGGTGACTTCTGTATACACTTTCTATAGGCTACATTGACTGTTGTATACACTCCTTGGGAGGGTCAGTGTCTACTAAATGCATTCCTTGCAGGGTGCAGTACCTACTGTATACACTCCCTGCAGGGCCAAGTGTCTACTGTGTGCATGTCTAGGATGCAGTGACTGCTGCATACATTGCCTGCAAAGCATAATGCCTGCTGTATATGCTCCATGCAGGACACAGCGCCTGCTGTATGCTTTCTTTGCAGATCACAATGCCTGGTATATACACTCCTTGCAGGGTACACTGCCTGCTGTATGCACACCCTGCATAGCGCGGTGGACCGGGGCTTGGGGCATAAGGCACATGGGGGTGGGGGTGCGGGGGATGAGATTGTCCACTTGGTGGCACTCCTGGCCAAGCCTGATTTCTCTCTGATGCCGCCCAGGCCCGAGGCCCCAGCTCAGCACACAGTAGCTGCTCTGCAGAGGGTGCCTGCCCTCACCATCCCCCTCTCTCTCCTGCTATCCTCTCTCGAGCCTTGTTCCCCCAGGCTGAACCTTGTCAAGGTCACTGCCTTCATTGATGCTGATCCGCTGGCCACTGGTCCATGCTCTATCCTCATCTTACCCACTCAGGCTGCCCCTCCTCCTCTTGGAAGCCCATCCTCTTGCGACCTTGGGGGACCCCATGCCCACCTCAGCCTCTGACACTCAGGCCCCAGTCTCCGTTCTGTCCACACTCTCACCCCATGACCTCATCGATGACTCTAAACACCCCTGTGTGCAAAGGATGCCCACATGTCCATCCCCAGCCAGACGCGGCCCCTGGACTCCCAGCTCTCCTTGCCTCACCCTAGACCCATCCTCAGGTGACCTCCGGACTTGTGCCTCTCCCTCCCCCGCAGGGAATGGGGTGCCTCCCCTCACTGGCTGCTCAGCCCAAGCTCCCACCTGCCTCCTCCCAGTGCCTCCCCCGTGGGATCTGTCCCAAGGCCTGCAGACTCCACTCCAAACAGCTGGGAGCTGCCCAGTGCCCTCCCCAACCCCCCCGCCCCCAGCCCAGCCCCTGACCCCAGCATGCCTGCCACTGCCTCCCCACTGCTTTCCAGGTCCCCTGTCCTGCCCCCATGACAGCCAGAGGCAGCTGTTCCCAAACCAGAGCACCCCTTCCCACCTCCCAGGGCTGCCATCCCTCTGGCCCCTCTCTGACCACATCCCACCCCCAGGCTGGCTACTGGCTCCACCACCCCAACCTTCCCACTGTCCCTTATTCCCTTTTCCAGCCTCAGGGCCTTTGCATGTGCTGTTCCGGGCAGACTGGGCTGCCCTTCCCCCACCTCCCTTCGGCAATGACCTCCTGCGTGAGGGCCTTCCTGGCCCCCCACCCCATCTGCCTTGGGCTTGGGCTATCTCTGCGGAACGGCCTGATGGGAAGGTAGCATGGTGCTCTCGTAGGGCACTGTCTCCCCTCACTAGCCGGATTCACAGCTGTAGCGGCACAAAGTAAATGCTCAGTAAGTGTTGGACGAATGAACGGCGTTGGATGGCCCTGCCTTGAGCTGCTCCAGGCTGGAGGACAGACAGAGCTGGACCGGCGGTACACCCTCCCTGTGGTTGGGGCTGGAACACCCCACTGCGGGCTCCTGGGAGAAGGGGGCACTCAAGCTGAGCCTGGGCCAAGCCCAGGGAGCAGAAGAGCTGTCCACCCAACGCCCCCCTTGGTGCCCCCATCTCCTCAACCTGCTCACCAGGCAGCATCCTGGGGCCACAGCGAGGAGCCAGGGGAGGGGGCGAGCGGAGGGGGCCTGCTACCTCCCTACTTGGGC
>NW_020172691.1:1714872-1715054 GCF_003031525.2 Neophocaena asiaeorientalis asiaeorientalis
GCCCGGAATAGCAGCCCCGAGGTGGGGGTAAGGGCGGTCAGTCCCCGCGTGGCTCCCCCCGCCCTGGGCTTCCCAAGGTCACCGGGGCGCGGACGGTCGGACACCAGGCCGCAGTTCTGGGGGGCCGCGGCGCGTGCGGAGCAGTCCCCTGCCGCAGATCGGCGCCCAGGCGCGCAACGGCC
>NW_020172691.1:1715582-1717189 GCF_003031525.2 Neophocaena asiaeorientalis asiaeorientalis
AGTCCCTCTTCCTATCCCCCCACTAACCCGGCCGGAGTCTTCTCCCCGTCCCTAAGCTGGAGGGTGGCGAGGCAGCAATCCCCAGGGTGGGAGAAAACTCATCCCCACTTCCTCCTTGAGAAACTGAGGTCCAGAGGCGTGGCTTGCCCTGAGATCACACGGAGAGTCAGGACTGCAGCCTAAACGGGGGGTGTGTCCTGCTCCTCGGGCAGGGGGCTCTGGAGGATGGGAATGGTGATCCCTCAAGCCCCTCATTTCGCATCACCTAGACCCCCACCCCACAAGCCAGTGCTAAGAGGGGAGCGGGTGTCCGAGGGTCAAGCCCCCTCCCCCTACCTCTGCTCTCCAACCCGGACTTCTTCCTGCTTCCTGGGCCAGCCAGGGCTGGGGTTCAGAGATGCAGCCAGCCTCACAGCTCTGGTCAGAGGGTGGAGACCCACCCCGTGGTCCCCCAGGTTCTCAGCATCTGGAGCCACCTTGGCCCCAGACCCTTGGTGCCCCAGGTTTGAATGTCAGAGCCAGGAGAGCCTGATAACCAGGGACACTGCTGCTCGAGAACATCCAGTGGGGCCCTGCCTTCCCCCATCCGCTGCCCGGGACCTCCAGGACTGGAGCCCTCCAGCATGGCCTGCGTGTCCTTTGGGCACTGCTGACCGCTGGGCTCCCTGGCCCTAGCCCGCCACTTTCTCCACCAATGCCATGGTCATGGGGAGGGTGGGGATGGCAAGTGACTTCATTCTTCCCCTGACAGATGGGGAAACTGAGGCCCAGGGAGGCAAAGCCTCCCAGCCACCCTCTCCCCCGCCCCCACACAGCCGCCTCCCTCTTCCCTGGGTTATCCTCATTGGCAGCCCCTTTCCCTCTGCAGGCGGCTCTGGGGCTCCATCCCACACCCTCTTCACATGAGGCCATGAGGCACCCACTGGACCGGGGCCAGGTCACCCTGCCCCGTCCCGCCCCCCATCCGGGAGCTCCTGGCTGCTGCAGGTCTGGGAGCTGAGGGGGCCCTGGAGGCTGGGGCCCGCCCGGGCGTGGGGTGGGGGGACCTCTGCCAGGCACCAGACCCAGCCACCACCAGCCACACCCTCTGCAAGGTCCCATAGAATCCTGGACTGTGCCCAGCTGGTCCCCACTGCACAGATGGGGAAACTGAGGCGGGGGGAAGAGGAGCACCTGGCCCCTGGCCACACCGGAAGGTAGGAGCAAAGATGGTGGGGAGATTGGGGAGGGCCCTAGGACCCTGGAGACACCTGTGCACGCTCCTGGAATGATTCCTTCCATCATCAGACGCTGAATAAGCACCTACTACGTGCATCATAGACAGTAAACAACCAATAATAATTACTTGAGTTTTCTCTCTCCAGACCGGGCTCTGTGGCCCCCGTTTTCCTCACCTAATTTGACGAACCCCTCAAAACTCTCCTATTAGGTGGGCTCTATTATGACTTCATTTTTCAGAGATGAGAAGGGAGGCTCAGAGAGGTTGAGATACTGTCCAAAATCACACAGCCAGTCAGGGAAGAGCTGGGGTGCAGCCCCTGCCCTGCTGGCCCCCCCACTGCTGCGCCCCCTCCTCTCCCCCAGACCCCTCCCCCTCCAGAACCTTC
>NW_020172691.1:1717200-1720591 GCF_003031525.2 Neophocaena asiaeorientalis asiaeorientalis
CCAGACCCCGCCCCCTCCAGCACCTCCTGCACCTGCTGTGGACCCTCCTGAACTGTGGTTTGGGGGGCAACGTTCAGGTAAAGGGGGACATGAGCCCAGGGGGCAGTGGGCATGGGAACCCAGCTGGCAGTGTGGGGGTCACCAGCCTCCCTTCCAGGCTGACTCTGCCTCTGTCTCCCCAAGTAGGGTCCGGGTGAGTGGACTCCATGGGGTTCCTGGAGCCGCTGTTCTAGCTCTTGCGGGCGAGGGCTCTCCGTGCGCAGCCGGCAATGCATCCGGTGAGGAGGCTCCTGGGACCCGGCTGGGTGGGATGGGAGGGGGTCCCTGCCCCTCCTCTCTTGTCAGGCTGGACCAGCCCCTGGCCGCACCCTCGACCTGCCCACACAAGCTGTGCCTTTTAATCCCGCTAATCCAGCTGGAATGTGGGTGGGGTTAGCGGGGGTGGATGGGTGGGCAGGCTGGCTCTGGGGAAGGGTTTCTGGAGGTGCTGACCGCAGTCTGGCCACCCTGCTCCTCGAAGGTTTCCCAGGGAAGAGCTGTGCTGGGGGGACACCCACGAGTACCGCCTCTGCCAACTGCCCGTAAGTTCTATCCAACCACCCCCCAGACTGAGTTCTCCCTGGAGCCCTCCTGCTTCCCTACTCATGCCCCCAAATATCCTTGCCACCATGCCAGATTCTCTGGGCATCCCCGGGGCTGTCCCAGCCTCTGCTCCACCGATCTGTGTCCCCAGGAATGTCCCCCAGGGGCCGTGCCCTTCCGAGACCTCCAATGCGCCCTCTACAATGGCCACCCTGTCCTGGGCACCCAGAAGACCTACCAATGGGTGCCCTTCTATGGTGGTGAGTAGCCTATGCTCCTGTTAGTCCAGCTCCCTCAGAGCTGGCAGGGAAAAGTGGCTGCTAAGAAGGAAGGGGGACTTGGAGGGGTGCAAGAAGGGGGCATTGGCACTGGGGCTTTCAGGGATATGTAGGAGTTAGTGAAGTGAAGGGTGGAAAGCAAGTGTGAGTTGTGAAGAGGGGCAGAAGGAGGCAGGGTCTATTCTGCACAGGGTCGAACACGAAGCTGAGGATTTACTGGGAGCTGTATCCAGAGGCCAACATTTCTCAAACTTACACCAGTAGCAGGAAATATTGCCGCACTGAGCTGAAAATAGCGAGTTATATAATTGTGTGCCTGGGGCAGTGCGCCTCCAGATTTAAGGGAAACAGGCAGCTTCAGACGCCACGGCGGGGGTAGACACAGATAAGAAAATCCTAGAATGGAGAAAGTTCCAACCATCAACCTCACAGATTTTTATTTCCTTCGCCCTAAGAATTGGCGGAAACTTGCCATGATTTCACCCCCACAAAGGCCCGCCAGGGCCAGCTCAGGCCCTATTCCAGGCTGGGTCTGCCAGCCAGCCTCAGGGCATCGGGAGCCAGAGGGAGCCTGAGCAGGGGGAGCAGGGATCAGGTCTGTGGGCCTCGGGTGTGGTCAGACTGTCCATTATGCCCCACTGCCAGGCAGAGGGGAAAACTGAGTCCCGGGGAGGGCCAGCAACATACCCAGGCTATGCAGGACTCAGTCAGAACTGGCCAAAACCTTTTTGGGGGCACCTTCTGGGTGCAGAGCCCAAGTGCCGAGTGTGTTCTGCCCACCTCAGTGCCCCAGAGCCTAGAACATTGTCTGGAAAATAGTAGGTGCTCGATGAGTGTTTGTGGAATGAACGTATGGAAGAATTAGTGAAGAATGGGTGATGATGTTAATAGTAGGCCCCTAATATTAGGACTGAACATGAATGAATGAATGAACGAATGAGTGCAGGCCCAGGATACTTGCCTGGGACAGTCCCAGCGAACGGGAAACAGAATGCCTAAGTTCCAGTCCTGGCTCTGCCTCAGCCTCCATTTGTGGCTTTGGCTGAGTCTCTGGGCCTCATCTGCCCAAGAGGATGGCTGCCTGAGGGGAGACTGGCAGGAAGGGGGCTGGAACTCAGATATGTCCCCCACTGCCACCGACTCCTCCCATCCCCAGCACCCAACCAGTGCGACCTCAACTGCCTGGCGGAGGGGCACGACTTCTATCACAGCTTCGGCCGCGTGCTGGACGGTACCCCCTGCAGCCCGGGCACCCAGGGACTCTGCGTGGCCGGCCGCTGCCTCGTAAGAACTCCAGGCCCCGCCCCCATCCCTGCCCCTTCTAGGTTCCACCCGGCCTATTCCCTCCAGGCCCCGCACCCAGACCCCATTCGCTAAGTTCCTGGTCCCGCCCTCTTCCCTAAGCCCCGCCCCCTACCGAGTCTCCGACCTCCCCTGCCCCTCCTATCACTAGGCCTCATCCCCAGCCTCCTCCCACTAGGTCCCGCCCCCCAGGTTCCATCCTTTTAGTTCTTGGTCCTGTCTTCTTCCATGGGCCCCGCCCCCTCGACGGCAGGGCCCGTCTGACGGCGCGCGTGCCCTCCCCACCCCTTTAGAGAGCCGGCTGTGACGGTTTGCTGGGTTCTGATGCCCGCGAAGACCGCTGCGGCCGCTGCGGCGGCGCCAACGACTCGTGCCTCTTCGTGCAGCGCGTATTCCGGGATGCCGGTGACCGCCCTCCCCGTCCTCGCGCTCTCCCAGAGCGGGCCCTTTAAGACGTTCCGCGCTGATTGGGCAGTCTGCGGCCCAGCCCCCCTCGCTCAACGGTCTGATTGGTCATTGCTCAGTCCCCCCCTTGTTCATCGTTCTGATTGGTCATTGCCAGATTGTCCCGCCCTTCCCAGAGCAGACGGGGTTTAACTCCTTTGCTGCCGCACTTAAGTGATAATCATCGTAACTCCAATCCTTTAGGAAGCGTTTTCGAAGTACCAGGGCCTTGGCTAACCTTCTTACCGCAGTATCTCACTTAATCCTCAAATCATCCTTCAAATACACCCCACCTGCTCCCCAACGCCGTCCTTCCCTCCCGGCCAGGTGCCTTCGCTGGGTACTGGAACGTGACCCTGATTCCTGAGGGCGCCAGGCACATCCGCGCCGCCCACCGGAGCCGGAACCACCTGGGTATCGCAGGGTCCGAGGGAGGAGGCGCCCTGCTGGCTGCCCGAATCCAGCGGGGCGGGGCGACAGGGTCGGGAGGCGGGCGGGGCCTCTTCCGGGAAGCCCGGGCTGACCCTTCCCTTGCAGCGCTGATGGGGGGCGACGGGCGCTACGTGTTCAACGGGAACTGGGCGGTCAGCCCTCCCGGGACCTACGAGGCAGCGGGCACCCGCGTGGTCTACACCCGCGTCACAGGATCAGAGGAGACGCTGCGCGCCGCCGGGCCCACCTCCGAAGACCTGCTCCTGCAGGTGGGGACGGGCCTCTGAGAGGGCGTCTGGGAGTGTGGGGTTAAAGAATCCGTTGGGAAGCAGGGGGCGGGGCGGGGGGGGGGG
>NW_020172691.1:1720689-1731627 GCF_003031525.2 Neophocaena asiaeorientalis asiaeorientalis
AGAGTGTGTGTTGGGGGACGCTGGGCCATCAGGTCCGAGGGCAGCTCCCTAGTATGTGACACCCCCCCACCCCCGCCGCCCAGGTCCTCCTGCAGGAGCCCAACCCCGGCGTTGAATTCGAGTTCTGGCTCCCCCGGGAGCGTTATGGCCCCTTCCAGGCGCAGGCTCAGGCCCAGGGCTGGTCCCTGCGGCAGCCGCAGCCTCGGGAGGTAGATCCTCAGCCCCCTGAGTCTCCCGCTGCCCCCACTGTTATCCCCCCACGGACCCCAGGCCCCACCCCAGGTGAGCTGGGGACAGCCTGGGCGGGGGCGAGCAGGGAGGCAAGGCCTGTGCCCCTGACTGCACTGCCCCCGCAGACCCCTGCCCACCCTGCCCTGACACCCGCGGTCGTGCCCACCGGCTGCTCCACTATTGCGGCAGCGACTTTGGTGAGAGGCCCTTGACCCCATCCCTCACCTGGCCCCTAATTGACCTGAACTTGACCCTTATCCAGCTGACCTCTGACCCTGGTCAGACTTTGTCTTTCACTCCTTGACCTGACTCCAGCTTGACCCCTCCTGACGCTCATTTGACTCCCTGATCTAATCCTTTGCCCTAATCTGACTCCTAACCCCTCACTGATCCTTGAGCTGACCCTTACCCCAGGCCTCAGCTGACCACAGTCCCCAAGGGCCCCTAATGCCCCACCTGACCCCTAGTTCCCTCGTCTGGAAAGGGGTGTGTGGATGGGCCCCGGGGCGGAGCGTCCAGCCGGGCTCAGCACCACCCTGCCCGCAGTGTTCCGGGCCCGCGTGCTGGGCCGCGTCCGGCAGGCCCAGGAGACCCGATATGAGGTGCACGTGCAGCTCATCTACAAGAACCGCTCGCCACTGCGGGCCCTCGAGTATGTGTGGGCGCCGAGCCGCTGCCCCTGCCCACCGCTGGCCCTCCATCGGGACTACCTGCTGGCGGCCCGGCGCCTCATCAGCCCCGATGGCACTCAGGACTGGCTGCTGCTCCCTCATGCTGGCTACGCCCGGCCGTGGAGCCCCGCCGAGGACAGCCGCGTGCGCCTGGCCGCCAGACGCTGCCCCCTCTGAGCCCCTGGACCAGGCTCAAAGTCAGCATATTTCCCCTATTGCCATAGCTTCCAGGGAGCTCAGAACTATCTCCCACCTGCAGCTCTGTGACTCCCCACCACACACACTCAGACACCCCTGCACTCAGTCAGATCCACTGTCGGAAGCAGGCACGCACTGGTGAGGAGGATACACTAAATGGACTCTTTAGCTCTGATTTTCTCTCTCACCCTGGAAACTCAGTTATTTTACTCTCAGAGACTCTGTGTCTGCTTTTATTCCCCTTGCCTCACACTCATTTGCTGGGAGACACTGTCACACACAAGCATGACCCCGATGAAGACATGCCTGAGGAGACCTTGTAATGTATCCATTTCCCCTCTTGCCCTGGCTACCAGGAAGCTCACCACTCTTTAACCCCCTGACACTCTGTCTCTCCCTTCTCATTGCCACTTAACACACGCACCCTCACGTATTCAGAGACACTGTTAAAAACAGGCATGACCCCCTAGTAAACATGCCTACCCAGGCACTGTCACGTACCAGTTTCCCCTTTTGCCCTGGCTACCAGGGAGTTCAGAGATAATCTTGACAGCTTCCGCAATTCGGGGGGAGGCGGGAGGGTTCCCTCCAGGCAACACTGCTGTTCACCCCTTTTTTGTTCCTATTTAATTTTTTTTTTTTTTTGCGGTATGCGGGCCTCTCACTGTTGTGGCCTCTCCTGTTGCGGAGCACAGGCTCCGGACGCAGAGGCTCAGCGGCCATGGCTCACGGGCCCAGCCGCTCTGCGCCATGTGGGATCTTCCCGGACCGGGGCACGAACCCGTGTCCCCTGCATCGGCAGGTGGACTCTCAACCACTGCGCCACCAGGGAAGCCCTATTCCTATTTAATTTTTACAAGCAGTTTTTTTTTTTAACAAGGGCACCCCAGTTTCACATACTTGGCTGCAGACACTTCAGGATGCCCTGTTACTCAGATCCACAGCCACGTTGTCACCACCTGTACACACGCAATCACGTGCACCTCATCCCCTCCTCCTGGTCCAGCCCCCACCTCCCCCCAGTGTGTCTGACCCTGGGGCAACCGTGAGGACAGGGAATATAAGCGGATGGGGGAAGGCGGGACTTTCTGAGGTTCCAAGCCCCCTCCCGATGCCCCTTGGGGCCACATATTCCTCTCAGGCCGTTCAGGGGGCCCCCTCCCCACCGCCGCGCAGAGCAGGCTGGTCAGAGCCCCCACCCTCAGCGTGTGCCCTGCCCTCGTGTCCTGGATGTAGTCTCCTCATAGATTCTAGAGACAGGAAGGCAGGCCTAGATCGTGTGTGGATTGGAAGTGTCAGTGGGGTGTCACATAGTCACCCAGCAAACCCCCCCTTCTGCCTCCCCATCCTGCGTGGGGTGACTCACACCGTGATCTGGGACAACCTGCTCGTCTGTACCATCCGTGGTTGTGTCTTCCTCTGGGGCGCGGGATGGTGGGAGTGTGCAAGGGGTGCTGGACATGTGGGTCTCAAGGGACTCGGCCCCTGACTTTGGGGGTGACCTCAGGCCAAGCCCTGCCCCTCTCTGGGCCTCAGTTTCCCCATCTGTGTATACCCTTTCAGCCCCTCCCGGCCCTGACCTTGGGAACCTCACTCTTCCAGACTCCTTCCCTAGCCCTTCTGTTCATTCGTGCATTCCTCCAAAGAGTATTTATTGAGCACCTACTGTATGCCTGGGACCCAGCAGCACCTGGGGCGGCCCCGGCCTGGCCCTGTCATCTGTAACAAGTGCTGAAGCCGGAGAATCTCCTGAACTCCCCCCTCCCGTGGGGCAGAGTGGGGCACAGTTCTGGAGGGAGGCGTGGGGTCTGGGCGCCCGCTGGTGGCAGGACGGGGGGGTGGGGGTGGGAGAAGGAATTAAGCGTTTCAGGTGTTACCTGCAGCCCCCAAGGGCTTCAGGTCCCCGATGGCCCCAGATGGTCCCCTCTGCCTTACTGCAGTGTGGGAGTGTGTTCAGTGTCTGGAAATGGGAGCCTCCGGCCTCTTTTTCCCCGGAGCTCTGTGGGGCAACCCTGCCATCTACTACCCAACTAGCGGGACCGCTTTGCAGGGGTGAGGTTCCTGCCGGGTTAGAGGCCAATGCAGGGCCCACTCTAGCAGACAGGATGGCCTGTGGCCACAGGAGCCACGATTTCCCACATGCCGTTCTCCGAGCGGCAACATTGTTTCCGGTAATGGTCATGTAACAAACAATCAATGGAACCATTTAAAGAGAGAAGAAAACATTGCAATTTTAAAGATACTCAAAATCAGCAACCCAGTTGAAGGTGGAACTAGCATTTGCACTTACTTGCCCAGCAAAAATTCCACGCTGCTTTGATGCTTTACTTTTAAAGACGAATAAAAACTCCAGGTGCAACAACGGAAATGGAGAGACTCAAGATCTGCATCTTTGTGTCTTTACAATCCCTGGCTCTGGGGTTTTATTATTTACTGTGTCCCTGTAGGAACACGCAGGGCCCATTTGGTTTAGAGATTGGATTGCTGCCCGAAGACACCACAGGTGATTACAGACCGAACTGCTTCTCAAGGGAAGCGCTCACAGCTGAGTCCTCAAGGGTCCAGAACAGGGAATTCCCCAAATGGACTTCCCGCAGGAAGCGATGTTTATTAAAGGATAAAGAATGAAAACGGGCAAGCTTGAAACTTGTGTCTATGTTAATAAAACAACAGTAATCACAACAGTTCTTTCATCAACCCCACAAAATATTGTATTCAACAAACTTGTGGAGTACCAGCTCTGGGGGGTGCGATGCTTTTCTTACTGTTTTGAATTCTCCGCAGACAGCACCCCTCTGTTGTCTGCGCTTCTCTCTCACCGACCCTGTACCAGTTGGCTCACCCACAGGAGGACATGAGTCCGGTTGAAGGGCTGCTGAAAACCCCTGGACTGTCTCACACCCTGAGGGTTAGTTGAGGGTTACAATGGCTTGACCACCTGGGAAAACAGTTTGACTGTTTCTGCTACAGCTGAACGCACACTTGTGTACAAGTTTGAATAATCATGTCCACGCCCTAACCCCTGGAACCTGTGAACAGAACTTTATTGGAAAACAGACTTTTGAGGATGTAATTTTTTTTGTTTGTTTGTTTTTTGTTTTTGCGGTACGCGGGCCTCTCACTGCTGTGGCCCCTCCCGTTGCGGAGCACAGGCTCCGGACGCGCAGGCTCAGTGGCCATGGCTCACGGGCCCAGCCGCTCCGTGGCATGTGGGATCTTCCCGGACCGGGGCGCGAACCCGGGTCTCCTGCATCGGCAGGTGGACTCTCAACCACTGCGCCACCAGGGAAGCCCCTGAGGATGTAATTAAGAGTCTCAAGAAGATCATTCTGGAGTATCCAGATGGACGCTAAATGCAGTGACAAGTGACTTGTAAGAGACACACAGAGGAGAGACAGAGAGAAGACACCCGTGTGAAGACAGAGGCAGAGATCGGAGGGATGCAGCCACAAGCCCAGGGATGCCTGGGGCTCCCAGAAGCTGGAAGAGCCAGGAAGGACCATCTCCTGGAGCCTCCAGAGGGAGCACAGCCCTGTGACACCTTGATCTTGAACTTCCGGCCTCCGGATGGTGAAAGGAAAAATTCCTGTTGTCCCAAGCTACCCAGTTGGTGGTGACTGGTTACAGCAGCCCCAGGAGACTCAGAGGCTCACCCTACACCCTGCAGTCTCTGGCAGGTATACGCCCAAGACAAATGAGAGCTCCGCTCACCGAAGGCTGCTTCTAGAATGTTCTAGCAGCTTTAGTGACAATAGGCCCCCTGGAAACAACTGTAACGCCCATCAGCGGTGGGCTGAATCATTCTCTGACCCTCACAGAATGACATGCTCTCTGCCATGAAAAAGGATGATGCAGCGATCATTCCCGCAGCAGCGTGGTGAGTCTGAGTCAGACAGGAGGGGACAGAAGACCCCGTGGACATGACACAAGTGACCTTCGAGGCCAGAGGCAATGGAGGCAGGATGGGGGCTACCTTGAGGGGGAAGTGACTGGGAGGGGCCGGCCCTGTTGTCAGACTTGCCCCCACATCGCGGGTTACACTCTTCTGTACACTTAAATTAAAACCGAAACAAATCTGAGGGGCTAAGTCAACGTCACTGCTTCCACCTGGGGAGACAGGTGTGTGTCCGCTCACCTGTGCTCCCAGGTGACCTGACCTGGGGGGGCGGGGCCCAAGGACAATCTTCAAGGGGCACAGGGGGTGGGGCAAGGCCCCGTCTCCTGCCCTGGACCCAGGCCACACCACCTGCTTCAAACACCTGGGCCAGCAATAAGCAGATTAAGGGATCACTGTCCCCAGAGCCCAGGTGGACTTCTCAGCAGGGTGGGGGCTCATTAATAATTACCCTTGATCCTTTCCTCCCAACAAATCCAACATTCTCAAGTAAAAGCCAAAGTCCTCACCACACCTTCCAGGCAGGCACCTGCGTGGTCCATCCCCCAGACCCACCTCGTCTCTCGCCCTGGCCCATGTGGTTCCAGCCACACCAGCCTGCCTGCTTTTCTTCTAACCCAACAGGCACGGTCCTGCCTCAGGGCCTTTGCAGTGACTGATTGAATGAACTGGACCCACTGCTCACCAGTAGCACTCGCTCCGTGCTTCTTCCTCTCTCGCTGGTGTTCTCAAGGATGAGGACACAGAGCTGCCTCCTTTTCAGGAAAACTGTCTGTGATGGACAGGGTCACCACCAGCTGGGGACAAGCTGGGCCGCTCAGTGGGGAGAGGGATGACACGTCAAAGGATTGCAGTACTTGGCTGATGTGTTTGGGCAGGAATCAAAAGTGTCTCCAGATATGGCCCGATGGCCCTGGGACAGAATCACTTCCAGTTGAGAACCACTGACTTATGGCCTTGAAAGCCACTGCCCTGTCGGGGTTCGTGGTTTCTCCTCCTAACCCTCCCCTTGTGTTGGCCCCAGAAGTTGTCACCAACCAGAATCTGGGAGAAGCAGAGCTCCGGTGTGTGTGGGCAGGGGGCGGAATGTGACAGGCGCTACAGTGTCCTCCCAGCTGTGGCTGCAGCTGCCTCACGGGAGATTTGTCTCTGGACGACGGTAGCTGCCACTCGGAGATGCCCATGGGGTTAAGGCCCCCTCCCGGGGGTGGGCTGAAACCAGTGACTGACAGATGTGGAGGCACAAAACACGGGCCCCTGGGCTCCAGGGGGGCCGATTCCGGGTGCAGTACCAGCTCCAGACCCTCCCCCCACCACCACTGCTTCACTCAGCTCCCCCCACCCCCCAGCTTCCAACTCAGGCTGTGCTTCCGGGGACATGAAGTTGAACGGGGCAGTGGGGGCAGGGTGTTCTGGTTCTTCATATCCTGTTGGGTTGGATTTGCTATTTTTTGCTTGAATGTTTTTGCGTCCATATCCACATGACAGGTGCATCACATCCCTTACTTGTTCTGTCTCTGCCTGTTTTTACAATCAGGGTTGTGCTGGCCTCACAAAGGAAAGCAACGGCAGGTCCTAGGAGGTCCTGTCCGTGCCCACCCAGCTCCCGCCTCCCAGTTTCCATGAAGGCCAGGCTGACGTCCACGGCCAGCCTCCCGGGGCCTCTTTGCTGAAGGCTGCCTGGCCCTGGCCCCTATGCTGCCTGCGGGGGCGCTGGGTGGAGTGAATGGATACCGCTCCCCCCAGTGACCGGCAGGGTGGTGGATCCAGCCCCTCAGGACCTGGACAGGATAAGTCTCAGGTGTGCATTCAACGTGGGAGGGAGAGCCACGGGCCGGCAGGTGTGCTGGGTTTAGCCACACCTGCCTTATTGGCTTCTTTCCCCTCCCACCTCAATCTTCTCCCTCTCGGCTCTTCCTGGGATCCCTCCCACGTAAAGGACTTGTACTCAAATTCCTGCCCTGCCATCTGCTTCTAGAGGGAACGCAAGTGAGGTGGGGCTATTGCCTCTAGCTTGCTTGTCTGGAAGAGTTTTCACAACAAGGGGGTTATGGGGACTTCCCTGGCGGTCCAGTGGTTAAGGCTCTGTGCTTCCACTGCAGGGGGCATGGGTTCGACCCCTGGGCAGGGAACTAAGATCCCGCATGCCGCACGGCACAGCCAAAAAAAAAGAAGGGGATTGTGGTGAGTGGGCCTGAGAGCTACCCCAGGAGGGGAGAGAGAAAGCGTGAGGACAAGGATTGCCCGGGCTCATGTCCTTCTCAGCCACTTGGTGAGACCTCCATTCTGAACCTCGGTTTTCTCATCTGTAAAGTGGGGCTGCCCAGCACCTGCCCTGGTTGGAGGAGACCCTGTGCCCAAGAAGCCCCGCCCCCTGGAGCCCAGCGGACAGAAGGTGAGCTAAGGCTGGTCCAGATGAGCTTTACTGAGCCCTCCCTAGCAGGCCAGGCGTTTCAACCGCCAGCAGTGCTGCAGGTAGTGGAATCCGTGACTGTGGTGGGGCCAGATGCAGGTGACTTCAGTGCTGAACTCGGATTGGCAGGAGACAGGCAGCTTGGGCATCGAGGTGCTGCTGGTGGCTTTAGTTATGGGCCGTTTCTGATGCTGTCTGCTGGACTTGGGGGTTGAGGCCTCTGGTCCATCGGGGGTCTTGTTGGGGGGCTGAGGGGGGATGGTGATGCCACTGGGAGACTGCACAAGGGGGTGTCCCTGGCTGGAGGAGGTGCTGGGACGCTGCGCGGAGCCTGAGGACTGGTGGGCCGTCTGGGAAGGGCCAGAGGAAGTGATGGAGGGCCGGGCGCACTGCTGGCCGTGGACCTGGGGCTGTCGGGGGGACTGGGACTGCCCGGGAGCCTGGGGCTGCCCTGGGGCCTGGGGCTGGCTGGAGGAGTTGGCTCGAGACAGAAGCCCACCCCGGAGCTTGCTGGGCAGCTGGGTGCCATTGGCAGAGCCAGTGGCAGGGGATTGAGGCTGGGAGTGGCCCAAGTTGGTGGAGCTCCTGAGGGCTGGCTTGCTTGGCGACGAGGGGCTGGTGGTGGACTCCACTGGGGAGGCGGCTGGGGAATCCACAGAGGACTTGGAGTGTAACGCGTCCTCCAGCTGGCCTGCCGGCTTTTCTGCACAGGGGCTGGGCAGGGACTTCACCTGTTCTTCGGGAGCTGAGTCACGCTTGCTTTGACTGTGGAGAGAGCACCCTGAGGGTGAGTGAGGCGGGTCTGGCTGTGTCCAGGGGCCCAAGGGCTGCGCTAAGCCAGTGGAGACTGGGACAGAGGCTGCTGGGGACTGCTGGGGGCCAGCTTCACTTGA
The DNA here is from genome assembly GCF_003031525.2 of Neophocaena asiaeorientalis asiaeorientalis. Taxonomy (NCBI): domain Eukaryota; kingdom Metazoa; phylum Chordata; class Mammalia; order Artiodactyla; family Phocoenidae; genus Neophocaena; species Neophocaena asiaeorientalis. Next base: position 1,728,991 of record NW_020172691.1, read on the forward strand.
GTGGCCAACAGCCGTCCTTGGCAGGGAGAGAGGCAGGTGCCGGCACTCACACACACATGCACACACGCACGTGCGCACACACGTGTGGGCCCTCGCTACCTCCCAGGGGCGGGCATTACGTACAGTCGGCTCCGAGGGCAGCGAGGGGCCCACTGCCGCAGCTGCCGGGGTGATGAGAGCCCGGCTGCGGGCCAGGGCCTGCAGGACTGGTTCCGGAGAGCGTAAGAGACAGAGGCAGACAGTGAGAGGGGAAGATTTAGCGAGCACCCAGCGGAGGCGGTCCAGACGCCAGACAGAGCCCAGTCAGAGTCAGGAGGACAGCAGGCAGGAATGAAGGTGAGTGGGGCAGGGGGAGCCGGGAGACAGACAGACAGACAGAGACCGGAGAGACAGACACCCCTCGCCCTGCGAGCACGCACTGTCCCTCGTTATTCCGGCTGCCACGTCCAGGGTCCGCCCGCTGAGGTCGCTCACGATGCTGTCCACGGCCTCGTGATGCTTTAGAAACAGTGGACGTATGACGCGATGATACAGCATGTGAGCCCCGTTCCAGGGGCCAGGAACCATGCAGAACAACAGGAAGGCGCACTGCGGACACAGGGCAGGAGTTACACTCGGCCCCCACTCTGCGCCTCGGGTTGGGGGGGGTCTCCTCCATCAGATGCTGGGCTGGGGTGGACCTGGCCTCCGCATCAGACACCCCTGGGGATCGGCCTGGCCTACCCCGTCAGACACCCCTGGGTACCCGCTCCTGGGAACCCCAGCCACCACGGTGTGTCCCGGGTGGTGCCCACCTTGCCCGCATAGTAGAAAGGGAACCAGGACAGGAGTAGATCGCTGAAGAACTCGGCCAGCCCAAACAGGCTGTACACCACCCAGTAGGTAAGCCACACAGTGTCGTCCTCTTTGCTTGGGCTCTCGATAGCTTTGATCCTGGGGGAGGCAAGGCAGGGTCAGGGACTGCTCAGAGCCCCAGACGCCCCTCCCCGCGCCCCCAAACCAGCGGGCACTCACGAAGCATATGCGGGGTATGCAAAGCCGATGAGGTTGCACAGCAGAGACGCCCCGTACCCGAACAGAAGATACAGGCTTAGCAGAGTGGCGGCTCCTGCGGAGAGGGGGCTGGGTGTGGGCTGCACGTACTGAGCCCAGTCTCCAGAGCCCCCTTGGCCTGGCCCATGCAGCCTGCATCCATCACTCCTCCCAGAAGCCTCGGCGGCCCCTCTAGGAGGGGTTATTGCCCTGCAGCACCTGGGCAACCCTCATCGTGGCCCTGAACCCCACTAACATGTTAGTTTCCACCACGGGACTGTGAGCTCCCCAAGGGCAGGCCGGCACCTTAGGACTGGTCTGTACTGAGTGGCTGCCCCGTGTTTGTTGAATGAATATGTGATCTCCGCAATTATAACCACCTCACTCTGGGTCCTATAGGAGGGGCTGAGCACAAGAGGCTAGAGTTTGAATATAAGTAAATGGGAGAAAAACCAAGACATGATTCCTGGAGAGCAGAGAAAGGCAACAATTTCTAACTTTTTTCTTAGTCCAGGGTCTCTTCCCCTCACCACTGCTGACTCTGGGGCAGAGGGAACCACCCTGGGCACTGCATCTGGGGTGTGGAGCAGCATCCCTGGTCCCTACCCACTTGATGCCAGGAGCCCCCCACAGTCGTGACCATCAGATGTCCCCAGACATCGCCCGGTGTCTCCTGAGGGCTGCACGGCCCCCTCTGAGAGCCCTTGTCTTAGTGGGAGGATGCAAAGCGCCGTATTGAGAGTCCCCCTGACTGAGGAGAGCCCTCACCCACTATGAGACACCTAGCAAGTGTCTCTCTGCTTGCAGCCTCAGTTTCCCCAACTGTCAGTGGGGCGTTTAGTGGCCCTGTCTCCTAGCGCTGCTGTGGAGTTAGCTAAACAAGACTCAGTAGAAGGGACCCCGCCCTACACTTCTAGGGAACCCCTTCCGGTGGCCCAAGCACACTCCCAGCAATGAGGGCTCAGAGGAGAACGGTGTGGGGCATGGGGGCCAGGAGCGTTAGCCACTCTGAAATCATAATGGTCGCTGCTGCATTTATGAAGCGCTTCTTGTGTGCAGGTCTCTGTCCCTCCCTGCTCTGTCTCATTCAACAGCCAGGACGAAACGGAAGCTGGGGGTGGGGGGGGCTGAAGAGGCTCATGCTCATAACTCGGGGAGCCTCTGGCTCCTGGGAGCATTTACAGCCTCTTCCCCCACCTCCAGGCTGTTATCTGCAGAGAGAGACAGAGGCCACTAGTGGACCAAAGGGCAGAGTTCCCTCCACCCTCCTCTCCACCTGCATTAGCCTTTATCCTGGGGGTTTGGGGTCAGGAGAGGGAGGGGAATCCCCAGCTGGCCCTAGGAGGCCTGGTCACTGCCTCTTCTGGGTTTCCTCCTCGGTTACCTGGGAGGGGGTATTTTGGCCGTCTCAGGCCGGTGGGGCCCAAGGGTTCCGACATCTGGGAGAGGGGGTGGGGGAAATAGCACCCCTCCCCTGGCGATTGCTGCTAGCTGGGGAGAAGCAGCTCTCCCAGGGCCCCTCTCCGCTGAATCCCTATTCCTGCAGCCTCAGCAAAGGGAGGATGACCTTGGACATGGGCGGGGACAGTCCAATCAGCAGCATAT
>NW_020172691.1:1731660-1751118 GCF_003031525.2 Neophocaena asiaeorientalis asiaeorientalis
ATATGGGGCGGGGGTGGGGTGGGGGTGGATGCTGCAGACAGGGCAGACAGCAGGGGCAGCCTCCCACTCCAGGCCTCGGTTTCCTCCCTGTGACCCCCCAGCCAACCCAGCAGGCCCCTCCCAACAGGCCCCTCCCCTGTGTTCTGTGACCTAAATTCCCCGCCCACTGGTATCAGGGATGTTGAAAACCAGGCTGGAGGTCAAGGGCTTGCTCCCAGGGGCAGGTCCCTGGCTGACCCGACACATATTGGGCACTAGGAAGCTGGGGGGACAGGTTTTGGACCTTCCTTGGGCTGTCTGGCATGGGAATCCCCCAGCTGGCAGGGAAATGGGAGGAAAGGGGACTCTAAGGATCTGTACACAGGTGCTCAAAACACGTGGCATGTCCTCAGCCAGAGCTGCCCCCCAGTGTCCGAACAAAGTGTCCTGTGATTCATTCCAGGGGGGCTTCCTGGAAGAGGTGGCAGAGGGCAGTCGGGTCTGAAGCACCAAAAAAGAGGGGAGGCACTTAAGGGACACTTACTGGACAGTTTCAGAGGGTGGCAGGGGCCACCCAAGGTCATTGAGGAAGAAAGGCAGAGGAGGGACTGGAATGGAAGTGACAATCGGGTTGGCTGGACCTCCCTCTCCGTGGGCCCCATCCAACCTTTCTTCAACCCCACCACAGCAGTCAAACAGCCCAACTCCGGACGGGGGAGGGGAGAGGGCAGGCCAAGGGCAGGGGTAGGGGGTGATATTAGCAGGAAAACAACCTGAGGGGAGGTGGGAGTGACCCTTCCCCTCCACGTCTGGAGCATCCCCTGGAAAACGGGAAGATCTCTACACTTGCTTCCATGCTGGAGTCCATCGGGGAAGAGGGTGGCAAGACTGGCAGGGCACTGGCTGCCTACCTGCCCCGTCCTCCCACGGGGCCAGCAGGACAACTGGAAGAACCGGACTTCTGCCTGGCGGGCACCCAGGGCCCGGAGGGAGGGAGCAGAGGACGGCTGCGGGGCCGAGAGAGAGGGGGTGGTCCTCGACCGAGGTCGCACAGCGGGGACGGGGAGGGGCTGCGGGTAGACCCAAGGTCCCGGTCCACGACCCTACCCAGGATCTCAGTCTCCTTCCTGAACTGTGGGCGCGCCCCGCCGCCTGAGCTGGACCCCGCAGCCGGAGCTGGCCGGAGGGTGCAGGTCCGAGGCCCCGGTAGCCCACGGCCTCAGTGTGCCCGTCGGCGAAATGGGGCGGCGGCCCCGAGAGCGCCCCCGAAGTCTCACCTGCGGCCAAGTACCGCTTGTCGACACCGGTCTTGGCTTCGAGCGCCCCTAGCGCTTCGGTGGCCAAATTCCTCTGTTCCAGAAAGCGCTCGAAGAGCTGGCGCAGGCCATCCATGGCACCGGCGGGCCCGGGGCTGGCAGCTTGAACTTGACCGCCACCCCGTGCACCTGCCGTAGAGCCTGCGCGCTGCCTTCCCTCCACGCGAGCCGCACCGCCGGACCCCGGGGCCACTCTCCGCCCCCGGGCTGGTCTCCGCCCCCGGGCTGGTCTCCGCCCCCGGGCTGGTCTCCGCCTCCTGTCCCCCTCTCTGGCCAATGGGAGGGCAGGGAGGACAAAGGAGGTGGGGCCTGCCCCGTCTCCTCCGCCGCATTGCCCCAGGGCCGGCCGCGGCTACCGCAGCCGCCCCTTTGGAGGAAGGGGGCGGGGCGCGGGGACTGAGGGCGCCGATTGGCCCAGCGGTAGTGGGACGTAACTGATTGGAGGGGCGGGGTCATGGCCGGGGATTATTCGCTGAGCCGTTGTGGGTGGAGCTGGGTGAGGAGAGAAGAGTGCTGGGGAGGCGGAGCTGGTGGGAGGGGCTGGAGAAAGGCCAGAGCTGATTGGAGAAACGAGAAGAGATTCATTAGCAAAAACAGAGAGGGGGCGGGGCTGAACGTAAAGGAGGAGGGACGGAATCTGAAAGGCAGGGATGGGGCGGAGCTAAGATGAGGAGGTGGGACTTATTCGAAAGAGCAATTCTGGTTGGACTGGAGAGGAGGCAAGGCTTATTCTAGGGGGAGGGGATGTATAGGAAAGTAGGCGGGGCAAAATAAGGGGCGGGGTCAATTATAGCAACAGTGAACCCGCACCTCTGGGTCAGAAGAATTGGTGAATCATTGTACAAATGGGGAGACTGAGGCTCCAGAGGGTTCGAGTCTGCGGAAGAACAGGGTGAGCATGTCTCTCCCCCACCCTGCTGTCAGATCTTCGCGCCCATCAAGTTGGGGAGCTGCAAGGCCCCCTGGGAGTTGAAGGCTTTCAGGGGTTGCTATGGCGCCGGGGGCGGGGCGGGCGCTTGGGCCATCTCGGCGGTTTGGCCAGGAGGAGGGGCTTTTCTGAGGCCCCGCCCCCGCCGGCATGCGGCCCGCCCGGAGTGCGCTCTGGCTGCGCCTGACCTTGGCCTTGGGCCTGGCACTCGTTGGCCCCATGGCTGTGGGGTGGGCCTCACCCCGGGCTCCCATCTATGTCAGTAGCTGGGCCGTGCGGGTGTCCCAGGGTTACCAGGAAATCGAGCGCCTGGCGCGCAAATTCGGCTTCGTCAACCTGGGGCCGGTGGGTGGGACCCGGACTGACGGGAGGGGGCGAGGGCTGGACGACCCCAGACCCCGGCAGATGAGAGCGTACCTCGCTAGGTTCCCCAGATATCAAGGACCCCCCAGCTCACTACTGCCTAGACCATCTCCAGATCCTGGGACCCTCAGAGGGCATCTGAAGCTCCCACCTGGGCACCTGGTTGGGGGAAACGTAAGGAAGGGGGGCTGGCCCCTGTCCTGGGAGGGACTCCATCAGAGGAACCAGGTCCCAGCCATGCAGCTGCTCCCCTTTATTCCCAGATCTTCCCTGATGGGCAGTATTTCCATCTGCGGCACCGGGGTGTGGTCCAGCAGTCCCTTACCCCACACTGGGGCCACCGCCTGCGCCTGAAGAAAGACCCCAAGGTGAGCCTGGCCTTGAGGCTGCCTCCTGAGGGATGTCAGCACCTCTCGTTATTCTTGTAATTGTAATAAATGTCTGTGTGACCTTCGGCAAGTCACCAGCTCTCTCTGAGTCTTGGTGTCCATTTGGCCCCCTAGTCTATACAGTGGGGAGTCAAATGGGGAAGATCTGTGCAGAGCACTCACCCCAGGGCAGGTGCACTGTCAACAATTTCTTGTCACCTCCCCTTCCCTCCTCTATCTCACCCTGAAAGATCAAAGTTCCCAGGTACCCCATAAAGAGGCTGGGTTGGGGGAGGGGTGCTGATTGGTAAGGAGGCAAGAAGCATGACAGATGGAAACCCCACCGGTTTCCATCTGGGACACTGGGACAGAGAGGAGTGGTTGGTTCGAGACGTGGTTTGCAGGACAGAGGCCAGGGCTTGCTGATGGATTGGATGTGTGGGACAGAGAGAAATCAGGATCTGGAGCTGAGAAAACGGGGAGAAGATGGCCCTGATTGCTGAGATAGGGACGGGGGAACATGAACCAGGTTGAGGGGGTATTGGGAGCAGAACAAGGAAAAAGGGGAAAGGGCAAAGGTCTGAGAAAGGGCGGCCTGGGGCAGGCAGAAGGGCATGTGCAAAGGCCCTGGGGTGAGGCAGCCACTGTGGCTGCAGCAGAGGAAGGCTGCTGGGGGCCAGACAGGCAGGGGGCCTTGTGGGCTTTGGAGAGGTGTTGGACAGGCACGGGTTTCACAGAGAGGGTTCCACAGAAAGTAATGCTGCAGTGTGCCAAGAATGGGCTGTAGAGAGGCAGCAGGGCAGGGCTGCTGGAAGACCAGGGAGGAGGTGGGTGTGGCCATACAGGAGTGTCCTGCACCAGGGAGGGTGCGGTTGAAAGAAGTGAATACTGCAAGGGGATATGGGCATGTCTTGGGGAGAGGGATTCTAGAACAGGGATGGGGACGGGGGCAGGGGTGGGACCCCAGGAGCCGCAACCAGCCTGAATAGCAGCCACCACGTGTCTGTGGGCCACCGGGGATGGGTGCTCTGAGGGCTTCAGTCCCCTCTGGAGCCAGAGCCCCAGGCACACGGGGACCCCCAAGAGCAGCCCCAGCAAACACGGGGTCCCTGGCCCCATCACACACCACGTGGGCCCCAGGACAAGTAGGTGACAGCCCAGACACATTAAGCCTCAGCCCCACACCGCTGACCCTTGGCAGATCCAGGGAAGAGGCCGATGCCAGACCCTGGAAGCAGATTTGGGTGCTTTGACCAGGAACTGGTGGAAGGGCTGAGGGGCAGGGCCCTCTAAAGCAGCCTGGTGTGAGCGCAGGAAGCTGGGAGGAGGGTGGGCTGCTCGTGGGTCCAGCCCCTCCCATGGTGTGGTCTCCCCACCCCCAGGTGCAGTGGTTCCAGCAGCAGACGGTGCAGCGGCGGGTGAAACGCTCCTTGGTGGTGCCCACGGACCCCTGGTTCTCCAAGCAGTGGTACATGGTGAGCTGGCCGGGCTGGGCGGCGGGGCCAGGCCAGGCCAGAGTCCCACTGACCCCGGCCCCGCCTTGCACAGAACAAGGAGGTGCAGCCGGACCTGAACATCCTGCAGGTCTGGAGCCAGGGGCTTTCTGGCCAGGGCATCGTGGTTTCTGTCCTGGACGACGGCATCGAGAAGGACCACCCAGACCTCTGGGCCAACTATGTGAGCCTGTGGGGCTGGGGTGGGGGCTGCCCCAGGTCCCACGGCTGGTCGCAGCCCCTCATGTCTCCAACCCCCAGGACCCCCTAGCCAGCTACGACTTCAATGACTATGACCCGGACCCCCAGCCGCGATACACATCCAGCGATGAGAACCGGTGAGCCCAGCATCCCACAGGGCATGGGGGCAGCCTCCACTACCCTACGAGGGGCCAAGGGGCTGTGACGGGCACCTGTCTCTGTCCTGGCGCCAGGCATGGGACCCGCTGTGCTGGGGAAGTGGCAGCGACGGCAAACAACAGGTTCTGTGGTGCTGGCGTCGCCTACAATGCCCGAATCGGAGGTACTCAGGCCAGGAGGGTGGCGGGGCGCCTCTTGGCCCCACACTAGCCACTGGGCCATGTCAGGGCCCCAGGCTAAGGTCGGGGAGAGCTGAAACCCCCACAGACACCTCCATCCCCAGGGCGGGGAGAGTGCAGGGCGCAGGCGGGGTGTTCACCAAGGCCGCCTGTGCAGGGGTGCGCATGCTGGACGGCACCATCACTGACGTGATCGAGGCCCAGTCGCTGAGCCTGCAGCCACAGCACATCCACATCTACAGCGCCAGCTGGGGCCCCGAGGACGACGGCCGCACAGTGGACGGCCCGGGCATCCTCACCCGAGAGGCCTTCAGGCGCGGCGTGACCAAGGTGAGCTGGTATGGGGCACGGAGGGCCAGGGCCAGCATGCGAGGCCCACACCCCGTCCCCGTCTCTGGCCTGGTTCTCCATCTGCAGGGCCGAGGTGGGCTGGGCACCCTTTTCATCTGGGCGTCGGGCAATGGCGGCCTGCACTATGACAACTGCAACTGTGATGGCTACACCAACAGCATCCACACGCTCTCGGTGGGCAGCACCACCCAGCAGGGCCGCGTGCCCTGGTACAGCGAGGCCTGCGCCTCCACGCTCACCACTACCTACAGCAGCGGCGTTGCTGCCAACCCCCAAATCGTAAGCACCCGCCCCACCCGGTGCCCTGCCTTCCCTCCTGTCCCCTACCTTGCCTCTTCCCAGGGCTGCCCGGTTCACGTCTGACACATAGACTGGGGTTCAGGGACCAGGCCCCACGGTTGGCGCCCCTTCACATGCCCTCGTGTGTCCCAGGCAGGGCTGGCAGCTGGGCGGCTGTGTTCACGGCCCCAGACCTGCTGTCGTGCTCTGAGGTGCCTCTTCCTTGGAGCACTTGGGCCGTTTTGAACAAGGGCTGGGTTTTCCTGTGCACCAGGCGCCTGAGTCCCTCTCTGTGCACCCAGGTCACAACAGACCTGCACCACCGGTGCACGGACAAGCACACGGGCACCTCAGCCTCCGCCCCGCTGGCTGCGGGCATGATCGCCCTGGCTCTGGAGGCCAAGTAGGTGATGGAGGGGTCTCGCCTACTGCCGGAGCTCCCCAGCGTGGCCCCGGCTCACCCTCCCTCACCCACCCCCAGCCCGTTCTTGACGTGGAGGGACATGCAGCATCTGGTGGTCCGGGCGTCCAGGCCAGCGCAGCTCCAGGCCGAGGACTGGAGGACCAACGGCGTGGGGCGCCAAGGTGCGGCAGGACGGGCGGGGTTGGGGACGCCACGCCCACAGGACGATGACCACGCCCCTCCACACAGTTAGCCACCACTACGGCTACGGGCTGCTGGACGCCGGGCTGCTGGTGGACTTGGCTCGCTCGTGGCTGCCCACACAGCCCCAGAGGAAATGCACCATCAGCATCGTGCACACCCCCACGTGAGCGCCCTCCTCTGCCCCCTGCACGCCCACATCTAACCCCAGCCACGTCCCCACTGCCACGTCCCCAGACCTCTCCCCCAACCCTGGTGGGTGGACACGTGGAGGCAGGCCCCGCGGTCTCAGTTCACCCATCTGTACAAGGAAAGGGCAGGATCTGAGCCCAGACCCTGCCTGCTGGCCGCCCATCTCCCAGCAGGCCAGCAGGAGGGGCCCTCACCTCACGTGCTGCAGCCCCCAGCCCCATCCTGCGGGTGATGCGCGTGAGGAAGAACGTGTCGGCCTGCTTCGGCCACGCCAACTACATCCGCTCGCTGGAGCACGTGCAGGTGCTGCTGTCCCTGTCCTACAGCCGCCGTGGGGACTTGGAGATCTCGCTCACCAGCCCCATGGGCACCCGCTCCACGCTTGTGGCCATCAGGTGCGGGGGCAGGGGACCGGGCCACAAACTCTCTTTCCTGAGCAACCCCACGAGGAAGAGACAAGTGCCCTGTGGGGTCAGGCGGGCTGGACCCCACCCCTTGGCATCACAGACACTTACTGTGCTCGCGGCTTGTCAGGACTCTGGTTGTGAAGCCCCCCCCTTATCCCCCCGCCTGCCTGTCTGTCCCAGACCCTTTGACGTCAGTGGCCAAGGCTACAACAACTGGATCTTCATGTCCACCCACTTCTGGGACGAGGACCCGCGCGGCTTGTGGACCCTGGTCCTGGAGAACAAGGGCTACTATTTCAACACAGGTGAGAGCCGGGCACAGGCTGGGGCTCGAGCCCCACCTGCCCCATGCTCTGGAGCTGGCGGCCTCCTTACTGCCCCCAAGCCCAAGGCACAGGGCTCCCACTGGTGTCCTCTGAGAGACTGAGCACACAGGGCTGGAATGTAATAGGTGTCTGGTTACCAGTGCACAGTAGGGGTTCAGGTATTAGGGGCAGGAGGTATCCAGTTACCAGCGCTTAGAGGGTACTGGGCGACCCTGGGCACCATCTGAGTCTGGGGATCCGGGGAGGGTGCGGGCCCAGAATGGCAGGACGAGGCTGCCGACAGCCTTTCCCTCTTCTCCCTGTGCCCACCACGACCCCTGCCCAGGGATGCTGTACCGCTACACGCTGCTGCTCTATGGGACGGCCGAGGACATGACGGCGCGGCCCTCGGGCCCCCAGGTGACCAGCAGCGCGTGTGTGCAGCGGGACACAGAGGGGCCGTGCCAGGGTGAGTGTCCGGTGCCGCATGGCCCACCTGCTGGGAGGCGGCAGGCGGGTAGTGTGCGTGTGCGGCCTGGGGCAGGGGACGGGCGGGCCGGGGCAGCAGGCCGTGGCCTCACAGCCCGGTGGACGTGTCCCTCCCTCGTGCAGAATGCCAGAGCCCCGCCTACATCCTGGGCCACCTCTGCCTCACCTACTGCCCACCGAGGTACTTCAACCACACCCAGCAGGCGGTGACGGCTGAACCTGGGCGCCCAGCCGCGCCTGCCCTGCGGGTCTGCTCCAGCTGCCACCCGTCCTGTTACACCTGCCGCGGCAGCTCCCCGCTGGACTGTACCACTTGCCCCCCGCCGTCCATGCTGGACGCGCAGCGGGGCTCCTGCTCGGGACCCGACCCCCCTGAGGGCCCCCCCCAGCCCACTGCAACCGCCTGCCCCTGCCGCCACGGCCCGGCGCAGGCCGTGGTGCTGGCCCTGTTGGCCGTGGCCTTCGGGAGCCCCCTCCTCTGCCGCGTCCTCCTTGTAGGCTGCCCGCCACCATGGGTGGGACCCCCTGGAGCAGGGGGCCACTCCCATCACCACTCCAGACCCCGCTGCAAGCTGGAACCCAGAGCTGGTTGACAAGGACAGCTAACGTGCGCCTCCACCCAGGTCCCTGGTGGGCACCGCTGCCCCACTGTCCAGACGGGTGCCCTGTGGGAACCTGCCCTGGTAAGGCCCTGGCTGCCACCGAGGCCGTGGGCCAGGGGTGGCCGCGTGGGACCCTGCACCCCGGACTTGGCAGGTCCAGGTGAAAGAGGGGGAGAGAGAGAGAGAGAAGTCTCGTTGCACAGTTTGGATAGGGAGAGGGTAGGCTGGGGCAGAGCCCGGCAGTGACCACCATCCCTTCCCTTTCCAGAATGGAGGAAGCGGGAAGGAGAGCAGATGACACCATCCAGGGTCTCGGGTACCACGTGCGACCTCAGAGTTTGCAAATAAAGGTTGAATAGGAGGTGCAAGTCTGTGGGCTCCTTTGGGGCACCGGCCCCTTCTCCATGGCATGGTTGTGGGAATCCCCTGCGTATCATGTGGAATCTGCCTTCCCCGGGGCGTCTGTCCCTGGAGAAGGGGTCAGCTGGGGTTTTGGGGGTGGGGTAGGGTAGGGTCCCAAGTGATACCCACCCATGTGCTGCAAAGCCTCTGAGGCCCCACGATGCGGCCTGGCCCCCTGTGGCTCTGGCTCCTCTTCCATCTTTTTTTTTTTTTTTTTTTCATTTATTTTTGGCTGTGTTGGGTCTTCGTTGCTGCGTGTGGGTTTTCTCTACTTGCGGCAAGTGGGAGCTGTTCTTCGTTGCAGCGCACGGGCTTCAGTAGTTGTGGCTCACGGGCTCTAGGCACATGGGCTTCAGTAGTTGTGGCGCACGGGCTTAGTTGCTCCGTGGCATGTGGGATCCTCCTGGACCAGGGCTCAAACCCATGTCCCCTGCATTGACAGGCGGGTTCTTAAACACTGCGCCACCAGGAAAGCCCTCCTCTTCCATCTTTATGCGTGAGTTTCTCTTTAACGTGGAGAGCTAACAGAAGTGCAATTTGCAAAGGACAGTTCACGCAGCGTTCCATCCACTCAGCCTGTCTACCAGCTTCCAGTAATTACACCTTTGTCTATTTTCTGAGGTCGTCGGGATGCTGAGGGAATTATGAGCTGGGGTACATTGATCTTACTCCTTCAGGCCTCGACCTCCTCATCTGGAAGATGGGTTCTCTACCTCTCTGGAACAGAAGGAGGATCCTGAGGTGCAGGGGTGTGGGTGTGGGTGTGGGGTAAGTCATGGATGGAGTTAGTAAGAGTCCCTCCTCTGTCCTCACACACACCAGTGGGGTGGGGACATGTTCCTCTTGATTTTCAGAGCGGGGAGGCAATTTCCACAAGGAAGTGGAGGCTGGTTGTGCCTTGACCATGGGCTGCACTTGAACTCCAAGGGGCGGTCCTGGTTTGTTTCAGGAGCCCCAGAGACAGCCCCGGTATCCAGTGGCCCTGGGCCCCTGAGAATCTCCTTGGCCACCAGGCCCAGGTTGGCCAGCCTCAAGCCATGAAGGAAATGAGGCTCTGTCTAGGGCTGCAGCTGGACCCAATGGAAGCAGGTGGCTAGTGAGGGAGGGGAGACAGCCAGCTGCTCTCCGAGTCCTGCCCACGGCCCCCAGAGTCCCACCAAGCTCAGCCCCTAGTTCTGAAGTTAGGTCCAGTCTGTGTGTCCAGAGGCACCCGGCCTCCCTCTCAGAGCCTCGGTGGCTGCACCCGTGCAACAGCATTAAGTCTGGCACCTGCCTCACCAAATACTCTCAAGGATCCAAAGAGGTAGTTTTCCCGCCTGGCACATAGTAAGTGCCCAAAACATGCCATCTTGGGGCAGCCACTTTGGGAAATAGTTCCACAGACAATTAAACATAGAGTTACTGTAGGCCTCAGCGATTCTGCTGCCAGGTACGTGCCCAAGAAAACTAAAGACACATTCACACAAAAACCTGTGCAAGGATGTTCACAGCAGCCAAAATGTGGAAACAGTCTAAACATCCATTAACAGGTGAATGAATAGATACAGTGTGGTCCCTCCACACATGGGAGCATCACTCAGCCATGAAAAGGAGTGAAGCACTGACACTCCTCACGACATGGATGGACCTGGAGAACACGATGCTCAGTGAGAGAAGCCAGGCATAAAAGGACACACGGTGTGTGATTCCACTGATGGGAAACGTCCAGAACAGGTCTCTCTATATATTCCCAAACCATTGACTTGTACACTTTAAACAGGTGGACTTTATGGTATGTAAATTGCTTTTTTCTTTTTTTTCTTTTGGCCGCGCCTTGCGTCTTCTGGGATGTGGGAACTTAGTTCCCCCACCAGGGATTGAATCCAAGCCCTCGGCAGTGAGAGCGCAGAGTCCTAACCACTGGACCGCCAGGGAATTCCCTGTAAATTACTTTTTATAAAGTTGTTTAGAAACGCAAAAACCTCCCTGGGCTCTGAGCCTGTCTTCCCTTGCTACCCAAGAGGGGAGGGGCCAAGATCACCGTCCAGAGCTACGCCCGCACCCCGGTGGGGAGGGGGTTTTAGAGACAGGAGAGGTGAGCCTGACGGGGATCTGGGAGGCCGGACCAGACGCGCGTGCTACGCCCCTGGCCACCTCGCTGGGGCTGGCGCAGCTGGCATTCACGGAACACTCGCTGTCCGCCCGCCACCTGGCGTGGGCTGCACAGTAACTTTGTTCCCACGACAGCCACGTTGGGGGCCGTGTCCCCCTTATGCAGAAAACCGGGCTTCGGATGCCTTGTTAGGCATCGAGAAGAGCCGGGATTGGACCCTACGCCCACCCCTTGGGCTTCCAGGCCCGGCGCGGGGAGGATGATATCGCGTCCTTATTAGTTCTGGGCCAGTCAACTTCGCTGCTCAGACGGTACCCGGACCCTAGCGGGCCCGGCCCCTTTAAGAGGGGCGTGGCTTCGCGGCAGGCGGGAGCCGGAGGAGGCCGGAAGTGCGCGTCACGGGACTGTAGGGTGGGTCCGCGCGCCAACCGGAAGCGGAAGTGGCCACTGGGCCGCCGTTGCGGTCTGAAGGCTTTTTGCCAGGTGAGGCGGCGGTCGCACTGGGGGCTTCTGCGGGAAGCTGGGACCTGGGTGGAGACGGAGGCTGAACCCCCTGGCCCTGTGCTGTTCGGCCCTGGGAGGAGCGGGGCAGGACGGGCTTCCCCGGGAGCGGGGTTCCGGAGCGCGTGTAGGTTTTGCTGGGCGGCAGGAACGGCCTGGTCCATGCTCCCTTCTCCCACCTTGCAGGGATGGGCTCCAAGGCCAAGAAGCGCGTGGTGCTGCCCACCCGCCCGGCGCCCCCCACGGTGGAGCAGATCCTGGAAGACGTGCGGGGGGCACCCGCCGAGGACCTAGTCTTCACCGCCGTGGCCCGGGAAGGTAGGGGGAGCCCAGGTCGGGCGGGGGAGAGGCGGCCCAGAGACCCCAGCAGGAAGGGGCGGGGGAAGCGCCTGGCTGCCTTTAAGACATACTGGCAGAGTTAAGTAATCAGGACGGAGACTGTCTGGCCCTGCAGTGCCAAAAATACGTAGGTCTGGCCTTTTGCAGAAAACGTGTGCCCGCCCCTTGTTCAGAAGGTTGGAAGCACATGAGTGTCATACAGTTGTAGGGTGAATTTTGTGTTCCACTCTGTGAGGTTCGTTTATTCATTCAACACACCTTCATTGAGAACCTGTTGTGGGTCAGGTTCTGGTCTAAGCACTGAGGTGGATAGATGATCAAAAGGGATGGACCCTGGCGGTCGAATGGTGAAGACTCGGCGCTTCCACTGCAGGCGCCACGGGTTCGCTACCGGGTCGGGGAACTCAGATCCCTCCTGCTGCGCGGAGTGGCTAAGTGGGGGGGGGCGGGGGAACCCTGCCTGCCCTCGGGCCATTCTAGTGGGTAGAAACATTCAATATGTAGGGCTTGTGGGATGATAGAAAGTGAGAAACGCTTTGGGGCTTTGTTTTTTGCTGTTGTTTGTTTGGTTTTGGTGTGTCTTTTTTTAAAGTTGAAGTATAGTTGATTTACAATGTTTTGTTAACTCCTGATGTACAGTAAAGTGACTCAGTTATACGTACATACACATTCTTCTTCATATTCTTTCCCATTATGGTTTATCACGGGATATTGAATATGGTTTCCTGTGCTCTAGAGTGGGACCTTGTTGTTTCTACAGTTTGTATATAATAGTTTACACCTGCTAATCCCAAACTCCCAATTCGTCCCTTCCCCGCCCCCCCTCCCCTTTGGCAAGCACAGTTCTGCTCTCTATATTTGTGAGTCTGTTTCTGTTTCGTAGATAAGCTCATTTGGGTTGTTTTTTTTCTTTTCTTTTTCTTTTGGCCGCGCTGTTCGGCATGTGGGATCTTAGTTCCCCGACCAGGGATCGAACCCATGCCCCCTGCAGTGGAAGTGTGGAGTCTTAACCATGGGATTATTTAAAAATTTTTTTAAATATTTATTGATTAACAAATATTTATTGAGTATATATGGTGTACTGCTCTAAAGTGAATGGTGTTTTTTTTTTTTTAATTTATTTTATTTTTGGCTGCACTGGGTCTCCGTTGCTGCATGCGGGGCCTCTCTCTAGTTGCAGCAAGTGGGGACCACTCCTCGCTGCGGTGCACGGGCTTCTCGCTGAGGTGGCTTCTCTTGTTGCAGAGCATGAGCTCTAGAGCACGGGCTCAGTAGTTGTGGTGCACGGGCCCAGCAGCTCCACAGGGCGTGTGGGATCTTCCTGGACCAGGGCCCAAACCCGTGACCCCTGCATTGACAGGCGGATTCTTAACCATTGTGCCACCAAGGAAGCCCTGGGTCATATTTTAGATTCCACATATAAGTGATATATGGTTTCTGTCCTTCTTTGTCTGACTTACTTCACTTGGTATGATAATCTCTAGGTCCATCCATGTTGCTGCAAATGGCATTATTTCATCCTTTTATGGCTGAGTAGTATTCCATTTGTGTGTGTGTGTGTGTGTGTGTGTGTGTGTGTACACACACACACACCATATCTTCTTTATCCATTTATCTGTTGATGGGCATTTAGGTTGTTTCCATGTCTGGCTATTGTAAATAGTGCTGCTCTGAACATTGGGGTGCATGTGTCTTTTTGAATTAGAGTTTTGTCTGGCTATATGCCCAGGAGTGGGATTGCTGGATCATATGGTAGCTCTATTTTTAGTTTTTTGAGGCGCCTCCATAGTGTTTTCCACAGTGGCTACACCAACTTACATTCCCACCAACAGTGTAGGAGGATTCCCTCTTCTCCACACCCTCTCCAGCATTTATTGTTTGTAGACTTTTTTTTTTCTTGGCTGCGTTGGGTCTTCATTGCTCTGCACGGGCTTTCTCTAGTTGTGACGGGCGGGGGCTACTCTTCGTTGCAGTGCGTGGGCTTCTCATTGCGATGGCACAGGCTCTAGGCACACGGGCTTCAGTAGTTGTGCCTTGCAGGCTCAGTACTCGTGGCACACAGGCTTAGTTGCTCCGCAGCATGTGGGATCTTCCCGGACCAGGGCTCGAACCCGTGTCCCCTGCATTGGCAGGCGGATTCTTAACGACTGCGCCACCAGGGAAGCCCCGTTTGTAGACTTTTTAATGATGGCCATTCTGACTGGTGTGAGTTGATACCTCATTGTGGTTTTGATTTGCAGTTCTCTAATAATTAGCGATGTTGAGCATCTTTTCACGTGCCTGTTGGCCATCTGTATGTCTTCTTTGAAGACATGTCTGTTTAGGTCTTCTGCCCATTTTTCGATTGGGCTGTTTTTTTTTGATTGAGTTGTATGAGCTGTTTGTATATTTTGGAGAGTAAGCCCTTGTCAGTCGCATCATTTGCAAATATTTTCTCCCATTCCATAGGTTGACTTTTCGCTTTGACGGTTTCCTTTGCTGTACAAAAGCTTGTGAGTTTGATGAAGTCCCATCTGTTTATTATTTTATTTCCATCATTCATTTATTTATATATTTTTGTCTGCGTTCGGTCTTTGTTGTGCCACATGGGATCTTCATTGAGGCATGTGGGCTTCTCTCTAGTGTGGCGCACGGGCTCCAGGGTGCGTGGGCTCTGTAGTTTGCGGCACACGGGCTCTAGTTGAGGCGCGCAAGCTCAGTAGTTTGCGGCATGTGGGATCTTAGTTCCCCCACCAGGGATCAAACCCTCATTCCCTGCGTTGGAAGGCAGATTCTTTACCACTGGACCACCAGGGAAGTCCCAGTTTTGCTTTTATTTCTGTTGCCTTGGGAGACTGACCTAAGGAAATATTGGTACCATTTATGTCAGAGAATGTTTTGCCTGTGCTTTATTCTCAAAGTTGTATGGTGTCATATCTTAAATTTAAGTCCTTGAGCCATGTTGAGTTTATTTTTGTGTATAGTGTGAGGGAGTGTTCTAACTTCACTGATTTACACGTGGCTGTGGGACGGTTTTTTTTTTCTTAATAGTAAAAAAAAAAAAAAAAATTCCGTTCTTTGTTCCATGTAGCCACATTTCAAGGGCTCAGGAGCCCCTGGTGGCTCAGCTGGAGGGCGTTTCCATCACTTGGAACATCGTGTTGGACGGGGCGGCCCGAGGAACAGGAGCTGTATTTATCCCTGGCTCGCGGCTGGGTCTTCAGAGGCCACTTGAGCCCCAACTTAAGGATCCTGGGCCCATTTACCCCATGAGCAATGCCGGGGCCACTCGAGGGCGAGGGGCTTCCCCTGCCGGCCTGTGTTCACATCTAGGACCATACCTGGCCTCCGTGTGCACTGTCTGGCCTTTCCCACCTTGTTACTAAAGCAGATAAAGTGATTTTTAGTTAAATGCCAGCGTTTCTGGGCCTGTTTGTAGACAAGGGAACCAGGCAGAGCGGAGAGGACCTTGACGTATCTCCAGGTGGCCCTGAAACCTGTGCTTTTCCTGCCCTGGTCCCCCCACCCCTCCGCCACGCCCTTTAGGAAGCATGGTCGTTGGGAAATGTGCGTCCATGCCCTCCTGGCCTCCTCTCACCTCCCTGATTGCTGAGAGCACAGGTGAGGCCGGCCGGCTCATGGTCAGGGTCAAGGCCCTTTCCAGGAGCTAGAGCCCACCCCAGGCGGGGCCGAGGGACAGTGGAGTCTGGCCTTTACCGTGACCTGTGCCCTTCGGTCCACTGCTTTCTCTGGGGGGTAAACTGAGTCCCCTGTGTGGCCAGCGGGCAGTGATGCTGCCGTGTCCTGTCCCCAGACCCCCCAGCCCCCTCGGGGAGGGCCGAGGACACTGAGGCCCAGCGGGAGCAGCTCTACCAGCAGAGCCGGGTCTACGTGGCCACGAACCAGCGGCTGTGGCGCGCGGGCGCCCAGCTGAAGCAGCAGCGTGAGGAGCTGTGGCGGGCACGTGAGGAGCTGGAGCAGGAGGTCAGCCACGTGGGCCAGGTGGCTCTGCCGGGCACCGCGGCCGCCACCTTCCTGGGCTGACCCGGCTCCCCGGGGCCTCGGGGCCTCCGCTCGACACCTGGCCTGGCGCACCTCACCTGACACCTGGCCCCTGGGTCCCGGAACCAGGGTCCAGGCTCTCTGTTCCGCGGCCTAGGCACGCCTGGCACCCAGAGACCCTGGGGGACACAGCCCGCCCAGGGGGTGGGGCTGCCTCAGCCAGGCACAGGCCCCTCCCCGAGGGTGGGGTCCGGGTTGTGCGCATGCCCCTCACCCTCAGTTGCCCCAACTGGACTTACTGTGGGGCCCAGCCCTCGAGGGCCCTCCGTCCATCCTCCCTTCCTTCCTCTGGCGACCCTGCTTCACTGCCCACCCCCCATCAGGCTGAACTGGTGGGACCCACCCCTCTGGTTCTGCCGTCTCCGTGTTAACTGGGGGGCCCCAGGGGTCTCAGAAGAGGGTAGGGAGTTCAGTGTCCTCCCTGACGCATAGTGGCTAAGGTTATGTGAGGAGCTGTGGCCCCCCCAGGGCCCAGATCTGAGATGGGGCCTCGTGGTCGGTGCCACCCCTCAGGGCCCCCGGCACCCCGACCCAGGGCCTGGGCGCTCCCCCAGGGCACTTGTCTGTCTGTCAGCTGTGGGGTTCTGTCACATGGGGGCGCCATGAGAGGACGTGGTGGTCAGTCCACTGCCCCGGGCCATCACCCAGCTGCCCTCCTGTCCGTACACCTTCGTCTGTGGACAGGTGGGTGGTGGGGCAGGAGAGGATCTTGAAAAGGGCATCACCCTAAAAAACCCATCCCATGAAGACCAGAGAAGCAGTAGGCTGGCTGGAGGTGGCCCCAGGGCCAGGCCCGTCGTGGATGAGCCCGAGTCCCTCTGATGAAATCCCTGTGTGTAGCTGCCTGAACAGTGCCCCCATAGACCACTCCTTTGCAGGGTCCCCAGAAGCTCGGGGCAGTGCTGGGACCCAGCACGCAGGGCCCTGACAGGGGAGACCCTGCGCATCCCAGGAAGAAAGAGTGTCTGCTTCACCCTCAGAGACCCCAAAACTGGAGACTTGACTTTGGAGGCCCAGGAGACAAGCCCAGTGCGGGCTTGTCTCTAGTGGCAGCAGTGGACGCCAGGCTGCCTCCTCCAGGGTGCGCTGGCTAACAGCGGGCCCCTGGGGTGAGCTGCTTCCCCTCTCCCTGCCTGGCCTGGCCTCCGGGTGGGGCCGCCTGTCTTTGGGGCACTGTCCACCCTCCAGATCCCCCCCGGCATCAGGCAGAGACACTCCACTGACTCCTGCCGGGTGCCTCCCCCTGCGCCTGTTCTGAGCGCTCTCCCTGCACCCCCGGGTCACGCTGGGGCTCAGCCCTCGAGCGTCCCCTCGCATCCTCGCGGTTGTGGGGAGTGAGGCTCTGCAGGCGGCACGTTGGACCCCCACCCTGGCTTGTCCCCCCTGGAGATGGGCGCAGGCATTGTGGAGCGCAACTCAACAGCTGTTTATTAAAGGTGCATGTGAGAAGCCTGGTTCCGCGGCCTCCTTCCGCCAGACGATGGCTTTACAGTTGGGGGGACAGGATGGGACGGGGCTGTACGTATTTACACATGTCCGGTGGCACTGTAGACCCAGGAGGGAGATGCAGGGTGGAGGGGGAGCCTAGATAGCTGGGCTTGGGCGGCAGCCGGCAGGGTGGCAGGGGTCAGGTGATGCACCGAATCCAGCACCCAGCTCGTGGTGTCCGTCTGCTCCTGGGCCGAGGTCCAGGAGTGGGTGTCCTGTGTCCCCTCAGCGGGTGGCCGGGCAGCATCCTGAGGGCTTCAGACTTTGGTCCTCCAGCCCTGCCTCAGACGACTGTCCAGCAACCGCCAGTGCCTTCCTCCAGGAAGCGCATCTTCTCAGGGCCCTGGGCCCCCATTGGCCTGCTGGGCTGGGTGATGAGGCATGGCTGGCCCCGCTGCAGGGGTTGGAAAAGGCAGAGGTGCCCCTGACAGGATGGCCCCAGACTCGGGAGAGAACGCCTGGTCCAGACAGAGGGCAGCGGGGGCGGCCGGGGAGGGTCCTCTGCCCCCAGTCACGGTGGCTGCGCTGCTCGCCAAGAGGTAGCTCTGGGAGTTCGCCCCACGGCCCACGTGGGGAGACAGGCACACAGCGGCCAGAGCGCCGCCCGGGTCTCCCAGTGCGGGGGGCTCCCACCCCGGCCCTCACGGCTAGGCGAGCTGGGGTGGGTCCCCCTTTTCCAGGGGAGGCTGGCCCATGGTGGTGGTGGGCAGCATCCTTCAGCCCCCATATCTGAGAAGGCGCTCGGAAGACCCCCCAGTCCCGCCCTTCTGGCTACTGACGGGGACTGGGGGCGGCTGGTATCTGAGACGCATCTGATCGTGATCCTCCTGGGGGCCGGGTCCCTGGCACCCTGCTCAGCCCCCGGCCTCCTTTGCTGCTGCCGGCTGGCCCTCCACAGGAGGGGCATGTGGTGCAGCCCTTCTCGCGTGCTGCATTCAGGCCCTCAGGCAGAGTCCTGGCGCCTGTCCTGCAGGACG
Source organism: Neophocaena asiaeorientalis asiaeorientalis (assembly GCF_003031525.2). Taxonomy (NCBI): domain Eukaryota; kingdom Metazoa; phylum Chordata; class Mammalia; order Artiodactyla; family Phocoenidae; genus Neophocaena; species Neophocaena asiaeorientalis. The sequence goes on from NW_020172691.1 coordinate 1,749,716, forward strand.
GTGTGTCAGGTGTGAGGGAGAGGTTGCAGTCTGTGTGTCTCAGCAGCGGCACGGTGTCCAAGGGAGGGGAGGGACAGTCGGTGGTGCCCGGGGTGGAGATGGGGCCCCTCCAGCACCTCCTCTTGACTCAGCCCTGCTCCCCCTCCTCCCAGAGAAGGGATGGATGCCGGCACAGGGTCCCCGGCCCCAGGAGCAGCTCTGCAGGGCGACTGTGACTTTAGATCCCCGGGGCGACTGAGAGCAGCCCCGCCCAGAGCTGGGTTCTGCAGGGAGGCGGTGGGCGGCTCTTCGTGCAGGTATGCCGGGGCTCCCCCCTCTGCCTCCTCTGGGACCAGCTCCCTCCAGCACCTGTGGGCTCCAGGGCCCCCGCTCCGAGTCCCACAGCTGTGCTGGACCTCAGGGAGGAGGCCGTGCCCGCACGGAGCCCACAGATCCAGGGCTTCCCGCGTCGCAAAGGAGGTTGAGATCGAAAAGGGCAAGGCCGGGGGCCGGTCGGGCGCCTCCCGGGACATCCTCAGAATGCAGTCCAGGCCCGGCGGCGGGGCGGTCAGCCGGGCCCCGGCCTCCCCTCGGTGCCCCGCCCGCCTCGGCCAGAGCCCTCGCTGCACGCCTGCCTCTCCATGTTCCTTACGAGGATTGCGGGGGTGCTGCGTCCAGACCACCCCCGGCCAGTCCCGGGGTGCTCCAGGCTCCCTACACTCGCCGTCTCGGGTGGGGCTGCCTTTCTGTGGGGCTCAACCACGCCCCTACCCCGTGCCCCCCGCTGAGGCTGAACAGGCAGGCCAACCGGCTAAACCCTCGTGAACAAATTACTCAGCCTTGCCCGTAATTACAGGCTTCCTGCTCTGCCACGGTTGCCTGCCAATGCCCCCAGCTGGCAGGCTCCGGTCCCCCACGTCGGCGGGCGGGCACTGTCACCTCCCTGCGGCTCCCCGGAGGGGAGGGGAGGGGGTGTGGTGCTGATGCTGGGCCCGGTGGGGTCAGGAGCCCAGGAGGGCACTGCTGAGGACAGCCCCTGCCAGGAGGGTGGTCTCCGCGTGGGGTCTAGGCTGGCACGGCGCCCTCGTAGGCGCCCCCTGGCGGGGACGCAAGGTCCACCCTGCAGCTCACTTTCCTTGCAGAGCCCCCTGGGCACGGAAGCAAGCGCCTACGCAGTGAGGGTGGGGCCCGTACAGGCAGGGCTTAGGCTCAGAGGGCGGGGGCCCGGGTGGGCAGGCGGGTGCTGGGACCACCCTTGGGGCAGCTAGACGGCCCTGGGCCGGGAGAGGACGTTCTGGAAGGCCAGCCCCGGCCCCTATCCCAGGAGGCCGGTAGGGGCGGGGGCGGGGGCTTTCTCCACGGCAGAGTCAGTGGTGGCTACCACCATAGGGCTGGGCACGTAGTTGAAGGGGGGGACGCGGGCG
>NW_020172691.1:1751154-1757717 GCF_003031525.2 Neophocaena asiaeorientalis asiaeorientalis
TTGTTCAAGGTCAGCTGCCTCCGGAAACCGGAGCGGTCGGAGGCCTCGCTGCCGCTGGAGCGGGCGGAGGCCACGCTGCCGCTGGAGCGGGCGGAGGCCACACGCACGAGCCCTGGGCGGCCCCCTCGGGCCCTTGGACCTGGTTCCGGGGCTGCCTTGGCCAGGGGTGGCGGCCCCCGCCTGGTGGGTCTCTGCATGAAGGGGATCCGCACGGGCGACTTCTGTGTCTTGTGCTGCTTGGCCAGCAGGGCCCGGGCGGGAGTCTTGGTTGCGGGGGAGGCCCCGGGGCCGGGCAGGGTTCCTGCGGCCTGGGTGGCCGGGGGTGACCGCCTCGGCAGAGGCTGTGAGGCCGGGGAGGTCTGGGAGGAGCTCGACGAGGGGGTCTTGGCGAGGCGGGCAGGTGGCGTGGCACTCCTCTGAGGGGGGCTCAGCGCCGCCAGCTCCGAGATCTTGCCGGGTCGGTGCAGGCTTCGAGACCGCTGCTGCCCGGGGCCAGGGATTTTGGCGGGGGCTGCTGGCTGCACTGGATTTGGGACTCCCGTCTTTCTCGGCACATTGCGGGGCCCAGGGGCACCTTTGGACTGGGCCCTGGTGGCTGGGCTGGGCATGTAGATCACCGTACGTCCCCGGAGCACGGCTGGCACCCCGGACGCGGCCTTCTGAGTGCCACGTGGCTTCTCCAGGCCGCTGCTGCGCTGGGCCAGAGCCCTGTCCCGTTTCTCTGGCCGCATGGCACTGCCCGCCTGACCCTCTGCCCTTGGCCTTCGACCCTTCCTGTGCAGGGGAAGCTGCAGGGTGGAGCCCACCGACCGCCCTGAGGCAAAGGACAGAACGGAGTCGGACTCAGAGGAGGCCTCGTGGGTGGCTGCCGCCGCTGCCTGGTGTAGCCACGTGACGATGGAGTTGGCCCCCTCCTGGATGGCGCGCCACTCGACGCTGTCCAGGTCTGAGGCATGGTCCGAGCCCGCTGCCTCCTCATTGTGCTCCCGGGGCCCCTCTGCTGGCCTCTTCTCCTGCTGCACCGCTCTGGACTGGCGGCACCCTGGGCCAGACACCTGGGGCCGGCGCCTGGGCACGGCTGAGCCAGTGCAGCGCCGGAGCAGCTCTGCCTCGGCCCGTGGGCGGGGGGCGCTGTCCCGCCTGCCCCCGGGGCCTGGGTCCTTGGTGACCCCTGGCTCGCGGGCTCGGGGCCGGCTGGCCGCGTGCTCAAAGGGCTCAGGCTCGCTCAGGGAGCTGGCGGAGGAGCTCAGGGAGTAGCATGGTGGCGTCTCATCAGCGATGAGGCTGGGCTGAGCCCGGGCGAGCGGCGCGACCTTGGGCGCAGCAGCCTTGGGCGGTGCGACCTTGGGCACGGCCTGCACCTCCTTTCTGCCACCAGCCGGGTACTCCCTCTTTACCGCGCGGGGGATCGCAGATGCCCGCCGCGGGGGTGCCACCGCCGCTGCCGCGGACGGCTCTTCGTCTGAGTCGTTGCCGTAGAAGCAGTACACGGCCTCCTCGGTGGGCGTCGTGAGGCACAGAGACTGCAGGGCCCCGTCCCCACGTGCCTGGCCTGGGCGGGAGCTGTCCCTGTCCCTGCAGGCGCTAGGGGGCCGGCAGAGGGGCAGCTCCAGCCCTGCGCGGCTCCTGCCAGCCCCCCGGGGCTGCTCTGTGCTCCGGCCCGTGCCCCCCGCCCTGTGCCGGTGCCCAGTGGGCTGCCTGGTGGGGGCGGCACGGCCCGCAGCCTTTTGCCCCTGCGCAGGCCCGCCATCCCCGGGGGGTCCCTGCAGTGTCTCCTCGCTGAGGGAGGTGGCGCTGGAGAAGGTGACCGGCGTGCCCTCGGCCGAGTCGGTGCAGGACTCATCCTCCCGTGCCGGGGCGGGCACCAGCATGTAGACGGGCACGGGCAGGGTGCGGTGGCCAGGCACCAGCGCCGAGGCCACTTTGCGGAGCCGGGCGGGCACGGCCCCACCCAGGCACTCGCGCAGTAGCTCCAGGTCCCGGTCGGTGGATGTTGGCCCTTCGAGGCGGCCGCTGGCCTCGTCCCGCCGGCGGTGCCCGGGGCCCACGCCTCCCGCACTGCTGCGCTCAGGGCAGGCCGGGGGCAGCAGCCGCAGCTCCACGTCCTTCTGCACATAGAGCTCATGCAGGGCCAGCGCGCTCAGGCTGGAAGCACACGAGAAGTTCTCGTCGGGCTTCTCCACGGTGAAGCGCACGCTGCCCGCGTCCAGCTCAGACGGCAGCCGGCAGCGCTCCCGGCAGTCGGCGATGTCCAGGAAGCGCTTCACGTAGCTCTCCCACTGCAGGCTAAACTGGGTGACCTCACGCTCGCCCGGCGGCACGGGAGCCGGCGGGGGCGTCTTGCTGCGGCTCGGTGGCATGGTCTGCCCGGGGCTGTCGGGCAGCTCGCTGGGGCTGACTGTGCCGCTGCCCAGCCCGCTGCACGGATCGCTGGCGACGGAGCTGGCGATGGATGGGCTCTCGAAGCTGCCCAGCGAGCTGACCGAGCTGCAGCGGCTCAGCACCAGCGGCGTCTCCTGTACGCAGTTCTCAGACGAGCTGGATGGCGTGGCGTCCTCCACCCCCAGGCCCCGGCCCCGCTGAGGCACCGGGATGGCCATGGGCAGGGAGGCGGCGCCCGGCCCCTGCCAGGCCCCGTCCAGCCCGGTCTCGCTGGGGCCGGCCTCCTCCAGCCCCTCCAGGGACGAGTCGCTGTCGTCCAGGTCCCCGGCCTCACTGGGCCCTGGGCGGCCGGCCGAGGACAGTGAGGACAGGGAGCTGCAGCGGGATAGGCAGAGGGGCGCCTTCTCCACCTCCAGCTTCTCGGGCACCTTGCTCAGGTCCTCTGCGGGCAGCCAGGCCTGTTTCCGGGCCCTGGGGGCCAGGGACCCCGCGCCCGCTCTGGCGGTGCCCTCAAGCAGCGGCACATGCTGGTAGGTGGGTGACAGCTTGATGGTGCACACGCGGGCATCTGTGGCCGCGGTGTCCCGGGCCTTGGGCTCAACCTGGCCGCTGGGCAGGTTGAGGTCAAGCCGGCTGGGCCGCGCCTGGCCACACAGGGGTCCCTCGCAATGCTCAGCCAGCGCGGCCAGCGAGCAGGGCTGCGAGTGCTCGCGGGGACAGTGCCCGTCGCTGGTGCTGCCGCTGTTAAGACTGTCGTTGGAGAGGCTGGCATGGGCCGCCTTGAGCCGCAACAGCGGGTGAGCCCGGCTGCCGGCCTCTCGCCGCCCCGCCTCGGGCCCCCGGCAAGGGGAGCAGGAGTGCGCGCGGCCCTCCCGTGGGGCCTCCTGCCCGGGATCCCCAGAGCTGAGGCTGAAGCTGTCGTCAGACGAGGTGTGCAGGGCCGAGATGTCCTCCACCAGCCGGTCGATGCGCGCCACTGCCAGTGCCAGCTTGGCCTTGGCCCTGGCTGCCACAGCTGCCTCCCCGCCGGCCTCCTTCTCGGACTCCAGGCCACCCCGGCGGGCGGGCGGGGCTCGGGCCAGCGCCTGGCCCTGCAGGAAGGGGCTGCCCAGGAAGAGGGGCAGCACGGCGGGGCTGGCGGGCTCGGCAGTGGCGGCAGCGGCTGTGGCCAGGGAGGGTGCGTCGTCATCATCGAAGCAGCCCGAGTCGGAAGCGTAGTCCTGGGCTAGGCCGTCCAGGTGGCGCAGGGGCGGCAGCGGCTTCTTGGAGGCGGCCTCGGCCTCGGGCAGGCCCTGCTTCTCCAGGTGGTCGAGCGCCTGCGCCAGGTGCCGCGCGTCCAGCGCAGCCTCCAGCGCCCGCTGCTTGCGCACGTACAGGCTGGGCGCACAGGCGCTGGGGGAGACGGCGGTGGCCGCCGCCTGGTACTTGGCGGGCCGGTGGGCCAGCAGGTTGCGCAGGGCGGCGGCGCTGCCCATGGCGATCATCTTGTGCTTGGAGTGCACCAGGTTGCGCAGCATGCCCACAGCACCCAGGTCCCACAGCAGCTCCTGGTCCCCGGCGCTGCGGGCCGACAGGTTCCAGAGCGTGCCACATGCGTTGCTCACGATGGTCAGGCTGTGCGACGTCAGGTGCTGCAGCAGCGTCTGCAGGCAGTTGTGGTCCCGCAGCACCTGCCTGCGGGGGCCGGAGGGGTGAGGAGGGGCGGGAGGGGTGCGTCAGACCCCCGCCCAGCCCGGACCCCAGCCCACCGGACACCCGCCCGCCGGCAGGACCGTGGCCACGTGGGGCAAGTCAAAACGGAAGGTACCCAGGTAACATTGCATTTCAAAGGAAGGGATACATTTTTAGTAAAAGCATATCCCAAACATTGAATGCACTGTACTTGTGTGAAAGCTTTCATTTGTTAATCTCAACAAACTATTTATGAAACAATACTAATGTGTTAACAATACTTATTATTTACTTTTTCTTTTTTTTTTTTTTTCTGCTACGCGGCCTCTCATTGCTGTGGCCTCTCCCGTTGCGGAGCACAGGCTCTGGACACGCAGGCTCAGCGGCCGTGGCTCACGGCCGGACCGGGGCACGAACCTGTGTCCCCTGCATCGGCAGGCGGACTCTCAACCAGTGCGACACCTGGGAAGCGCCTATTACTTATTATTTAAAATGAAATTTCATTAAAACCATCTCATTTTATTTCTTTACTTTTTATTTTACATTGGAGTACAGCTGATTTACAGTGTTGTGTTACTTTCAGGTGTACAGCTAAGTGATTCAGTTGTACATATATCCGTTCTTTTTCAGATTTTTTTCCCATTTAGGTAATTACAGACTACTGATTGGAGTCCCCTGTGCTACACAGTAGGTCCTGTTGATTTCCTATTTTATGTATAGTAGTGTATAGTATAACTCGTTTTAGGGCACCTAAATCTTGTGATATTTGGGATATACTAAAGACAGACTTCTGTTTGCTTTTAAAAATACTAAGCATTGTTTCTTAATTATTGTCATTACTAGTAAATAAATGTTTTAATTTACATGGTAAGATCTTTAGCACAAGTATCTCCCATGCAACATTCGGGAATATACTAAAGATGGTGTTTTTAAAAGAAAACAAAAATCTAAGTATTGTTTGTTAATTATTAGCATAATTAGTAAATTAATGTTTTAATTGACAAAGCGGACTCTCAACCAGTGCGACACCTGGGAAGCGCCTATTACTTATTATTTAAAATGAAATTTCATTAAAACCATCTCATTTTATTTCTTTACTTTTTATTTTACATTGGAGTACAGCTGATTTACAGTGTTGTGTTACTTTCAGGTGTACAGCTGAGTGATTCAGTTGTACATATATCCGTTCTCTTTCAGATTTTTTTCCCATTTAGGTAATTACAGACTACTGATTGGAGTCCCCTGTGCTACACAGTAGGTCCTGTTGATTTCCTATTTTATGTATAGTAGTGTATAGTATAACTCGTTTTAGGGCACCTAAATCTTGTGATATTTGGGATATACTAAAGACAGACTTCTGTTTGCTTTTAAAAATACTAAGCATTGTTTCTTAATTATTGTCATTACTAGTAAATAAATGTTTTAATTTACATGGTAAGATCTTTAGCACAAGTATCTCCCATGCAACATTCGGGAATATACTAAAGATGGTGTTTTTAAAAGAAAACAAAAATCTAAGTATTGTTTGTTAATTATTAGCATAATTAGTAAATTAATGTTTTAATTGACAAAGTCTTTAGCACGGGCACATCCCATGCAGTGTTTAGGATATGCCTTTTCAAAGTTATGTGTGTTTTCATACCTGAAGCATTATTAGTAGTAGTAACAAATTATTTATTTTAATAAAGAACATTTTTACTATTATTTAGAAAATAATGCTTTTTTCTTTGTTTTTGTTTTTGCAGTACCCGGGCCTCTCACTGCTGTGGCCTCTCCTGTTACGGAGCACAGGCTCCGGACACACAAGTTCAGCAGCCATGGCTCATGGGCCCAGCCGCTCCGCGGCATGTGGGATCTTCCCGGACCGGGACACGAACCCGTCTCCCCTGCATCGGCAGGCGGACTCTCAACCACTGCGCCACCAGGGAAGCCCCTATTACTTATTATTTAAAATGAAATTTCATTTAAACCATCTCATTTTATTTCTTTACTTTTTATTTTACATTGGAGTACAGCTGATTTACAGTGTTGTGTTACTTTCAGGTGTACAGGTAAGTGATTCAGTTATACATGTATATATATCTGTTCTTTTTCAGATTCTTTTTATTACAGACTATTGATTGGAGTTCCCTGTGCTACACAGTAGGTCCTGTTGATTTCCTATTTTATGTATAGTAGTGTATAGTATAACTCGTTTTAGGGCACCTAAATCTTGTGATATTTGGGATATACTAAAGACAGACTTCTGTTTGCTTTTAAAAATACTAAGCATTGTTTCTTAATTATTGTCATTACTAGTAAATAAATGTTTTATTTTAATTTATAAAGTCTTTAGCACAAGCAGTATTTAGGATATGCTTTTTAAACGTTATGTGTTTTCCTACATGTGAAGCATTATTTATTAGTAGTATTTACAAATAATTTTATTTATTTTAATAAAGAACACATTTTTACTATTATTTAGAAAATAATGCTTCTTTTTTTTTTTTTTTTTTTTTTTTTTTTAGTTT
>NW_020172691.1:1757790-1766483 GCF_003031525.2 Neophocaena asiaeorientalis asiaeorientalis
TTTTTTTTTTTTTGCGGTTTGCCGGCCTCTCACTGTTGTGGCCTCTCCCGTTGCAGCGCACAGACTCTGAACACACAGGCTCAGCAGCCATGGCTCACGGGCCCAACCACTCCGTGGCATGTGGGATCTTCCCGGAACGGGGGACGAACCCGCATCCCCCTGCATCGGCAGGCAGACTCTCAATCAATCACTGCGCCACCAGGGAAGCCCTGCATTTTTATTTTTAATAATTTAATTTAAAATTCAGTATATCCCACGCAATATTTGCGATATTCTTATACTTTTTAATAGCTATGTATTTTCATACATTAGAAGTATTACTTATTATTAATGTTACCTAGTATAGGTAATAAATAGTTATGCTAATGAAGAATAAGCATTGTTTTATTTATTAATGTTGCTTAGTGAATAACATTTTAGTAAAGAACAAGTAATTATTATTATTTAGAAAATTATGTATATGTTTACTATGTTAATTTACAATTTAGTACAAGTATATCCCGTGCAGTGTTTGGGATGTATTTATACTAAAGATAGTACTTTTAAAGTAAACTGAAATCTAAATATTGTTTGTTATTAGCATTATTAATAAATAAGGTTTTATTTTAATTGGTAAAATCTTTAGCAAAAGTATATCCCATGCGTTATTCGGGAGGTATTTATACTTTTTAATGGTTACGTATTTTCATACGTTAGAAGTATTACTTACTGTTAACGTTACCTAGTAAGAAGTTAATATGTATGTTAATGAAGAAGAATCTTTGTTTACTACTTAGCGCATAATAGTTTGAAAAAGAACAAGCATTATTAATATGACTTAGAATGCTACGTATATTTTTACTAAGTTAATTTAAAATGTGGTATGAGTATATCCCAGGCAGTATTGGGGACGTATTTATACTAAAAACAGTCAGCGACCGGGGATGCATCGTGCCGACCCATTCGCAGGTGGACGGGGTGAGGCTCTCCGTGGTTCAGCGCCAAGGGGGAGCCGCCAGCCCCACGCCAGCTGCTCCTGGGCTCCACCTGCCCAGCACCCTCCCCCGTGCCCCCTGCTGACCTGTAGTCCTCACGGGTGGCGATGAGGCTGGACACGTTGCGCAGGATGCCGCCTCCACTCTCGATGATGGCCAGCGAGTTGCTTTGGCACTTGTAGGTCAGTGTGCTGACCAGGAAGCCCAGGGCGCCGTCCACCTGGCAGATGGCGGCCTTGTTCTCCGTGCTGTGCGCTGAGAGGTTCCACAGGGCGCTGAGCACGCTCTTCAGGGTGGACTCCTGGGCACAGGGCAGGAGCAGGAGGGGGTCAGCGGCGGGTCCAGAGCCTGCGCGTCCGGAGCCCGTGCTCCGCAACAGGAGAGGCCACAACAGTGAGAGGCCCGCGTACCGCAAAAAAAAAGAAAAGTAACACAACCGGCCACAGCAAGATCTTTTGGGTTGGAAGCCCCCGGCCTGGACCCGCTGCCAGGCGGCGGGCTGTCCATCTGGCTTGACTTCCCCCCAAGGTGGCGAACTCACCACCTGCTGCCGGTGCCTCCCAGCCACGTGGCTGGCAGCCCGCAGCCGTGGCCCCCGCCACCCCGCCCAGTGCCCACCTTGGAGGCTCGCAGGACGCACTGCATCAGGGCCGTCATGCTGCCCACCTCCCTCAGCACCTTCTTGCTGTTGATGTCCGCCCTCCAGGACAGGTTGCGCAGAATGCTGGACACCACCTGGGCGAGTGCAGGGCAGGCTGTCTGGGCCCGGGCCAGGCTTCAGGGTGGCTCACAGGGCCCACCCGCAAGCCCCACGGCGGCAGGTGGCAGAGCCCAGGGTTGCCCCCAGCCCCCGGCAGCACCGCAGCCCCCCGGGTACCTGGTGCAGCTCCTCGCTCTCAGACGCCAGCTGGGCCACGATGGCCTCCATGCAGCCCCGGCGGGCGCACAGTGCGGCCTGTGGGGTGACACGGGAGTCATGCCATGGCGGGGGGTGGGGCGGGGGCACCTGCCGCGTTGACTGAGCACCTACTATGTGCTGGAGCTCGAACCCCACCCCCCACCCCATCTTCACCACCACAGCGGAGGGAGAGCACTCGCCCTGTTGCTCTGATGAGAAGACTGAGGCTCCGGCAGGTGCAGACACCCTGCCCAGGCCCAGAGGCCCCCACTCCACAGGGGCGGCAGCAAAGGGGCCGAGAGGATGGTGGCCTGGACCCCAGGCCTCAGTCTCCCCGCCTGTCCCCGCCTCTCAGTGCTGCTTCGAGGCAGGGAGGAGGCCAGCAGGGCTTGGCCTGGGGGATGCTGGCCCGCCCACCGGCCCGCCCACCCAGGCACCTTGTTGGCGACGTCCCCGAAGGTTAGGTTGGTGAGGGTCATGCCGGCGTATCGGCGCAGGGCCAGGTTGAGAGGGTCCCGGGTCATCTTGTGCATCTCATAGTCGACCTGCAGTAACTCCGCCACGGCCTGCAGCCCACCTGTGCGGACACGGCAGGGCTGGGGGCGGGGGGCGCCCCTCACCACCCCGCCTGCCCACCTCCCAGCCTCTGCCCGCGCAGCTCACTCTACCCATACGCCCTCCCCTCCTTCCGATCTGCTCTCCTCAAGCCCACCTTTGAAGCCCAACTCTGAGGACACCTCCTCCAGGCAGCCTGGCTGGCCCAGCCCCCTGCGTGCCCTGCGCCTTCACGCCCGCCTCTTTTCTGCCCTCAGCCCCCAGTCATACTTCGTCCGGCTGCCGGGCCTTTGCACATGCTGTTCCCTCTGCTCAGGATGCTCTTCCCCACTGTTCGCCCAGTTTCCTGAGTCCCCTTCTGCTCAAGAGTGACTTCCTCAGGGAAGCCCCCAACTCCCCAGATGAGAAGTTCCCAAAGCATTAGCCAGCAAGCCGCTGAGGGCAGGGCTGGTGGCTGCCCCGCTGCGTCCCCAGGACGGACCAGACGGCGTGTGCTCAGGAGCCACTGCTGATGGCCCACACACGCGACTTTTTTTTCCTTTTTTTTTCTTTTTTAATTCTTTGGCCATGCCACGCAGCATATGGGATCTTAGTTCCCCGACCCGGGATCAGACCCGCGGCCCCTGCAGTGGAAGCACGGAGTCTTAACCACTGGACCGCCAGGGAGGTTCCTGCACACACAGTTCTTTACTCACTAGGACAACTGGGTTCTCACTTTACAAAGAGTAAATGGTCGGTACTTCCCCTGGTGGTCCAGCGGTTAAGACTCCATGCTTCCAAAGCAAGGGGTGCCCGGGGTTCGATTCCTGGTCAGGGAACTAGATCCCACATGCTGCAACTAAAAGCCTGCATGCCCCAACTAAAAGATTCTGCATGGGGACTTACCTGGTGGCGCAGTGGTTAAGAATCCACCTGTCAATGCAGGGGACATGGGTTCGAGCCCTGGTCCGGGAAGATCCCACATGCCGCGGAGGAACTAAGCCCATGTGCTACAACTACTGAGCCTGCACTCTAGAGCCCGAGAGCCACAACCACTGAGCCTGCGTGCCACAACTACTGAAGCCCGTGCGCCTAGAGCCCGTGCTCCGCAACGAGAAGCCACCGCAATGAGAAGCAGCCCGTGCACCACAACGAACAGCAGCCCCCGCTCGCCGCACTAGAGAAAGCCCACGCGCAGCAACGAAGACCCAACACAGCCAAAAAAACTTTTTAGTTAAAAAAAAAAGATTTTGCATGCTGCAACTAAGACCTGGTGCAGCCAAATAAATAATTTTTTTTAAAGAGTAAATGGTCAGCGGGAGCAGAAGGGAAAAAACCCAAACACACGCAGCCCTTCCCCCTCCTCCGGCAACAGGATCGTCCTCAGGACCCAGGACACGTGAGGCGGTTTTGCTGAAGAGCACGCCAGTGGGGACCACCCTGGGGAAGGGGCTTAGCAACACAAACCTACCAACTTCCAAAGCGAACCTGTACGTGTGTGTACACAGCAGCACGAGTCACAACAGCCAGAAGGTGGAAACAGCCTGAGTGTCCATCACCAGATGATGGAGGAACACACCGTGTCCCTCCACACACGGGGACGTCCCTCAGCCACGAAAAGGGGTGAAGCCCCGACCCTCGCTACCACATGGACGGACCCGGAGAACACGATGCTCAGAGAGAGAAGCCAGACACAGAGGGTGTGATTCCATTGATGGGAAACGTCCAGAACAGGCAGGACCACAGACACACAGCATGGTTCGTGGTTGCCAGGGGCTGGGGAGGGGGATGGGGGGCTGAGTGGTTAATGGGGACAGGGTTTCAGTTTGGGAAGATAAGATTAAAAATGGTTAAGACAGTAAATTTTATGTTACATATAATTTACCACAGTTTAAAAAAATGTTTAGGGAACTCCCTGGCGGTCCAGTGGTTAGGACTCGGTGCTTTCACTGCTGAGGGCCCAGGTTCAATCCCTGATTGGGGAACTAAGATCCCATAAGCTCTGCAGCGTGGCCAAAAAAAATTAAAATTTAAAAATGTTTAAATACGTAATTATAAGTCGGAGTGGGGAGCTTCCAAAGCCTTTTTGCTTCTTAATCTGGAAACTCCACTCCCGGGAACCCACACAAAGGAAAAAAATAACAATAGGGAAAAAGAGGTTGAACTGAACTGTGCGTGGGGCACGTTCACTGGATGAGCCACTCAGCTCATCACGCATCCCTTGCCTGACTGACAGACACCAGTGACATGCCAGCATTTCCGTCTCGGGACCCCTGTACACGCTGAACATTTTTTTGAGGACCCCAAAGAGTTCACTTGGGTTACAGCTCAATATTTATCATACTGCCACCAACAACAAAACAAACATCCCAATCGAAAAATGGGCAGAAGACCTAAATAGACATTTCTCCAAGGAAGACATACAGATGGCCAAGAGGCACGTGCAAAGATGCTCGACGTCACTAATTCTTAGAGAAAGGCAAATCAAAACTACCATGAGGGCTTCCCTGGTGGCGCAGTGGTTGGGAGTCTGCCTGCCGATGCAGGGCACACGGGTTCGTGCCCCGGTCCAGGAAGATCCCGCATGTCACGGAGCGGCTGGGCCCGTGAGCCATGGCCGCTGAGCCTACGCGTCCGGAGCCTGTGCTCCGCGACGGGAGAGGCTACCACAGTGAGAGGCCCGCTTACCACACACACACAAAAAACCACCATGAGCTACCACCTCACACCCGTCAGAATGGCCATCGTTAAAACGTCTACAAATAACAAATGCTGGAGAGGGTGTGGAGAAAAGGGAACCCTCCTACACTGTTGGTGGGGATGTAAGTTGGTGCAGCCACTATGGAGAACAGTATGGAGGATCCTTAAACAACTAAAAATAGAGTTACTGTATGATCCAGCAATCCCACTCCTGAGCATATACCCAGACAAAACTATAAATTTGAAAAGATACATGCGCCCCTGTGTTCATAGCAGCACCATTTACAATAGCCAAGACATGGAAGCAACCTAAATGTCCATTGACTGATGAGCGGATAAAGAAAATGTGGTATATATAGATACAATGGAATATTACTCGGCCTTAAAAAAAAGAATGAAATAATGCCATTTGCAGCAACACGGATGAGCCCAGAGATTATCACACTAAGTAAAGTATGTCAGACAAATACCATATGATACCACTTTTATGTGGCATCTAAAATATGACACAAATGAACTGATCTACAAAACAGAAACAGACTCATGGGCACAGAGAAGAGACTTATGGTTGCCAGGGGGGAGGGGGTTGGGGGGAGGGATGGAGTGGGAGGTTGGGGTTAGCAAATGTAAACTATTATATATAGGATAGATACACAACAAGGTCCTACTGTAGAGCACAGGGAACCATATTCAATATCCTGTGATAAACCACAACGGAAAAGAATATGAAAAAAGAATGTACATGTAACTGCATCCCTTTACACCTGAAACTAACACAACATTGTAAATCAACTATACTTCAATAAACAAAAAATATTTACCACGCTAGAAATGAAAACGGAGAAATCTTTTAACCCCAGAACGCACAGCCCAGCTGTCCTCAGAGTAGGAGTGCCTGGAAAAACCCCTCTGAACACACATGCGCACGAGAGTGAAAAAGGCAGATCGCATCTTCGTGGAATTATCAACATAGCACTGAGTGTGCAGGCCTCTCGGAAGGAGCTTGGTAACCTCCAGCCGTCCCTGGACCGGCTGGCGGAGGAAGGACTCCAGACCTGTGCCCTCTTGTGAAATGTCTGCCACTCCAGATGCCCGTCCCGGAAAGGTTGCGCCTGGGCGCTCCCCCCCACACCCACATTGGGTTTCGAGCGCCCGAGTCTATGTGGCCGGACCACGTGAGACCTTACAGAACCTTTGAGTGGTTTGACCATCTGCTGGGTGAGAAGTAGTGCCTCGTTTGGCCCTTGATGTTTCCTTTCCCCATGTTTTGATTACTTTTATGCGGAAAAGATGCTGCAGTACTCCCAAACCTAAAACTTCACGGGGTCGCTCCGCCTTGACCACCCAGTAGCTCCGATTCACCTTTTCTCCTGCCTTCCCGGCCTCTCCCCTGTTCTCTGAGCCCCAGGACCACTAGTGCCGAGAATCTGCCCTGCACTGGGTGAGGCCCGGAGGCCGTCCAGATCGGGGGTAGCTCCAGCTCGCAGGGGCGGCGAGGGGCACTCACCCAGCTCGTTCATGGCACGGCGGTATTCCTCGTCGAAGGACAGCTTCATCACGGCGCAGGTGGCCTGGCAGATCTGTGGCTCGATGGGGACCGGGGCTGTGGGCAAGGGGACCGGGTCAGAGCCCTTCCCCTGCAGGAAATGTCGCCTGGTGGGTCCCCGCCCCTCCCTGCAGTCTCCACCCTGCAGACCTGCCAAGACCTGGAGCTTTACAAAGTGCTGCCCGCGGGGCGCGCGGGGTCACCCCCAGAGCATCGGCCCCTCTGAAGTGAACAAGGAGGGGCCCGCCTCACCCCGCCTGGTGCTTAGCATCTGATACTAACTTTGCAGGCGGCCCCAACAGCTAGGAATCTCAAACTCTGCCCCCCCCCCCTTTCGAGGGTTAACTACAATCTATCCATTCAATCAACGACCGTTTCTTGAGCGTCCACCTTGTGGCTATCCCTTTGCCAGTCTGTCTTCACAGGTTCCCAGGAGGCCTCAGCCGGCACGTGGCACAGAGCAGGTGCCCGGCAAAAGCCAGAGGCCGCTGTTACTGCCAGCGGTGCTGCCCTGGCACCCGGGGAGCCCAGGCTGCCGCCCTGCGCACAGAAGCTGCTCACTCACTCACCGCCGCCGGCGCCGCTGCCCTCGGGCCCACCGTCCCGGGCCTGCAGCCAGTCCCAGCAGGTCTCACAGTAGGCACGGATCTGCTCGAGCACGTGCAGGACGCGCATTTCCTTGCGTGCCAGACCCTGGTCCGGCTGGGAGAAGACGATGTTGTGCAGCGCTGCGTTGGCGCGCATGCGCGCATCCTTGGCTCCCGGCGCCCCTGGGGTCCCGTTGCGACCCCCAGCCCCCGCCTCGGTGCCGTGCAGGATCTGCAGCAGCAGCGGCAGGCAGCCCGAGCGGCGCATGGCCACGCAGCTCTCAGGTGAGCTGGACATGGCGAGCAGCGTCCGTGCCGTGTCCTCCTGGTCACGCGTCGCCAGCATGGACAGCAGCCAGAAGACCACCTCCACCTGCGAGGGGCAGGAGATGTCAGGGTGGGGAGCCCCGCCTGGCTCACCTGGCCCCAGACGGGCCCACCTGCACTCCCCCTAAACGGATGAGAGTCCTATGACTTCAGCCCAGGAGAATCTCTTGCTCAACGCACTATCCTCACCCTGCATCCTCCCGGGGAGCAACACACACACACACACACCACTGCAGAGATGCCCCCAGCCCATGAGAGCCAAATGTCCACCCCATCAGCCTCACCAGTACTCCTAGGGGTGGCCCCCTGCATCTAAGTGCAGAGTGCCCCTCAAATATACAGAACAGGTATCCACACCCACGCCAGGCTCCGCACCACAACCCAACCTCCCGACTCACTCCAACTCAGGATGACCCTCCCACACCTGGGGATGCTTTAGGGAGGCCTGGAGAGGGAGGGGCCTTCAAATGCAGCAGGGATGCAGGACCCACTTCACTGTGTATCCCAACCCAGCCGGCCGCCACTGCCCCCACCCCGCCTCTCAGCATCCCCCCCCAGACTCCCCTCACCTTGCTGTTGCCCGGCTGAGGGGCACCATCCTCAGGGTGCGTGGGGACCTCGGCCTCTGGGTCCTCATCCATCGGCATCGACTTCACTGCCAGCAAGGCCTGTGGGGAGAACGCCAGGCCTGCGGGTTCCGCCCAGGGGCACCCCACAAAGCGCCCAGGCTGCTGATGCCTGCCCTACCCCCACGACGATGTGGCGGGGGCCGCAGACGGATTCCTGAACCCTGGGCAGGGCCTGGGGGTCTCCCTGCTGCCTGGGGCTGTCACCACGCACTAGGGCTCTGACTTCGCCCCTCCTGGTACCTGGGGCTCGGTCTGTTGCACCCGGTCCTGTGCCGACAGCAATTCCTTGTCTATCTGCTCCAGGCGGGAAGCACGGATCTGCGTGGGAGAAAGGGCACACTGAGGAAATCCCACCAGGCTCCGACTCCGCCCAATATGGCCCCGTCCCCAGTCCAAATCCTGCCCCATGCTGACTCCACCCAGTCCCTGGTTTGGCCCCATCCATTGCCAAAACCCCACCCTGGGCTCTGACCCCGCCTCCTCCTTGATATGGCCCTG
>NW_020172691.1:1766495-1774040 GCF_003031525.2 Neophocaena asiaeorientalis asiaeorientalis
CTTCCTGATCCCACCCAAGGTCCAACCCTCAAGCCCAGGCTCTGGCCCCGCCCACAACTTAAACCCCAGGCCATCCCTCCGGACCCACCTATTTTCTGACTTGGTCCCGCCATTTGACTGTCAACGCCCAAGTCTTGGTCAGACACGGTTCCTCGCACTGGTGGCCCCGTCCCTATCGTTCTGGGACTCTGTTCTCTGAGCCGGGGTCTGCGCTAAGCCCCCTATGGCTCCGCTCACACTCAGCTCTTCACTCTGGCTCCGCTTCCTGCGTCAGGCCCCACCCGCAGGAGTCTCTGTCCTCTGATTCGCCCGCAGGCATATAACCCCGCCCATTAACAATATCTGCGCTCCTCCCACAACAATATCTGCGCTCTGATCCTCCCGCTGGTGTATGGCTCCGCCGAGGCTCCGCCCCAGCCGCACCTGCGCCCGCTGCACCATCTCGTCCGAGGTGCCGAAGCGCTCCTCCATCAACGAGCGGATGTGCTGGGCTTCGAACTCCAGCTGCTGCCGGATCAGATCCATCTGCATCGAGAACTGCTGGGAGGGGCGGGTGGGCCTCGGTGAGTTGAGGGGGGGCGATACGCGGGCGAGGGCTGGGCCTCCGCTCCACTCCGCCCCCCGCCATGGGCGGGGCGGGGCGGGGCGGGGCACTGCAAAATCCCGGGCAGTTCCGCGCGCTCACCGTCTCCACGTGCGGGAGTTCGTCCAGGCGCTTGGATAGGCCCTGCAGCTGCGAGTAATACCAGAGCTTCTCCTTCTCCTCCTTCTCGATCTCATTCAATAGGAAACACCTGGCGGAGGGCCGGTCGGTGGACGCGGGCTCACGGAGCGGGAGACGTTGCCATGTGTTTGTTTACCCTGACTTTCGTAATCATTTCTGGGGTGCTTACTGGGTGCCAAGTTTAATAGGTAGTGTGGCAAAGTCTCGCCCGTGGTGCCCCTGGCACTGGGGTGGGGATGGAGTGCAGAAAGTATTTGAAAGTAAAAAAGGTGACTCCTTTGTGAATTTTGGTCCTCGGAGAAAGGCTCTGAGGAGGCTGTTCTAACACCTCTCGAACACCGGCTAATCTCCCTCTAGCCTACACAGGGCAAACTTCAGGCTCGGATTGCTCCAGGTGCAGTAGAGTCTCCGTCTTCACACCCTGTGAGGAGACACTGCTATTCCCATTTTACAGAGCAGAAGTCTGAGGCTGGCAGGGGCTAGAGTTCTTGCTTGAGGTCAGACGGCAAAGCATGGACTTAACTCCAGGCTGCTCCAGAACGTCCCTGTCTGACCGCACGCAACGCAGCTGAGCTGAGCTAGGCACCCAGACCCTGCCTCCTCCTTCTGGCCTCAAGCCCAGACTTCTTGGGCCGCAGCCCTTTCTCCACAAAGGCTGCCTTGAGTCTCTCTGGCTCCAGGCCTGACTGTGAGCCCTGGCACTGGACACAGCCCTGTCCCTGGTGACGCCTGTGTGTCCAGGACCCCTGGGGACGTCTCCCAGGAGCCTTCCCCTCTGCCAGGAACACCCTCCCCCCGCCCTTGTCCTCCAGCTGAGGTCAGTTGGGCCAGGAAAGGGGGCTGAGGCACCACATGGGGATGGGGCAGGGAGTGGGCAAGGGGTCTCATGATGTGGGTGGAGCCTTGTGACCACTGCCTGTGGCAAGGTTCCCCGCCATCTCACCGTTCCCGGTCCAGTTCCTCCAGCAGCTGGATGGTGGCCCGGCTCAGCTCCCCAAAGCTGTCCTTGGAGGGCCCAGAGCTGTGCACCGGGCTTCCCTCGGGGGTCCGGGCAGTGGGCTCAGGGACCAGAGCCGGGGGCTGGAACTTGAGGTTGTACAGGCTGGTGATGTCCATCTGCAGGGCTGGATGGGCGCAGAGGGAGAGGCTGACGTCAGCACGCCCCCTGCGCCCCCTCCTCCCAGCTCCCTCAGGAAGCGGACCAGGGTAGGGGGGGGGGGGGGTCCCCAGGCCAGCCCCTCACCTTTCAGCTGCTCCAGCACCTCGGTCTGCCCCGAGGACACCAGCACACGGGCCTCCTGCTCCAGCTTGCCCTGCAAGTGCTTCAGGACCTCCTGAACATGGAGGCCGGAAAGAGAGCGGTCAGTGGTCCAGCCCCCTGTGAGGTGCCCCTGTCCTGCCTGCCCATCCCTGGGCCCAGCGCCCTGGTGTTTGTCCCTGTGACCCGGGTCCACTCCTCCGCCCAGCCTCCCCTCGCACCTTCATGCCCGACGTTTCTGTCTCCAGCTTGGACAAGTGGCTTGAGTTATCCCGAAGCTCCTGCCTCAGGTGACTGTTCTCGGCCTTCAAGGCCTCCACCTGCCGCACCAGCTGCTCGTAGGGCGCCACGGAGCTCGTCATCTTCAGCTCCTGCAGCGCCTGGGCCCACGGGAGAGAGGGATGATCTGAGGGTCTGGGTAGGGGGCAGCCCTCGACCTAAGTTCCAGCCCTGGGTTGGGTCTCAGGCAGGGGTGGCTGGCGTGGACTGCTGCAGGCGGGATGGTGCTGGCCCAGGGAATCTGGGGGACAGACGGCCTGGCAGGCGGAGTGACGAACATAGGCAGGGACAACGGGAGACAGAGGGACAGAACTGTCGGAGAGGTGTTCAGACAGACAGCTGAACTGACCAACAGACAAGACACAGACAGACGCTGGCCCTCACTGTGGGGCTTTTAGACACACAGACGGACAGCCAGACAGTTGAAACTGGCAGGGGGACTCACCAGTCCAATGCCACCAGGCTCAGAGACACACAGCCAGAGAGAGAGAGACAAACAGACAGATGGATGGACAGCCAAGACCCTCTCCTGAATGAGCACAGCCGCCCAGAGGCTGGGTGGACAGACTACCAGCTGGCCCAGATGCTAGCCAATAAGAACGCCGTGAAGGTTCTAAGAAAGCGATGGACGGGCTGATGGTGGCCCCAGCAGCTGGACAGCCAGCCAGCCAGACACAAACCCACCGTAGTCATCCTGGGGGTCTGCAGCCTGGACACCCCCTCCAGCAGCAGCTGGATCCGGAGTAGCTACCTGCTCGGCCCTGACGCCCCTCCGGTCAGCCCTCTGTCCCTAGAGCCCCCGGAGGCCCCTGCCCCCGCCCCTGGAGCCGCCACTGCCACTTGCTCTTTGTGTGTCTGGCTGCCCTTCTTGCTACAGCCCAGCCTCCTCCCTCTGTCCAGCTAGCCGGTATCTCCTCCCTGGCTTGGCCCTCTTGACCGAGCCGTCCCACCACCGGCCCCCCTTTCCTCTTTGTTCCCTTCCCATCAGCCCTCACCCCCTCCCTCCGCCTTTGTCTGAGATGCACCAATGGCAGCCCATCCCCTCCGCCACCTCCTCCCTGGGAGCCCCCTCCCCCTGCACGCCTGAGCCCCCTCCCCAAATCAGTCAGCCGCCCCTGCCCACAGGGGGGCACCTGCCCCTTCCCTCTCCCTCCACCACCGGGGCACACCCATTCCTTCACTTGCTCACTCATTCTCCCTCTCCTTCCCCCCAGGAGCCCCCCCACCCACTGTGGGCACAGCTGGGCCTGGAGTAGGGGTAGGGGGGGCTCGGCCCCAAGGAGGAGTCAGTCCGTTCTAACCACTCAGAGGACCTACTGCGTGCCTGGCCTTGGCATCTGACACCTTGTCACAGTCCTGAGCCTTGAGCCTCAAGGATCAGCATTTGACTGTTCCCAGAGAGAGAAGCCGAGTCTGGGGGGACGCAGCAGGCACGACTGGGACCCAGACACAGTCCCGGAAGTGGTCACAAGTCCAGGCAGTGCTGGAAGCACACAAGCCCCTCCCCCGCTGCAGGCCTCGGTTTGCACATCTGAGGAATGGGGAGAACTCGGTCTACCAGGCTTATCTTACGGGCCGACTAGAGGGCCAGGTGGGATGGTGGTCATGGAGCAGACAGGACAGTCCCATGGGTGACAGTGTGTCAGGTGGGGGAGGCTGGCGCCTGAGGACCACAGTCCCCTTTCTTACCCTGATACTGATCCTGCCCGAGGTTCAGTCGGGGGTCCCAGCTGGGGATCAGGACCCACTGGCGCTGTGGCAAGATCCCTGGGGTCCGGCTGGGGCCCTGTGTCCTGGCTGAGGCCACCATGCCATGCCCAGCCAGGGGGAAGCACTAGTCCCGCGCATGCCCCTCCCACTCGGCAAACCCAGACCCCTCCTGGGGCCCTCTCCCCAGGCTGCCCCCAAGGGGCTCTTCTGGAATGGCCCAGACAGAGCTTCAGACCTTTCACTCCCCCCACAGGAGTGACCCAGTGGTCACTGCTGCGTCCCCATCAGACTGAACTTGGTAGCAGGGCCACGCATCAGGCTCCCTCCCATTCCAACCTGGGTCTCCAACACCACACTCCCACCAGCTCCTCAAGCTCTACCCAGCTGGCCCCTCCCAGGGCAGCCTCGCCAGCCTCTTTCCGGCCTCCCACGATCCCCTTTTCATGCACAGACAGAGGGAAAGTTGCGAGTTGGATTCCATTTCTCCCCTGCGCAAATGCCTCCACGGCTCCCCACTGCCCTCAGCATAAGCTGTGAGCCCTCTGCATACAGCCCGCATCACTGCCACCGGCAGCTCTCTTTCCCCCAGGCCATTTCACATGCAGTTCTCCTGCCCGGAGCACCTCTCCTAACTCCTGCCATCGTCACAAGGCCACCTCCTCCCTCCTGCCTGCCCCTCACCCCCAGGCTGCCTCGGGGGACCGCATCCGAGATGTGTGCACCGATAGGAAAGCACCAATAGCTAGGGGTTTTGTCTGAATGACAGTGAGGGGCCGCACGTCCTCTAGTTAAGCTGCCACCCAGAGAGGTGCAGCACCATTCCCCAAGACACACAGTGTCTTGTCCGAAGACTCTGGGAGGTCTGGGTATTGACACCTGTGAGTGGGTGTTTGCATGGGATCAACTGCAGCGACACAGACGCCCACTTCCCTGGGACACAGTTTCTCCTCTGGCTCCGCCCTGAAGAAACGGAGGCTCCAGCCTGTGTGCTTACAGGCGCGGCAGAGAGAAAAGGACAGAGACTCCGGCAAGGCGGAGGCCGCACCCGCGCTGCCCTCCACCCAGGGAAGGCGCCCGCTTACTTTAATCTCACTGGGGTTGGGCTGGCTGCGGTGCCGAGGGCCTGGGGGTTCCTCCCTCCGCGCAGCTACGCCGGCCCCGCCCAAGTTCCCAGTCCTCCGGGGCTGGGGCGGCCGCGGGGCGCGGGCTCCAGGGCTCCGGGGTTTCGGCGGGGCGGACGAGGACTCCGCGTTAGACAAAGCCCAGTCCGGGCCTCGCCAGGCGGCGCCGCCACTCCGGGCGCTGGGCGAGACCACCGCGAGCGGGGGAGGATGCGGGATGCAGGCGCGGCGGCCAATGGCGGCACGGGAAGATGGGCTGGTGCCATGGCAACAGCCAATGGCGGCCTGGGGCTGGGACCGCCGGCGGTTGCGGGGCTTCGGGCCTCCGAGCGGGTTCGGCGGAGTGTGTGTGTGTGTGTGTGTGTGTGTGTGTGTGTGTGTGTGAGAGTGCGTGTGTGTATGGGTGAATACCCCTTAGGGAAGGGAGCCTCCCAATGACCATGACCTTGTGTCCTCCACTCCATTCGGGGTGAAATGGCGTCTCAGAACCTGCAGTGGCTGGATCTGCAGAATTTGAGTGTAAGCCATCCAGTTTTGGGTGTTACATCAGAACCTTAGGGTGGAGGGAGGGAAGCTCCAGGGGCGGGGCAGGAAGCCCCTCCCCACGGATACGGCCTGGCCTGGATCCGATGGGTCAGGGCAGGCCAGGGTTGGGGATCTAGCTGGACCACCCCGTCGAGCGTCCTGGCTGACATGGGGGGTGAGCGTGGGGGATGGGCAGGCACGCTGGGACCCTACATCTCTCCCTGTCCCCCTGCCTAGCAGAGTGTCAGCGCCTCCATGACTCCATGGCCCTTCCTACATTCTCTGAATCTCTGACTCTGTGTCTGTCCCCTGTGGGACCCATAATTCACCCTCGCACAAGGGAAGCCATTGGAAGCAGGGGGCTGGGCTCCCAGGAGTACCCGTCCCCAGCTGTCTCAGATCGTCAGTAGGTCCCCGGAGGCCACTTGAGGGTTTAACACCCAGAGGCCGAATCTGCAGCTGCCCAAAGGACGAAGGAGACATGGCTTTGGGGCTTGCCTCTCTCTTCTCTTGGCTGGGGGGGCCAGAGCAAGTCGTTCACCTGGAGACCCTCAGTTTCTCCCTCTGTAAAATGGGGAGGTGGCTGCAGCCTTTGTAAGGGCTGGTGCAGGGAAGGACAGGACAGGAGGGGCAGCCAAGGACACAAGGACCACGGCCACCATAGTGTCTCCTGTTGGGCCGGCTGCAGGAGGCCCCTTGTGTCCCACCCTGGGACAAAAACACTGGAGGCGCCGAAAGAACTTGGACCTTGGGTGTTCCAGAGCCTCCGGAGCCAAACACAGCCGCCCCCAGCCTGGGGGACCCGGGAGCGAGTGCAATGGGCAGAAGGGCTCTTTCCAGAGGCTGGGAAGGCTGCACTGAGAAGGGGACACCGGTGCTGGGCCTCTTCAGCATGAATCAGAGCTGGGCATGGGATCAAGGAGGGGAAAAGCATTCCAGGCTGAGGGAACAGCACATACAATGCCTGGAGCCAGGAGAGATCAGAGCCCACTCAAGGCATATGGACTTCGGTGGTGGGGCTGGACCAGGGAACTGATGCGGCGTTTAGAGAAGGAGGAGTCCTGGGGCTGAGCTGACCACGGGAAAGCAGGGCAGACTGGGCAAAACCGGAATGGGGGCGGGGAGAGCACAGAGCCCAGAGCCGACTTCAGCTCCACCTTGACTCCCCTGCATGACCTGGGGCATGGCCTCAGTTTCCCATTTTGTTCACTGGGAGGTGGTTAGAGAATCCCTGCCCCAACCCCCATGGGACGAAGTCTCAGCTCCCCCATCCAGTCTTAGATGCCACTGCTCTCCAGGCCCCTCTCAGCCAGAACGTTAGAGCTGGCAGGGGGCTTGGAGGGTACAATGGCCAGTCTTGTCCTCATTCACAGGGGAAAACTGACGCTCAGGGCAGGGAGCACGTTGCTTGAGTTCATGCGCAAGCCCAACCAGGCCCTCCCTGGGCGTTCCTCACCACTCTGGGTGGGGCTGGGGCCTGGAAGGTTGAGAGCACATGAGGGCTGAGACCCCAAGGCAAAATGCCCTTGTCCGCAAGCCTCTGGAACATCGCGTCCCTGACACCACCCCAAATCCTTGACCCTGTAAATCTTTGAGCCACAGCCAGAATCGGGCATCACTGTAAATTCTAGAAAGACAAGAGCCTTCTGAACCCTCAGAGCCTCCCAGGACCCCAGGCCCAATCTCGGGGTGCCAAGGCCTAGTGGGGGGCCTCTTCCCAGTCTCCCTCCCTGGTATCGTCTGCTCCCTCTACCGCACAGGGCTCGATTCTCCCCATCGTCACCATAAAACAACGCCCCCCGAGCCTGGCACACAGCCAGGTTCATTCTTGGACCTTCTGAGCCTGACCCCGGGCATCTCTGCCCCCTTGATTCGCCCCCCCCCCTTCCCCACTGAGCCTCCGCCGTGTCAGGGGCCGGGGGCGGGAC
>NW_020172691.1:1774123-1780550 GCF_003031525.2 Neophocaena asiaeorientalis asiaeorientalis
CTCTCTCCCCCCTTGATTCCCCCCCCCCCCTCCCCCACTGAGCCTCCGCCGTGTCAGGGGCCGGGGGCGGAACCAGGAGCGTCCCCCGACTCGGAGCTGGATTGGGGTGGGGGACAGGGGAGCAGGAAGGCAGCAGGTGGTCATGAGATCACAGAGACGGGCTCAGGCTGGGTGACTGGGCAGGGCCCTGACAGGTGAGGAGAGAATGCCACTGGAGGTGGGGGAGGGGTGGGGCCGGCTGGTCCAGGCCGCGTCCCCGAATCCCGACCCGGGATGGGTCGCCTGACCACGGTTCTGGGCCTCAGTTTCCCGTGCGTGCAGCGGACGGGCTCGAGGCCCCTTCAGCACCGCGGACAGCTCCCGCCGGCCTCTGGGCTGTGCCCTCTGCGGGCGCCTCCGCCCCGCGCTCAGGCTCCAGCCCAGCTCGAGGCGTGACCTTGGGCTCCCCGCAGCACCCTCCCAGCCTCAGTTTCTCTTAAAGAGGGGATGTTATAGCCCCAGAATTCAGATTTCGGAGGCCAGCAAAGCGCTCGGGCCCGGTGGGATGGATATTACTATGGACATCCGCGAGGGCGAACATCTAAGTCAGCCCTACGCTCTGCGGCCAGAAGGGGAAACTGAGGCCTGGAGAGCTGTAGGGCGTGGCACGGTCCCCCACCCGCCTGCGCACGGCGGAGCCTCGGCAGAGCGAGTCCTCGCCGCAGCGCCCCCGCCGCAGCCCTCCCGCCGTAGCCAGTCTTCTGGTCTGCGCAATGAGGAGGGGTCCGGGGGTCTGTCTCGGAGGCAGAAGGCTGGGCCCGGCGTGGCCGCGCCTGCGCAAACCCGGAGGGGGGGGGGGGGATTGTGGCTGCGGCGCGGGGGAGGGGCTGCCAGCCCTGCGAACAACCTGAGGCGGTTTCCCTGGCAACGGTCTCCACAGCGACTGCGCGAGACCCCAGACCCTTGGCGATTCCCTGCGCGTGCCCTTGCGCCTCCCGCTGCCGCGACCACCGTTCCCGCGGTCCTCACCCCATTCCGGGCTGCGGCTCTCCCGCCCCAGCCGCGCCCACGGCCAGACCCCACGCGCCGCGGCCGGGACCCCCGCGCCCTACCTGGTCCCCGAAGAAGGCCGAGTGCAGCAGGCTCAGCAGCCCCAGGAGCCCCATGGAGCCGCGGCCGCCTCAATCAGTCTGCGCCCCGCCCCTCGGCCGCCGAGGGTGGGGGTGGGAGGGACGGGCCGGGAAGCCTGCGCCTGCGCGGAGCAAGGGACTGAGAGGGGGTCACACGGCGGGGCAGGCGGGGACTCTAACGCGAAGGGGGCGAAAGAGGGGGGAACTGGGGGGCCCTCCCAGGCGGGGGAAGGGAGTCTCGAGGGACTGAGGACTTGGGAGGGGCGGCGTGAGGAGATACCGAGTGAGGGAGATGGGGGCGGGGACCAGCGTGAGCGGAGAAGGAGGGGGGAGGGGCGGGGGTCCAACGGGGTTGGGGAGCCCTAGAGAGGCGCGGGAGGGGTCCCTGGGGGCGGGGGAAGAGCAGGGAGCGGCTCTCACGGGAGCTGGAGAGGCGGTCCGGTGTTGGGAAGTGGGCCCGGGGAAGGAGGGGTCCCCTGGAGGACAGAGATCTCGAAGGGACGTAGGGGGGCGCCGCCCTTCGGCCTCAGTCGGCTGCCCGCTTGGACAGTGTCCCTGCAGTGGCCGGGGCCGCGCGTTCCGTTCATTAGTCATTCAGCAAACGTTGACTGCGCGCCTGCTGCTTGCCGGGCTCTGAACTGGGCGCTGGGCACGCGGGGGACTGGTGGGCGACACCACACGTAAACCAACTTTCAGTCATTTACCAAACACTTAAACACCTACTGCGTGCTGGGCCCTATGCAGTGAACAAAATAGTCAAAGCCCCTGCCCGTGGGAAGCTGACACTGGGGGTAGAGGGACCGATAGTCAACAGGAGAACATGTTGGCTAGAAGTGGGCCTTGAGGAGGAAACAGCAGGGGAGGTGGGGGGCGTGGGGGGCTACTAGGAAGGGCACTTGAGTGGAGACCTGAGGGGGTGACCCAAGAGAGAAGAGCATCCCGGCAGAATCAACCGCTAGCGCAAAGGGAGGGGCAGGAGGTGAGGACGAGGAGGGGACTGGGCGGGTCAGGCCGTGCAGCGCCGGGGTCGGGGGACGAGGGAGCCAGCCCCCAGGGCGGCGGGCAGAGCAGGGAGGCGCCCCGCTCGCTGCTCACACGCGCCCTCTGGCGGCTTCGGGGAGAACAGGCCGTCGGAGGTGCCGGGAGACGAGGCGGGATCCGGGGCGACTGAGGGCGTCCGGGAGGGGTGGGGTGTGGGAGATGGGGAGGATGGTGTGGGGTGTGGAGGGATAGGAGGGGGGGGATGGAAAGGGACAGTGGGAGTGGCGGAGGGGGCGTTATCACGAGCTCTGCTAAGTCCTGGGGAGTAGAGAACAAGCGGCGAGAGAAAGGGGCGCTACTGTAGCCGGGATGGTGAGGACCGGCCTCCGCAAGCAGGTGCCGAGAATCAGCGGGAAGGGCGTCCGGCGGAGAGCGGAGCCCGTGGGAAGGCTGGGAGGTGGGAACTGGTTGGGAGAGGACGAGGAACAGCGGGGGGCGGGGCTTCCTGGGCCACGGCGGACCCTGGGCGTTCTTCTGGAGCCTGGGGAGATCCCAGGAGGATGACACGCATTAAATTGACGTCCAGGTGGGAGATGGTGGAGGGCTGGCCAGGGTGGTAGCAGTGGGGCGGTGGGAAGCGGCAGACGCAAGTTAGGTTCTGAAGCTAGCTGACCGACGGGGGTGGGAGAGGGGTGTAGTGCCCCGAGCCCCAGCGAGGGAGTTGCCTCTGAGATGGTGGAGATGGCGCGCAGGCTTCAGGGGCCCAGGACAGATTCAGGAGGGACGGGACAAAGAAGCAGGAACGTAGCGCGGCCTGAAGGCGGAGCCCGGGCCGCCACCAGACAGAAGGGCTGGGCGGGGACGTCCGGGTCTACAAGGACTCCTGCCTCGCCCCCTGTACCGCCCCGATAGTACTCCAAGATTCAGGCGCCACCTGGCGGCTACAGTGCGCGCCGCAGTCTGGATAAGACAGTGTTCGAATCAATACTAATACGCAGTCTCCTAATCTGACGTAACTATTATACAAACTGCAGAAAATTAAAGTGATGATCATTGCCACTCCTGCCCTAAGCCCACCCCGGTGACCTGTGGTGGCCAGGCTGGAAGCTTCCCGTGAACGCTCAAAAGGTGACCCTGGTTATGGGGGGCCTGATGAGGGGTTACACCGATGCTGCTGTCCCAGGGAGGGTCCTGCTCATTTTTACAAAACAAGAAACTGTGCTAAAGGTTCAGTCAGTAACTTGACTCCGCAGGCCAGGAAAGCACCGGAATGAATATGAATGGGTAGGTCTGTGTGCCAATAACACTTTATTTACAAACAAATGGCAATGTTTGCACACCCCTGGCAGCACCCATCCCCACTTCCACCAGCACAGTTCCACTGCGCAAGATGGAGGGGATCACACCCCTGGCACATGCATTTTGCTCCTGCAGGAGGGCCTAGCAGCTCCAAAGTTACGCACGTCTGTACAGCTTTTCGTGCTCAGGGTCAAAAACCACCTCCCTGCGAAGGGTCGGATTTGCCCAGGGCATTCCTCTCTACTCTTCCAATCCAATGTAAAAAACGTGTTTACTTCAGCAATTGCTTTCTCTTTCCTTTTTAAAATATTTATTGATTTACTTATGGGTGTGTTGGTCTTTGCTGCTGCACGCGGGCTTTCTCTAGTTGCGGCACCTGGGCTTCTCGTTGCAGTGGTTTCTCTCGTTGCAGAGCACAGGCTCTAGGACTCCCTGACTTCAGTAGTTGTGGCACACAGGCTTCAGTAGTTGTGGCTCATGGGCTCTAGAGCACAGGCTCAGTAGTTGTGGCACATGGACTTAGTTGCTCGACAGCATGTGGGATCTTCCTGGACCAGGGCTAGGACCCGTGTCCCCTGCATTAGCAGGCAGGTTCTTAAACACTGCACCACCAGGGAAGTCCTTTGTTTTTTTTGGCTGCGCTGGGTCTTTGTTACTGCGCAGGCTTTCTCCAGTTGTGGCGAGCAGGGGCTACTCTTCGTTGCAGTGCACGGGCTTCTCATTGTGGTGGCTTCTCTCGTTGTGGAGCACGGGCTCTAGGCGCGCGGGCTCAGTAGTTGTGGCGCAGGGCTTAGTTGCTCCGCGGTATGTGGGATCTTTCCCCACCAGGGCTGTAACTGGTGTCCCCTGCGTTGGCAGGCGGATTCTTAACCACTATTCCACCAGGTAAAGCCCAATTGCTCTTTTAAATTATGGAATTTCCAAAAAGGCAACTGAGGCTACAGTGGAGGGAGGCTACCTACTTCCTTTCCAGTTGTGGGGCCGGGCAGGCAAGGTCCTGTTCTGACTGAAGTGAATCTGGTCCATGTTGCCCAGAGACTTTCCATGGCAGCCCTCACAAAGGCCTTTAAACTCACTGCGAGGCAGACAGCTAATCTCACCCAAGCCTCACGTGATGTATTCAAGTTTCTAGCTGGTTCTTCTGAAGCCCGATCAGGTTCAGGGGGCCATCCACAAGCGTGTCAGTGTTCTATCCATTGAATGGGCTGCCAGCCCCTCACTTCTCACCTTTGCCATCACCCAGGTGTCCCATCTAGTGCGCTGGACCCACGGGCTGCCTTCCCCACTCATCCTTCCCTCCTGCCAGGTGTAGGTCAGGCCCACCTGTCCTTTTTCAGCCCACGGAAGCTCATGGTTTCTGCAGGGCTCTGGCTCCTGGCATGTGCTCGTGTTAGGAACTAGAGGTCCAGCAGCATTTTGACGTCTGTCTGTTTATACATCAGCCCTGTTCCTAACGGGTTGCTCTCTTCTCCTTAAGGGTTTAAAGGAGCCCTCCATGAATCAGGGACATGAGACAGACTGCAGAGAATCTAGTCTCGTCACTTGGGTCCTTCTGCCAAACTGGGCCAACCCGAGTGCTTAATCCTGTCACGCAATCTGTGTCCTGCCTTCTCCACTCGAGGTTACAAACGATGAGCTGTGCTTTCTGTTCAATTTAACTCCAGACCAAGATATAACAGCACAAGCAAATTACGTTAAAACTGAAATTCCAGGAAAGGAACCCAGAGCAGCAGTCACAGGGGGAGAAGCTCCTTTCAATCATCTCCTCCCCATCTCCATGGCTGGACTGTGGCCGCCCCTCACATTCTAAACTGAGGTGCAGACTTGGGTGCCTAAAGGCCACCTGCAGAACACCCCCCTGCTCCCCACCTTGGCTGATGGCAACTCCAGCCCTTCCAGTAGCTCAGGCCAGAACCTGGGAGTCCCATCCACTTTCTTCCACATCCCGTCAGCAAGTCGTAGGGACCCCTTAGGGCCTCACTGCTGCTTGGACAGTCACGGTGCCTGTCCATCCACTGGGGCATCTGCCATCTTTCCCATCGTGAAGGAAACAAGATCTGACCAGGAAGACTTAGGGAACACGGTGGAGACCCCACCCACAGGACACCCCAGGAAGGCTCAATCCAAGGCTCCGGGCCCCGGGGTTACTGTGGTTTTCGGAAGCTGATCAGGAGCACAGGGAGAGCCAAGAGGAGGCACCGATGCAGGCAGCGCAGGCCCCTGGACATCCCGGGACTTAGCACAGAGCCCAACCCACCCGTTCCCTAGCCTCAGCCTACCCGAGGGGCTGTGTCAACAGCAGGAAACCCAGGGCCACACGCTGTCCAACGATGGCCCGTGACCCACCTGAGCCTCCAGGTTTTGTGACCAGGCCCAGCCCCCTTCCCTGGGGGGTGGACCAGAAGCACCACACGTGGGAAGGACTGGTCGCACTCAGGACTAGACAAGTCTCTACCTTTATTGGCCAGCAGCCTACTTAAGGGGGATGAAGCGGGAGGAGTGGGTGGCCCCAATGCCGGGCCGGCCATGCTTCACAGGCTTGTAGGTGATGGAGAACTCGCCTAGGTAGTGGCCGATCATCTCAGGCTAAGGAAGAAGGGAGCAGGGTGGTCAGGCGGGCGTGGGTGGCCACGCCCCGCCCACCCCGGCCCAGCACAGCCCACACGCACCTTGATTTCCACCTGGTTGAAAGTCTTGCCATTGTAGACGCCCACCATGCTGCCCACCATCTCGGGCAGGATGATCATGTCGCGCAGGTGCGTCTTCACCACCTCTGGCTTCTCCATGGGCGGCGCCTCCTTCTTGGCCTTGCGCAGCCGCTTCAGCAGCGAGTGCTGCTTCCTCCGGAGGCCGCGGTGCAGCCGCCGCCGCCGCCGCGCGCTGTACAGCTGCATCAGCTGCTCACTGCAGGCACAGCGCACAGAGCAGGAGGCCTGAGACCCGGCTCACCCTCACCGCCCACCCACTGACATTCCCGCTTCCCGTAGGGCCCCCAAAGCAACACTCGCAGCCCGGCCAGGGCCCACGGCACCCGCGCC
>NW_020172691.1:1780691-1792936 GCF_003031525.2 Neophocaena asiaeorientalis asiaeorientalis
AGCTCAGGTGAGGCGGCGAAGCCGCCGAACTTCACGGGCAAACTGCTCTGCCCCGAAGGCCTCAAGAACCCAGGAGCGGGGCCACCCTGAGAAACCCACAGCCAACGAGGACCCTGTGCTGTGCCCCCAGGAAGCCGGTCCCTCCGAGCCAGACCCGCGTACACCTCCAGGAAAAAAGGCGTCCCTGGCTGTCCGCAAGCCTCCCTCCCCATCTGGGGGCCAGGTCGTCGCACCCACCCTGCCTAAAAGCTTCCATCTCCTCCAGCCAAACCTTAGACCAGGGATCGGCAAACTCCCGCCCACGTACCAAATCCCAGCCTGCAGCTGCCCGATCTCAAGAGGCTCGCGAGCTAGAACAGCGTTTACATTTCCGAGTGAACGAAAACACGTCCAAAGAGGACGCACAGAAATCCTTTTAAATTCGATCCTCAACGTCTCCACGCGGAGTTTTATCCGCACGCAGCCCCGCCCTCTCCTTTACACACGGTCTACGGCCGCGGCCGCAGCCCCCAGCCCTCGGTCACCCCCGCCGCCGCCATCCCCCTCCCCTGCCCGGCCACCACTTACTAGGACATGTCCAGCAGCTGGTCGAGGTCCACGCCGCGGTAGGTGAACTTGCGGAAGGTCCGCTTCTTCTTCTGCTCCACTTCCGCCTGCGCGGGCCGGGATACTGGTGAGCGGGACCCCGAGACCCATCTCCCAGCCTGCGGCGGCATAACCGGGCCCGCGGCTCCCGCCGAGAAACGTGCGGCCCTCCCGGGCACGGAAGCCCACGGGGACGCACCACCTCGGGCCCGTCCTGGGGCGGCCCGGGGCTACGGGGGCTCGGCTGGGACAAGCGGGCCGACACAGGCCTTCCCTGCCCCGGGTCGTTCCGACACCCAGCAGGCCCGCCCCGCGCCCCCATGTCCGGCGGCGGTTCCAGAAGCCTGCAGGAGGCTGCCGCAGCCGCGCGGCCTGACCCCGGCCTCCACTGCGCGGCCAGAGCTCGGATGGCGCCGGATGGGCTCGGAACGGACACACTAACCGCGACACTCACCATCTGGTCGGCTCTTCAAAAAGGATCGTCCTTTCCGCGCCTGCGCAGTTATCGCGCGGCCTCTCACGTGCCCCGCCCCCGGGCTGCGCGCGCTTCCGCTTCCGCTTTCCCAACGGAGGACGCGCGCCCTCTGCTGTCCGGAGGCCAGAGCTCTGGCTGCGAGGAATAAAGGAGCCTCTGCCAACCTTGGGTGCTCGGACCCCCCAGGCTGGAGCCGGCCGCCTAGTATTTGGGAGCCCCTTCCTCAACTGGGGGACGTGGGACGCGTCGCCGCCCGTTTTGGAAACTCATATTCGTGCTCCTTAATCTCCATAATGAAATCCACGTAAAAAAGTGTTTATGGAGTGCCTGTTTGCAGTAAGCGTGCTGTCTGGGTTCGGGACTGGCCCTCCCCTAGGGAGCTCGCGTCCCAGTGGGCGAGACAGACCCGTAAGAAACAAGGTCATACAGATATCAGAGCCAAAAGGAAACTCGGGGGGTTGGGACACTGGCTTTGCACAGATGGTCAGAAACGGCTTCCCTGATAGGGACCAGCCAGCCTTTAACAGACGAACTTATATCGATATAAAGTAACAACTGCAACATTGCAGTGCTAGGTTTGCAACACATAAGCATGTAATATGTCTAACAAGAAGAGCAAGGACGGGCCGAGGGATGAGAGCTATGTAGGAGTACGCTTTCAATAGTCACTGGAACAAGTGTCCATCTGAAGGCAATTCTGGTACATTAAGATGTATGTGGTACCATGTGGCCCAGCAATCCCACTCCTGCGTGCATACCCCAAAGAACTGAAAGCAGGGACTCCAACAGATTTGCACACCCATGTTCACAGCAGCATGATTCACAGTAGCCAAAAGGTGGAAACAACCCAAGTGTCCATCCATGAATGAGGGATAAACACAATGAGGTCCACCCACACAGTGAAATATAATTGAGCCTTAAAAAGGAAGGAAATTTTGACACATGCTACAATGTGGATGGAACTTGAGGACATCAGTGAGAGAATCCAGACATAGAAGGACAAAATACTGTATAATCCCACCCATGTGAGGTCCCCAGAGGACCCAAATCCATAGAGGCAGGAAGTAGATGGTGGGGGTCAGGGGCTAGGAGAGGAGGATGGGGAGTTAAGAGTTTCAGTTTGGGAAGAGAAAGTTCTGGAGATGGATGCGGGGGCGGGGGGGGCGGGGATGGTTGCACAACAATGTGCACGTACTTAATGCCACTGAGCTGTGCACTTACAAAGCAGTTAAAAATGGCCAATCTTGTATTTTTTAAATTTTTTTTGGCTGCGTGGCCTGTGGATCTTAGTTCCCTGACCAGGGATCAAACCTGTGTCCCCTGCAGTGAAAGTGTGGAGTCTTAGCCATTGGACCACCAGGGAAGTCCCCTACCAATCATATTTTGTCACAGTAAAAAGCAACCCAACAGATGTGTGTGGTAAACTATAGAACAACCCCCTAAAAAACTCAAAAAGCACAATGAAAAAAATTAAAAGAATTAATTTTCTAGCTACACTAGAAAATAGTCACTGAATGCAAAAGAAAGCCGTTAACAGAGGCATACAAGAACAAAAAGACGTGATACATAGAAAACAGTTAAACATTTGGCAGGAGTAAGCCCCATGAATAGATAGAGGATGCAACCAGCCCTGCAGGGAGGCTGAGGTCCTGGAAGAGGGAGTGAATGTGCAAAGGCCCTGAGGTAGGAATGAGAAGATAAAACAAGAGAAAAGGCCAATGCCCTCCCCCCCCCCACATGACTCCACTGCGCCTCACTCAGTTTGCCCTCACTCAGTTTGCGTGTGGGGCACGAGGTGACTGTCTCCAGCCCCCTACCGACCAAGTGGCTTTGGGGGGAGCTGGGGCTGGCCTGGAGGGGACGGGAAGTCTGAGCCCTCCTCAGCCATTCCCACAACGGGGCGGGGGGGGGGGGGGTAACCAATTAGGCTTCACGCGAAGGAGGGGACGTCCCTCCGTGCCCCAGTGGGGTACAATCACTGTGTTTGGGACTGCAGGAAGTGTCTATCAGGGTGTGAAGGTGCGAAGCGGGCTTGCCCAAGTTTACGGAGGCAAACGTGGTCCTGGGAGCTCCTGGCTGGCTGGAAGGCCCTTAAATGATTGCACGGCACCCTTTGGCCAAGAGACTGTAATTTTGCAGAGAATTCATCTTGCTGATGTAAGGAGCTAACTTTTAACAATACGACGACACGCGGTGGGGACCGGAGGGTGCGGGCACGAGGCCCCCCACTCTGCCTGACCCTGCTGCTTCTGTGAACCGGAGGGATGGGAGGAGGAGGGGTGCAGTCTTGGAGGGTCGTCTTGGGTCTGGGGGAGAAGATACCCGTTTCACTGGCTTTCTAGGCTGAGCCAAGCTTCCCTTCCCCCTCAAAGTGCACTGGGCTGGGGCTCTCCGGCTGTCTAGTTCACCGCATTCTCAAGCCTGGCACACTGGAGCCATCCAGGATTTATGTTCTGAAATCTTGATTGTTGTTTTTACGACGACAGAACGGCCCCGTCACTTCACGTTGCAGTGGAGACTCTGCAGGTGGGAACTCGTCCCACCCCGCCTCCCTGGCCCCCAGGTTCCCTCTGCACCTCTGGGATCCCCCTTGGCTAGGACTCGAGCTGCTCCACTGCCCAGGCCTGGCCCTGCCTCTCGGGCCCTGTGAACAACAGCTGGGCCCCATCAAGTGCCCACCATGACGACCTTCAGCTCCCTGAGCTGCACCCCACCGGCCCTGAACTGGGGGTGCCGACAGCCCCAACCCATGTCCACGGCCCACTTCATGGAAAGATGAGCGGCCCGCCCGAGGCCACAGTCCAGGTGTCACTCCCGCAGGGGCGGGGGTGGCCTGGCCAGCCCCACCCACATGTGTGCAGACATCTCTTCCTCGGAGCCCGGCAAGTGGCCTCTGAACCCTGGGACCCAGGGTCCCTCACAGTGCGTCTGCAGCTCTGACCAGGCCCCCCCCCACCACCAGATCAGATCCCCCAAAGCCCCAGACCTGCCGAAGAGGGCCCGGGCTCCCCACACGGAAAGGGGCTCCTCTAAGCAGAGGGAATAACAGACACAGCGTGGGTTTCTAATCCAAACGCACTTTCTTTATTCAAATCGGTCAGCGGGGACGCCCTAAAGCCCCAAGCGCAGGAGATGGGCTGGCCCGGCCTCCTCCTGGTCCTTGACGCCAGAGCGGACGCAGGCGAGCGCGGCCCCACGGCGCACCTGCAGACATGGCCAGGCAGGCCAGTCGACAAAAGCAAAGAATAAACAAAAAACAAAACACACTCAGTAGATTTCTTCTTTAAGCTCCCAGAGTTTCTGGACCAACGAGTCCCAACCCTCAAAGCCAGGAGTGAGGGACTAAAAACGCCCCTCACCTCCACCAGTGCCGACAGAAACCCTGTTTTAAATTAAAAAATAAGCGAGTATACATTGTAGAAAATTTCTCTTAAAAATCTCACAATTTGTAAATGTATATTTTTTTCTTTAACATAAAAGTTTACAATATACGGTAAAATAAAGGCTCAGGAAAATAATTGCAAAAAAAAGGAAGAAAAAGAAACCTGAAGTTTTGAATTAAAGCTGAAGACTTTTTTTAACCCTGTTGTTGAACCAGTGACTTTTTTATTGAGCTGATGGGTTAGAGAAATAATACGTTTAAAAACTTCGGTCCAGATGCCCACAGCCACCGCCAGAAGCCCCCCACGCTCCAGTTGGTATTTTCCCCAAGTTTGTGATTGTCACGAGTTCACAAGTTTGAATCCTGGCCTCAGCCGCCCGACATCCTCAAGGTGCTGCGGCTAGCGTCGGTAGGGGTGGAATCCTTGTACGTTGTGGTTCTGACCGCGTCCAAAGCCACTTCCGCCGGCGGGGGGACCCCCCGAGCCGGGCACCGAGGGGCCCCCGTAGGAGGGGGGCTGCTGGCTGGGGTCTGAGAAGCCCTGTCCGAAGCCCGCCAAGTCCTGTCCGTAACCTGCAGGGAAGGGCTCAGTGAGTTGGGACCACTTCCGCTCCCACTGGCACCCATGGCCAGGGCCCTGCGCGGGGCAAGGCATGGACCCGGAGGGTGGAGGGCCCACCTGGGAGCCTCGGCAGGACTCTGGGCAGCTGTCTTGCACAGAAAGAAAAGCAGCTCTGAGACCCCTCGGACCCCTCGTCTGTCCCATCTGCTCTCAGCCCTTTTCCCCACTCACTGCCCTGCCCTCATGGCTAGAGAGGCCCTTGAGCCTGGAGACACAGATGATCTGGCCTGCCTTGGTGGACCACAGGCTTCTAGAAAGTTTGTCCTCGGGTGGACCACAGGGAGGACTCAGCACAGATTTCAGGATGGGAGGAAACGTGACAGGCCAGCCTGAGGTACAGGTACAGAGCTTGGCCCTGACGGTGCTGCCTGCACAGCCCCTCCAGGTTGGGCAGCCCCTCCTCCAAGCAGGAGCAGACCCACACCATGCACGGTGGAGGGGGCCGTCCCGGGGGCCCAAACGCCCACCGTGCTGCCCCATGGAAGGAGAGCTCGGGGCTAGCGGGGCGGTGGCCGGCCGAGATCCTTGCCCCGGCAAGGGCCCGTCCCCGAGGGCACCGCCGAGTCCACCCCCGCCCAGGATGGCAGAGGAGGCGACATCGTGGCCCGGGCGCAGGCAGTGGGGACCGTGGAGGAGGAGGCGCCACCTACCTAGGCCACATCACTGCTCAGCCTGACCATAAGAGTGTAAACAAAGTGAGGGCCGAAGCCTGGCGGCTCTGGAGAAGAGGTACCCAGGCCTGGCAAGAGACGAGACCAGGCTGACTGCCCCAGGCGGCCTCGGCAGAGGAGCAGGGGCGGGGAGGGGCACACGCGCTGTCGCTCGCACACCCCCACCGGGGGCCGGCGACCCCACACCCGCCACCACCGCCACATCCTACTCCGGGTGAGGCGAGAACCCACATGCTCAGGGACCGCGGCCGGGCAAGGCCCCCAGGGGAACAAGAGCGTGCGGTGTAGGGGTGCTGGGGGCGTCTGTTCAGCGCCAGCAGAGCCCCAGGCCCACCCTGTCCCCACAGGAGCTCCTCTGATGGGTGCGGACCCCGGGCTCCAGCATCCACCTGGCAAGCACCCTTGGGGACGCACAATGCTGACGTCGCACGGCCCTCACACCCGCCCTGCGCCCTACAAAACCAGACACCCAAGGCGGCAGGGCCCACCGGGGCACCCCCAGGCACAAGGCCCCGGACGTCTGCCAGCCGCGGACGCTCCTCCGCACCAGCGCCCTGGC
This sequence comes from Neophocaena asiaeorientalis asiaeorientalis, assembly GCF_003031525.2. Taxonomy (NCBI): domain Eukaryota; kingdom Metazoa; phylum Chordata; class Mammalia; order Artiodactyla; family Phocoenidae; genus Neophocaena; species Neophocaena asiaeorientalis. The sequence goes on from NW_020172691.1 coordinate 1,786,986, forward strand.
CGAGACCCCAGAAACCAAGCGCCTGCTTCAGGCCCGCTCGAGCCTGGGTCTCTCGAGCTCTCCCCGCGGTGCGTGGATGCGGGGAGCGAGGCACTCACCGTACTGGCTGTACGGGAAGTCGGGCTGCGCCGACGGCGGTTTGCTCATGTCCGGGGCGGCCTGAGACGGAGGCGGCGGGAAGGCCAGAGGTGCAGCCCCCGGAGTGGCCGGTGGTGGGGGGACCCCCGGGGGGGCGAACTGATCCGGTGGGGGAGGTGGAGGCCCGTAGCCAAAACCTGCAGGCAGACAGGAAAGACAGACACAGACGCGGTGCTCGCCCTCAGGGAGCCGCCCAGACCACCTCCACCCAGCAGCCAGGCCTCAAGGACGCCCACAGGCCGGGCCCACAGTCGAGGAAACGACCCCCACCAGCGGCCAGCCTGGCAGCACACGCCTAGCGGGGTGGGGCCGCAGGCCCGGTAGCCTTGGGAAGGCGGAAAGTTGTGAGCCGTCCATGAAGGGCGCCCCGCTCTTCCTCATCAGAAATGAAACTGGCCGGGGGCTGGGCCGGGAGCAGGCGCCCCTCCTGTAAGGACACGCGGTCATCAGGTGGCCCGCAGGCCCTGGTCCGGGCTACAGGGCTGCACTGCCCGGTCCCGGGTCCCTGGCCACAGGGGGCCGCTGAGCACGCCGCCCCAAGGAACACGAGGGAAGGAAGGCAGAAGACACTTCCTGCCGGCCGAACGACACACTCAAGTGGCTGCTTGTTGGCCCTACAGGATCAGGTGAGGCACTTCTCTTTCCTGATGGACACACGGTCACCACGTGTGGCCACACCCCCTCTACCCACGGTGCTGGGGGACGGAAGGCCCGCCCCAGCCCTCCAGAGGCGCCTCTTCAATTACAGCTGGGCACAAAGCAAGTGCATCAAGCCCCCTCAAGTGAAGCACGGAGAGCAGGTCCCGAGGGATTAAGGTGAGCAAGAGGGTGGGGGAGGGGGAGGGTCTCCGTGCCCAACAACTCCCAGCCCCCTCCCCCGCCACCCCCCAACAGGGCCCGCGGCCACTTACTGAACTGCGGGGGCGCGCCGTAGCCCTGGGGGAAGCCCTGGGGAGGGGGGAACCCTCCAGGAGGGGTAGACACGATGTAAGAGGTGAAGGGCGGAGGCGGCGGGGGGGCTCCTCTTCCTGCGGGGGGCGGTCCGTAGCCACCTGGAACACAGAGAGCAGGATGAGGGCGGGCAGAAGCCCCCAGCCCCATCCACCAGTTTCACACCCTGTTCTCTCCATCTCCTCCCAACAGGGACTCACCGATCGCCTGTCCTGCTGGCACCCACATCCCTGCAGGGAAAACAGAGAGGGGTGGGTGCTGCGTCAGCGCCAAGGCGTGGACGGGGGACCCCCGCCCCCCGCGGGACCTGGTGTCCTGACGCATCACGGGTGCAGGGGAGACGTCAGAGGGGAGCCTTCCTTGGGTCGCATGGCCCCAGCCCTTCCAAGCAGCCCCTCGGTCGGGAGGGCGGGGACACCCACAGAGCAGGGACTCAGTCGCATGTGTGGGACTCAGGCTGGGAGGCAGGAAGCCAGGGCGGCCTCCGGCCAAGCGCTGGTTCTTCCCCTGCTTGTGGGTGTGAGGGCACCTGGTCTCACTAGACGGTCCCCTACAGCCATGGCTTGTTTCGCAATAAAAACCATTCTAAAAGCCAGCCCTGGAGAGACCAGGAATAAAGCCTGGAGCCATGCAGAAACGGGTCTATGAGCTTGGGGGAGCCCGGTGCCCTTCCCTGGACAGTGTTCCTTCTCTAGGTTTCTAAAGGGAATGGAGGCTCCTGGATCCTGGCTCGGGGCCCCTGGCCACCCCAAGCCTCCCCGCAAAGCTGTCCGTAAAAGCTCTGCCAGCCCCACACGGAGGGCCCACAGCCCAGGGAGCTGGAATAGACCCAAAGGGCTCAAGAGGCAGGACTCCATGCTTCCTCCCCGCTGGGTGGAAACCCCGCTCTCCCCAGAGCCTCCGACCAGAGCCTGCGAGACAGTCAGCCACGTCCATCTCCCACTCCGGCCTTGTGGCACCTGCCCTTGGAGACACATCTCCGACCTCTGCCGGAGGCACCAGCCCAGCACTCCCAGCGCCCATGGGCGGCAGACGGGACAGACCCACCCAGCCCTGGACAGGGAGGGGCCCTGGCGCAGGTTGCGGCCCCCACAGCCCGCACGCGTGCCAGTGGGCGCGTCCCAGCTGTGGATGGGCCCGTCGGGAGGGACGCCAGCCTTACCTTGCGGGCCATACCCCTGCTGCCACGTGGGCGGGGGCTGACCTGCCCAGCCGTTGGCGGCACTGGGCACGACCCGGCTGCCCCACTGGCTGGCCCCCGGCTGGCCTGGCGCTTGGCTTTTGCTGTCCCGTGGCTCGGCCCGTTTAACTTCCACCTAGACAAATCGAGCTCTGGTTTAGGGAGATGCTGAGGGTCTCAGACCCCCTTCCCTTCAGACACACCCTCAGATAACTTACAACTACACTTAGCATCTTATTATGACTTAAAACTAAATACTTAACTATAAACCTTATTTAGGCCAGTAACTTTTTTTCTTAAAAAAGTTTTTATAATTCTTTTGTCTAAAAAATGTTTCTCAGGTACAACAGATCCAGCTGTAAGTCACATGAAGCCCCACCCACTGCAGAGCAGGGCTGAGGGCCAAGAGTCCGCAGAGAGTTCTGTGCGTGACAGGGGCCTTTCAGTCAAGTTAAGGGGCAGTGTCAACCCAGGGTCACGCAGGTCAGGCTCAGCCAACCATCGATCACCCTTCAGCTCATACCTGAGAAACACAGTTGGTTTACTTAGGTTTTTTATTTAAAATGTCTAATGGAAGATAAAGACTTACCTTCCCCAGGCTAACGCTTAAAGAATCTCAATTAACTCAAAATAATGTCAGAGGGAATGGATGTGATAAGAGAATCTTACATTACATCTAACAAAAAAAGTAAACAAACATGCAATAAAATGGACATTTGAATCAGTAAGCAATCTTCATACTGTGTTAGGTCAGCAGCCCAGGACCCTTCCGCTTTTGGACGTGCCAGGAGCCACAGCATGTGGAGGGTGGGACAAGGGGACGGAGGTACCCATCCCACCAGGCCTAGCCCCGCCTACACAGCCTTTCCAATGTGGGCCGACTGACAGCAAAGACCCCCGATTCCAGGGCTGCGTTAGCCTTCTAGAATCCCCGGTTACTCTTGTTTGTAGGATAAATTTTAGCAAGGAGAAAGAGACAATGAATTCACTTGGAGTCGTCCTTGGGGTCTCACAGCCTGGTGCGCCAAGCATCCTGTATTCAGAGTCCCATCAATTCTGCCTAAAGGCGTTCCTGGGAGAGGACAGACAGGCGGGGGACAGAGGCACAAAGACCCCACCTTCCGATGCCCCGAGGATGCTCTATGGACAGGAACAAAATCCCCAGTAGCTCAGGGCGGTGCGAAAGCAGGACCAGAGGACCCATTTCAAAGAACTCAAATTAATGAGTCTTCACACTTTCCTTAAGGGAATTTAGTTCCTGCTTACAAAGCAAAGCAGCCCTGTGATTTAAGAAGTATATATATTCTTTTAGTCTTCCTATTCTGCCCTTAGCTTTTAATTACACGTGGGCCCCAGCCCTTCGAGACGGGGCTGGAGCTGGACTCTGCCCCTGAAGGAGGACCTCACTCCTCCCCAGTTGTAAACGCCACAGGACGTTAAAACATGGGACACGGACTCTTCTGAACGTGTGTTCGTAACAGCGCACACCCTTGGAATCTGCAAGCTAACCTTAAACTAGGAGCGTCAGTGAACGTCTCAAACTGAGAGCGTGACTGTGTCTCCTGCACAGTCAGGTTCGCGTGGAACTGAGTCAGCCGCCCATCTGTAAAGCGAAGGGGCGGGGGGGCGGGGGTTGCCCCTGGGGCCAGACTCCCTCCACGTCTCAGCCGACGCAGGGCTCCGGCAGAAGGGCTGGGCTTGCCGAGGGGACGAGGACAAGCCGAGGGCCTGGGAGGGGCGGCAGCCTGGCCGACTGCACAGCCCCCCACCAGTTACTCAGGTGAGAGCCGAGTTCTCAGCAAGCTCAGGGCCGGAAAATGAGGGGTCGGGCCACCTCCCGAGAGGCTCCCTCCGTGGCAGCAACACAGTATGAAGATGAAACACCAGAGGTCACTTGACTGCATGGAGTTAAGAACTATCAGGAGCATGTGGCCGGTACCGAGTTCACAGTAAGTGACCCAATTTGAAAACCAATCCTTCAGGATGTTTACGTTGCCTTCAGTTTTACACGGAACCTGTTCTCAAAGGTTCACGGCCGGCACTTTACTGGGCCGGCGTGGGACGGGAGGGGAGGGGAGGGGACACACATCTGAAGGAGTGGTCACTGAAACCAAGCCTGAGGCAACCCGTGACTTCACTGGACGCCAGCCTGCCCGCCCCGCCGGCCGCCCCCCAGGGGCTCTAGAGCCAGGGGCTCCCAGAACCGGGTCCGACCCCCAGCTGGGGGTCCCGGGATGACTAGCCCGGCCCTCCTCCTGTCCAGGGATTTCCTCTCCAGTGAAATCCCTAGGTTGCCTAAGACTTAGTTTGGTCTTAAGGTAAAATAAAACTACAACTACACACTTTTTTGCCCATGATGTCGTGAAAATGCATGTTGACAGCCTGGTCCACTGATTGTTCGTCCTCGAAAGTAATAAATCCAAAACCTAGCCAACGACGAAGAGTGAATCAAGGTAGCAGGGTGTTGTGACACAAAACAGGGTGATGAACAGTATTAGGGACGGGCCGAGGGATCGACCGAGGGTCTCAGCGAAGCAAGTGTGCGAGGCCGTGGGGCGCGAGCACGCCTCAGCCCAGAGGCCGCTTCCTCCACAGAGATGACCGTGGAGCCACAGGGGCGCATGTTAGCAGCCGCCCGGACAGCAGGGCGCTGAGGGCCCGGCTGGCGGGCAGCCCCAAGTGTGTCGTGGGTGCGCTTCTGCTTTTCTGAAACCCAGGGTCCTCCCCCTCGGCTGGCAGTCGCTTTGCAGCTAGTGCTGACAGCAGCCGTACACTGTTCTAGCGCCTTAACAGAGGTACGTCTCTACCAGTTAGAGCCTCGCCAAGCTTGCCCAACGCTGTTGGGTAAGCCCGAGGAGTCCTGCCAAGGTAACGTACGTATGTATACAGGTGTCTATCTATACGTAGCTGCATAAATACACAGAGATACAGGCCACAGTGGGTTCCAGCAGGTCAAACACTGCTGTCGGCAGCAAGAGCAAGAGGCACCATGTCATCAAAAGGACAATTTCAAAGGGAAAAACAATTTAGCGTTTCCCAAACACAAGAGAGTGCAGTATAAACGAAGTTTGCTGGTCTGGTGAGCGCGGCTGCCTGGCTAGCGTGGAGTGTCCAGCCCTCAGGCTGCTGCTCTGGCTCCCCAGGGCCCATCTGTGCTGAGCACTACAGGCCCCCCACGGCAGCTGCCGGAAGACCCCGAACAACAAAGGACAGGCCAGGGGAAGGGCCAGGGCCCAGAAGGGGCGGAAGATGGGTGTTGGGGGAGGGGCACGGAGCACCGCGGGAGGTGGACGCAGGGGGCGGGGGCAGCCCCTGGCGGTAGGGGAGGGAGGGCCCAGGAAGGAGCAGCTGCCTCCAGGCCTCTCAAGCTGAGCAAAGAAGGATGCGGGAGCACAGTTGTGTGGACCGTGTGGAAAGACTCCTGGCAGAACTGTGGTGGGAGAAGGATGGAGGAGGGAAGGCAGCTCAGAACGGTAGGCGGCAGCCTCTCAGGGAGGCGCGCCCTCTCCGCACACGCGCGTGCCTGAGCGTGATACACGCACACAGGACCTGCACACGCCCGTGGGGAGGAAATGTGAACAGACCGGAGGAGACAGGCCGCAGTGGCGGGCACGCAGGAGGGCATGAGGGAGCAAAGGCAGCGGCTGAGGTGTGTGGGGACTGAGCCCGGGGCGGGGACGAG
>NW_020172691.1:1793136-1796950 GCF_003031525.2 Neophocaena asiaeorientalis asiaeorientalis
TTCGGAGAAGACTCAGGAAGGAGAGAGAGTAGGGACGAGCTCTCAGGGAGCCCGCTGACCAACTGCTGGCTCTGGCGCGGCTCCCACCCTCCACCCGCCTAGCACTGGGGGCCGCGCGGGGACTCGCCAAGCCCCACGGCGGAGGATGATGGCAGGAGCTACATGGGAACAGGGCCGAGGGGTGAGCCCCGAGCGCTCTCCCGCAGCCCCTCCTGCCCAGACCCCGCCCCGGCCACCTGGCGCCCCCGGGCCCGGGCTGAGGACCACAGGCAGCCCACGGGGTGACTAAGAGCAGCCTCGGGACCCCCGCGTCCCAAGGCGTCCCAAGATCAGAGGCAAATGGTGGAACACAACATGGGTGATGAACGGCATGTGAAAAAGTGAACGTTTTCTCCAAGTGCAGGAGTGTCTGAAGCCACAGGGCTCGCGGTCCTTAGAGTGCAAGAGGCGGTGAGTCGTGGGGAAGGAGCCCCGGGGCGGGGCTTCTAGGGATGCGTCTGTCTGTCAAGAGGCGACATCACCGCTGAGGAAGCGGAACAGAAACACACTGAAACTTCGTTTACACCCCACTGGAGCAAAGCCCGCTCCCTCCTCTGACTGCGGGACTGGCCTGTACCTGTGTGATATAATTTAGCACCTGGAGAAAAGAAATCTAAAGAGATATCGTTAATCACAAACAATTCACAGAGAGAAAAGGAAAAACAACTTACTTAACATTACTGTACTTTACTATGAAACACTTAAGTATGTCACTAAGCATGTACGTCTACATTAAAATTAAGACTAAGACTTAACAGCTTAATCGACATGAAGTGAGGATACGTTACTTAATCACGGAGGAAGGAGGATGAGGTTCAAATGGCAAACTATTCTCCAGCATGGCGGGCGCATGCTGTGGGCGGCGCCGGCCACGCTTGGATGCCTCGAGGGGCTGGGCAGGGGCCGCAGGGCCTGGCGCACCTAGCTCACAAGGCCGGCCCAAAAGCGGTTCAGGAACCAAAACAGGGACAAAGGCAGGGACAAATAGCAGCAGCCAGGGGGGAAAAAAAAAAAAGAAAGAAAGAAAAACAAAGGGCACGGAAATTGGGCGCCCAGTGTCCCAGCCCCGCAAACCACAGTGGACGTGCAGGTGGCGGCTGGGGGAGGCTGGTGCGGGCGCGCTGGGGCGGCTCCTTGCCCTCCTCCCACCCGCCCCGCCGACTTAGGGGACTTACGGAAAAAAGAACAAGAAAAGAAGAAAAAAGCATGGGATGGATCAAGGGAACTCCACGTTCAAGCCGAGCTGGGGCAGACCTAGCCTGACGACATGAAATGAGACTCCTGACTTCGCTGGAGTGAACTTAAAACAGGAGACAGTCGTAATTGAGGAAGTTCACAATTTAAAAGAAAGACTAATCTTTCGGGACACCCTTAAAAACATAAACCATGTTGAAATTCATGCCAAGTTGTAAAAACTTCAAAAGAACGAGCTTAAAAAAAAAAAAAAAAAAAAAGGTTGTACCGCCTGCCCTTGGGAAGCAGACAGGCTGGGGCTGCGTGGGAACGGACTTCAGTCTCCAAACCACCCTCTCCTGAGGCAAGGCTCGCTACAACCACCACCTAATTGTGAGATAGTTTGCCATCTGAGGGGAAGGCCAGGGACAAACTCCATCTCTTTTACCTCGAGGCCTCTGCTTTTCCGCGTCGTAGATCATGACCACTTCCGTGACCTGGAAGGGAGATGGGCGTCTGAGGGCCCAGGTCTGCAGGTGGCACAGGCACATCTGCCTACAACACTCCCGGCCCCCGCTGCCTGGGACTGCCTGCCGAGTGCAGGAAGTTCCGAGGCAAAAGGCCAGCTTCCTGGGCTCTGAGACACACGGGGCCGAGAGCAGGCCGAGGGGTGCTCACGGGGCAGGGTAGGTGGCGGGTCACCAGGGGCCCAGGCCCCATGCTCCAGTAGGGAGACGAGAGCCAGGACCTCCCACCCGGGATCAGAGTCCCCGGCCTGGCTGGGCCACCACGTTCCCTTCCTCGTCCGCTCCGCACAAGTTCCTGCCAGGCCCTGGGTACAAACAGGTACCACCAGGCAAGCACGCTGCAGCCGGGGCACACGTGGCCGGTGGAAGCCTGGGGGGACTTCGTGTCTCTGCTTCGGATGAGGGGACAGCCTCCCAGCCCACTGGCCCCCTAAGCCCTGCCTGTGTCCTGTCTGCCCCGCTAGAACTCAGCTCCCCAAAGTTTTTTAGCCTCTTCCAGAAAACAAACCCACCCGCCCCCCATCCTAGGGGAGGGGGCGGAAGCCTCACCCAAGCCCAGCCCCTTCTTCCTGACACCATCTAGCGCTTCCCACCACAATGGCTACAACCGACCCGAGGGCCTTCCAGGAGGTCAGTCTGCCCCATTTACAGTAAGTCCTCTCCTGGGATGGTAACTGGCCACGCAGGGAATGGATGGGGCTTTGGTCTGCTTTGTGCCAGGCTCAGCCTCCCCAGGACACAGGGCTGCGCCACTCCCGCCCTGACCGACCTGCTGCTGGCGCGGGGAGAACTCACCACTCCGAATTTCTTGAAGTATTCCCTGAGCTCTGTCTCACCACAATTGTGAGGAATTCCACCGACAAATATCTTATTTGATTTACTGTTATCACTCCTGGGTCCTTTCTGCTGTTTCAAGGAGGAGAAGATGGTTAGTTCACGTGGGGAAACTTCCTGACACTCCCCGCTGCTGTGCACGGTATGGCCTCTGAAGGTCAGACCAGACACCCCAGGAGCCCAGTGAGTCCAGAAAACCGCAACGGCCGCTGTACGAATGAACGCGTCCACCCGCCGACAGAGGATGGGGCGCCCCAAGCACGCCCACCCATGGCGCCTGCCAGCTCTGCGGTGTGGAACCCAGGGCTTTAGGAGAGGAGAACGAGTACCAGGGTGGCCTGCACAAACCAAACTGGCAGACCAGGCTCGCTTCCAGGGGCAGTGTGTAAGCTGGTGACGCACAGACGGTGGAAAGCTGGAAAGCTCTGGTAACTGAGGCTCAGTTGCCACCTCTTCCGCCTTCTGGCCCGGACCCCGCTCTCTGTGGACACCCTGCGCTGCCACCTCCTCCCACCCCCCCAGACACCAGCAGCTGGGGACGCAGAGGCTGCACTTTTGGGCGTGGGGGCAGGGTGCCAGCGGCAGGAGCAGGCGCGGAGGTGGGTACACACACGGCCGGCCTCCGCAGCCACGGGTTCTGCGTCCTTGGATTCCACCAACCGTGGATCAAAAATATTCAGAAAAAAAAACTCCACAAAGTTCCACAAAGCAAAACTTGAATTTGCCGCACACCAGCCAACTATTTACACTGTATCAGGTATCGTGAGTCATCCAGAGTTGGTTTAAAAGTGTACAGGAGGACGTGCGTAGGTTACAGGCCATTTTACATAGGGACTTAAGCGTCTGTGGATTCTGGTCACCTCGGGGGTCCTGGAAGCAGTCCCCGCAGATCCCACCGAGGGACGGCTGTGTAGATCACTGATGCTGACCACTGACGAATCTGGGCAGTGTTTTATTTAGGTGTTCACTGTACCACTCTTTTTCTGTATTTGATATTTCCTAACAGAAAGCGGGAAAAATACGCCCTTGGTCTGAGGCCCCTGATGGAAATGCAGGTGCCCAGGCCCCAGCCCTGCACAGCCCCCAGGCCAGCCCGTCCAGCAGGGCTTTCCTCGAGGACAGGGCACTCCGGGTGACGGCCGGCCTGGAGCCGGGGGGCACACGCGGCTCAGATTCCCAAGGTGGGTTCTGAACTCAGCAGGCCTCCTCCCTGGAGGGGAGCAGTCCGCAGAGCGCTGAGC
>NW_020172691.1:1797612-1805291 GCF_003031525.2 Neophocaena asiaeorientalis asiaeorientalis
GGTGGGGGGTGGGGGGTGGGGGGCCAGGAGCAGTCGGCGCGGATACGACGGAAGGTTCCTAACGACAGATGGCTGTGAGCCGTCGTTTGCAAGGTAGACTAATAAGAAACTTCTCGGCTACAAGATAAACTTCCAACACCGAATCGACCCGAGCCGTTCTCAGCTGCTCAACCTCATGCCGGAAGCCCTCCTGTTGCTCAGTCTGAGTGAGCAAGGACCCAGGTCGGAGACACAGCTCCCCTCGCATCAGCGGCTGCGGGACACCCAGCAGGAACCCCCAGCCCCTTACCCAGCCTTCCTTCGGCCGCGTCCTCTCCGGCTGCATCCCCCGAGGCGTGCAGGGCTTTGGGTCGATCTGTTGGAAGTTTCAAAGGAGCAGTGGTGAACAGGAGGCTTGCTTCCCCCAGAGAGAAGGTGTGAGCAGCAGGGCCAGGGGCACAGGGCCCATCAGGTGGCCCGGGCCGCATCCTGGCCCAGCGCCCAGTCTAAGCTCAGAGCCTTAACCCCTTCAAACCAAGCCCACGGGAAAGCAGTCCTCGACACACACACCCCACAGCTCGGGCACAGAGGCACGCCCAGGAGCCACACACAACAAGACAGAGAGCTTTCTTCGGGGACCGGCACTCACGTTTCGGCCATCGAGGGTGTGTGGTCTGCTGGCCAGCACTGTGCCCACGCAGTTTGGGTCTTTGAATTTGACGAACCCAAAGCCTCGAGACTGGTTGGTTGTCTTGTCTTTCATGATCACGCAGTCCACGACCTCTCCATACTGGGAAAAGTAGCTGCGCAGCGTCTCTGCTCAAAGATCGAGACACACGCACATGCACAGCAGGGCATTAGGCAGGTCACACACTCCCAGCCCATCAGCCTGACCTGTAAAGTGTGCAACTAGGAACCTTTAAACTGGCTGATCCACTGACATGGGGGCAGCAGAGAGGGTGAAGGACGGGGTGCCAGGGAAGGGAAGGTGCACCCCATCTCCGCGGGAAGAAAAAAGGCCACAGCTAAGTAGGCAGAGCCAGCGGATCCCTAGCCCTCCTGGCTCCACCTCCACACGCCAACAGCCTCTGCCTTCAGAGCTGGCCACCCTCCCCGACTGTGACCATGACCATGGCCATGAAGCATCAGGACGAGATCAAGTTCCAAAGCCCACGATCATTCATCTCTGCCCCCATCAACTCCTGATCAAGTGCCCCTTCCCAGAAACCAAGACAATAAATAAGTCAGGAATTAAAGACAATTCACACAATCCAAAGACAGAGGTCCATTCGCACCTACCTTGGGTGGTGCTCCAGTCAAGACCGCCCACGAAGAGCTTCCTGCAATGCAACGAGAAAACATTCAGGGTCAAGAGGGTTCTGCCCTGGGAACTCCCCGGTGATCCAGTGGTTAGGACTCGGCGCTCACTGTCGTGGCCTGGGTTCAAGCCCTGGACGGGGAACTAAGATCCCGCAGGCTGCATGGCACAGCGCCCCCCGCAAAAAAAGAGGGTTCTGCCCAAGGTGCCGACCATCTGGCCTACCCTAAGGTGGTAACCCGGGGCACGACCATGGCCCAGCCTCATCAGTCAAAGGCATGAAAGAGGCCTCCAAGATCTGCCCACGGGGCGGGAGTGAGAGTTAGAACATCCCAAGTCGCATGTACACGCTGACCTCAACCACAGTAAGAAAAGAGAGACCGACGGCACCCCCTACCGTGCCAGTTTGGGAGCAGGATCACGGGGCAGCTTCCCAACTGCTCAGCAAACACCAAAGCTTTCCAAGTCCAGAGCTGAGATCCCACGCAACAAACTCGGACGACAGCGGGGATGAGGGCTTTAGGACAAAGCTGGGATATGCAGCACGTGATCACAAGTAAGGACCCACAAATCACTGGGGAGGTCCCTGGAGCTCAGACGTGGCAGGGTGGCCCGGGCTGTCCTTTTGGACAGGTGCCCTAGAATGTTTGAGAGGAAAACTTCCGGTGGCCTCCCTGCCTAGTGTCCACATAGTCCCAGGGCGGGTCCAGAACCCAGGAGCCTTCCACTGCCCGCCACTTTCAGGCTGGCTGGGCCTAAGTGAACGGAGAGGTGCCCTGTGCTGCAGGCTCCCAACCCAATCCGGGGCAGGTGTGATAGGGCAGGCAGGGGACGGGGCTCTCCATCCCACCTGCTGCCATGGGGAAAGGAATGACACCGTCACCCTCGGAACAGCACCCAGGCACTGTCCCCATCCACAGCCAACCCCACCTTGCTTGGCGTGAAGACAAAACAGCCCCCCGAGGCTGAGCGCACTGAGCCCCTGAGCGCCCGAAAACCGGCAGCCGGGATGCAAGGACAGACCCTTGCAGGGCAGTGGCCCTAGCCGCACTCAGGGGTCCCTCCCACTGCGGCTTTCTGCCTGGGGGAGAGAAACTCAGTGTGGAAGAAACAACTTCCCCACCACAGACAGGTGGCCCCTGCCATCCTCAACATGCCCCCGTCCCCCGACACAGAGCGCGTTTCTGGATCGGGAGGCCAGCTCACACCTGGGCCTCGTGACCTTCCTGTCCTGTCCCCTACGCACCCCTGCGAGGTCAGACCAGGCTCCTCCTGCCTCCCAGAGACCCTGGGGAGTACAGCCCGCAGCTGTGCCCCACTGCCCCAGGGCCTGGCACCCAGGCAGGCAATGACCGAAGGGCCCTGAGGCTGGCAATGGACCGCCTCTGTGCCCAGGCCTTGGGCACAAGCACAAACGGGTTTGCTGTGGAAAAGCAGCTTGAAGAAACAAAGGAGCTGGAGCATTCTCAAAAAACCTGAGACAAACGCCAACTCACTTAGAGGAATACCCACCTCTGTTTAGCCTGCATGTGATCAGGACAGGAAGGTTGTCAGCCAGTCCCTCCAAGCAACCCAACCCCCGTGCCGCCGAGGAGGAAGGAACTGGTCTGACCAGTCCAGGTTCCAGCCCTCGTTTAAATTTCAAAATCAGACGTTAAGGGGAAAAGAGAGAGAAAGGCCATCACCTGTGCAAATTGACAAAACCGGAATCTGCCCTGTGTATTAGATGATGATGTGGTGTTGATATGTGCTTCCTGATTTTATCACTGTGCTGTATTTAGAAAATGTTTCTGTTCTTGGAAAACAGGACACACAGGAGCGTCCAGAGGCGCACAGGGCTGGAACGTGGCATGGAAAGCATGCAGCGGGGCTGGCGTGAGGAGATCGTGGCGACTGTGCCCCCGCTCCTGTCACTGCTCTGCGAGTCCCAAGTTATATAAACTAGGAGGCGAAAGCTGCTCACCCCTGAGAAGATGCCAGGAGCACAGCTGGCACAGGAGAGAGCTCTATGTGACCGGAGACCCCATGCCAGCGCTGTGCTGGGTGCTTTATATATTTCCTTTCCTCCTGCTCCCTGTCTGCAGATGGAAGGTTCCGGAAGGCCCAGGGAGACCTCGCTGACTCGCGGTGGCAGGGACTCGGGGGCTCTAGGCAGACTTGGCGCCATCGCTGGTATCACAGCCAACACACCTGCACAGGGCGCCGGGCTCTGCCACCCTGCTGCCGTCGGGGGGTGGCCCAGACAGACTTGCTTGGCACCAGATGACCTCAGGCCTTTCTGGGCGTTTACACACAACTCAGCAGATGAAGGGTCAGCTGACCCTGCGTGGCAGCCTCCCTCCAGCCCTTCCCTGCTATGAAGGGTGCCAGAGTCATCACTCAGCTGAAGCTGGAAACTGGGGGGCCCTCCCACAGACCCCGCCCCGCCCCCAGGGGACCTCCTGGCTCTGTCACACCCTTCCATCCCTGGAGACCCGAGAGGAGGTCTGCAGTCAGCGCTGGCTGCCGGGGTATGCACCCCAACTGCCGGGATGGGATCGCTGCCTTCCTCCAGGAAGGGGTTTGGCACAAGTGACCGGGTGCTGGGGTCTGGGAAACACTCACCCTCTTCCGGCTGCTGAATGGGAACCTGCTCTGGATGACTCCCCTGTCCTTGCTCTGGGTACTTTAGGGCAACTGTGTGGTATGTACACCAGAAAGTCAGGCTCCGGTGGCTTTCCCGGCCCAGGCTGCCCACGGCAGGCACCACATGCCGCGCCCAGGAGGACAGGGGGCCAAGGCCAGGACCCCTCACACGGTCCGGCAGGCGGCCCTCTCCTCGACAGCCTGTGTTCACGCCTTTCTGCAGCCAGGGAACCACCCCACTTCCAGCCCTTCTGCTGTGACAGACTGGACACCCCAAAGACAGTGGTCGGGGCAGGGATCTCACTCCGCAGGCCGGGCTTCCCTCCACCGGCCGGTGAGATCACCTCTCACAAACTATGGGGCCGCACAACACATGGAAAGCCTGGGCTGACCTTCGCTGAGCACGTGGGAGGCGCACCAGCTCCCAAAAGACACCACAGCCCACCAACCCCCGCCGGCCGGAGCCCCCCAGACAGCGACCTCCGCCGAAACACAGCCGCGCTCCCCTGCAGGGGTGCCCCCAGTTCTAGCCTGGCCACCCTGGGAGTGACCTTGGCCGAGTCCCCTGACCCTTCTAAGCCTCGGTGTGCCCTGCCAAGGGAGGGGTCAGAGCTGAAGCTACAGAGGTCCAGCGCAACCCAGGGCAGGGGTTCTGAGGAGGAGCCCCGCACAGAGGGCAGCACGCCACCAGGTCCAGGTGCTGGGCCCACTGCAACGGCCAGAACCAGAAGGGAGTCAAGCAGAGCAGCCCCCAGCTTCACAGCCAACTGTACAGGCGTCCAAACAGCCCTGGGATACACGTCCTAACCCACGGAAGTGAGCGGCATGGACACACTGGGAACCAGGCCTCAAAGAGCAAATGCTCCCAAACAGGGGTCTCACCTGGACAATCCTGCCCCCAGGGGACACTGGACCACGTCTGGGGACATCTGTGGCTTCTGGCACCGAGGGGGTGGGGGCCAGGGATGCTGTTCCACACCCTGCAGAGCCCAAGACAGCTCCAAAATGCAAGAGAGAAGCTCCAGAGAAAAGGCCCCCCACCCCCACCCCTACAGGGCAGGAGACACCTCTTGCCCCACCACACAGCGGCCCCCCTAAAGGGTGCTCACGCCCACAGGCCTCAGGAAGCTCGGCCCTGCGTGCTCCCGGTCTACACCCACGGGGCCAGCCAGAGCTCAACAGAAGGCTCTCTGCGTTCAAAGCCTCTGCAAGTAACCATTCCAGAAAGAGCCACGCCCATGAGGGACCCACAGGCTCCACCCCAGGACCCTTCCAGTGCTAAGTCACCTGAGCCCTCATGTGCCCCCCCATCACCCACCTCCCACGTTTCTGTCCTGAGCAGCCGTGCCCACACCTCTCTCCAGAGACCCAGTGCTGCTTTCCCTCCCCTCCCCCAGGTCCCTCCTCGCCCTGGGACCCTCCCCTCCCCTCAGTCACATCCAAGGGTCCCTGTCTCACCAGCCCAGGGGAACGCCAGCAGAACCACATCTGCCAGATAAACCCCCCCTCAAACTCCTCTCCGGCTCCATGACACGTCAGCTCCCAGAACCTCAGTCCGGGGACCCCTCTTTAAGCTGACTCTCCAAGGCCACGGAGGAGACCGGGACACAACCCTGACCGCTCCCCGGCCCTCAGCAAGGTGAGCACCTGTCCCGCCGGGCGGCCCAGGAGGGAGGACATCTGCCCGCCCGTGGCACCTGGCTCCACGAGGCCACACGTGACACCTGCTGCTCCTATTGGACCTCTGCCCTCAAGACCCGCCCCGGCTCTGCTCGGGCCACTGTGACAACCAAGATGACGAAAACATGAACTAAAAGCAGTGGCCTCACCAGCCCCTGTACAGTCCAGACGCAGGGAAGCTTTGCCTTCAAAGGCTCAAACTCAAAAGGCAGATCCCTGATGGGGCGGCACCCCAGGCATCCACCCACTTCCTGAGGACGCAGGTACCTTCGACAGTGGAGCCGCCCCTCTGGCCTGGGAGCCGCTCGGGAGGGGCTGACCAGACACCAAAGCGAAGGAGGTCTGAGGGGAGGGTGGGTGTCGTCAGCGATCAGTGAGACTGTCACATCCCCATAACACAGCTACCACTTCGTCTGAGCATGACGCACGCTCCCACACGGTGACCACCCCAAGTGGGCAACGGTGGTCCCCCCACCACGGGAAACTCCAAGAGGGCCCATCACCAGGGAGCCGGATGAGGTCACGAGCACTGAACTAGAACAGCCACACAGAGTAAGGAAGTCAAGGTGGACCCGGACTTCCAACAGCAAACAGAAACAAGCCTCCCACAGAAAACAGAAACTGACCAATGTTTTGGGGCAAAGCAATAAAGTTTCTGGGACACCTGACATCTACAACTTTAGAACCCAGGTAACCTGGGTGCATTCACCAGGGTGGCAAGGGGAACGCGGCCAGGCAGGTCCCTGATCCTGATCCTGGTTCTGCTACTTGCTCTGCGGCCTCCCCAAGCTGCCTATGGGTCTGGGGTGGGTCTGCGGTGCCAAGGGTTGGGACCCTTCAGACCCAGCCTTGGATCCTTGCTCCACCATCTCCCAGGGGTTGGGTACAAGCTGTAGGGGTGAACCGCCAGGGACCCCTGTCTGGCCGTCTCCTCGAGGGCACACCGAGGGGCAGGCCTCTTGGATCTGGAGGCACCCTGCCTTCCCAGGCGAGAGAAAAGGCAGCCCAGGCCTAAAGAAGTCAGCCTCTTGGCCGCAGAAGGCTTGGCTGTCAGGAAAAGAGGCCCATGTGGCTGTGGAAGACCTGCTGCCGCTCCCTCAGGTCCTGCCCCTTTCGCCGCAACTTTCTTTCTGCCCACATCCTAGTTTCCCAGCGGAAGCGCTGCAACTTTTCACTTACCCGACACACAGCTCAGACTTCCAGTGCCTGTACGTCTTTCCTAAACAAAGCAGGCTAGGAGTTACACGCCTTCTTTCTGGTTCTCTAAATGCTGTGGGGTTCTGGAGGGGGGAGCCCACAAAACACACTTTATGTCCTATGGTGTAACGTGCTGCTGGAACCTGGCAGGGGCTCAGTGAGGCCAGCCACCCACCAGCCAACAATGACTTACTCACCAAATCAAGCGTTTTGTAAACACCACATCTGTTCAACGCTAAGTGCTCGGAGAAATGTACACAAGGCCTCGGAAAGCCAGCCCAGGCTGTTTTGCCATCTCCGCAAAAAGAATTTAACTGTAAAATTACGCTGATGCTGTAGAAACCAGTCTCTGCAAAGAAAACTAGACCAAACCCCTAGACTAGGGCAAAATGGGATATCCTAGCTCCTGTGGGATCACTCTCCTCTCCAGCTCGTTTAGCATTAGGCAAGACTATAATTAAAAGGGAAACTTAGCTATAACAAACCTTCTCTCACTAACAGTTGCACCAAGGAGAAAGACCTCAGGAGCAAGCCTGTCTGTCCACCTCCCAAGTTTCTCTTTCTCTTTATCTTAAACCCGCCCATGGGGGTTAGGTGGGGGCTGAGCAGGAAGGGGCTCCAGCAACATAAAAACAACAGTTGCAGACACCCCATCAGGTGGCGCGGAGGCGCTGAGATGGTGGACACTGCGGGGTGCGCTGCTTGCAGACCGGGGACGGCCCCCCATGACCTTGGCCCTCGGGCCTTCGGTTTGCGAAACTACACTTGGGAGGAGAGTAGATGTTGGAGTGGGCACTCGCCGAGTCCCGAGTGGGATAAGCTGGGCGGCGGCAGAACTGGAACCCCCCCCACACCGACCGGGCCGCCACGTGCGCTGACC
>NW_020172691.1:1805408-1806378 GCF_003031525.2 Neophocaena asiaeorientalis asiaeorientalis
GCACCGCGGGGCGCAGGCGCGGCTGCGGCTTCCTTGTTCAGTCTCGAGTGCGGGGCGGGGCCACGCATGGGGTCAGCCGTGGGAAGAGGCCACGCCCGCACCCCGCCGGGCCGCGGGAGGCTTCGGCGCCACGTTCGGTTCCCGCGCCTAGACTGCTCCCGCTGCCCCCAGAAGACGATACCGACGGTCAGAGAGGCTCATTCACCTGCCCAAGGTCACTTAAGGAAAGAACTGGAATCAAATCCAACAGTTGGCTGTAGATGCAATGATTATGAAAACACATTGAGTCCCTGCCATGTGCCAAGGATTGTCCTGCCCTCATTTGTCCACACCGGTGGTTTTCACCCAGGGTGATTCAGCCTCCTTCTCCCCTCTGGGGACAATGAGCCATGTCTGGAGATACGGTTTTGGTTGTCACCACTGAAGGTGGGTGCTACTGGCATCTAGTGGGTGGAGGCTGGGATGCTGCTAAATATCCTACAATGGGCAGGACAGTCCCTCCAGCAAAGAATAATCTGCCCAACACGTCAACACGGAAGGTGGAGAAACCCAGGGCTACACGGACCATAATAAAAGCTGACCTGAATGGTGTTGTCAGATGGTGGTTTGTGCTGCGTGGTGACTTTCCACTCACTTTCTCAGCCTCTTGGTGGCCTGACAATATAACTGATTCACCATAAAATGAAACAAATGTGAGGAATCAAGGAACCAGGTCACAGGCAAACAGTATAACATAAAACATTTAAAATACACCTCACTTTGGCCACTTTACAGTTTGCAAAGCACATTGGCATCATCAGATCCACCAGAGGAGAGTAACTTATTAGTCCCCATTCACAGGTGAGAAGCAGAGGCTCAGCAGAGGGGAAAGGAGTGGCCTCAGGTGGCATTGGGCAGGTGTTCTGTCTTCCCCCTGGGGGCTCTGTGAAGTTTTTCTGGTCAGAAGAAACCAGTAACACTTGCGGGGGGT
>NW_020172691.1:1806573-1811219 GCF_003031525.2 Neophocaena asiaeorientalis asiaeorientalis
TCCCCACTGGGGGGGGGGCGGGGGAGCACGGCCCAAGTGCTCAGTCAGACAGACACGCCCTAGGTTGCTCACACTTCACTATTAGAAGAGCAGAAAATTGGAAGCAACCTCCATGTCCATCCACTGGTGACAGGATAAATAAACCACGAAGGGCGTGAATGACATGCACAGGATGTGGTCAAATGAAGGAAGGCAGACACAAACTGTTAAAAAGAAAATACTTTTAGGGCTTCCTGGTGGTGCAGTGGTTGTGAGTCCGCCTGCCGATGCAGGGTACACGGGTTCGTGCCCCAGTCCGGTAAGATCCCACATGCCGCGGAGCGGCTGGGCCCGTGAGCCACGGCCGCTGAGCCTGCGCGTCCGGAGCCTGTGCTCCGCAACGGGAGAGGCCACAACAGTGAGAGGCCCGCGTACCACAAAAAAAAAAAAATGATTCAGAAAGAAAATACTTTAAAAAATACAGACACCTACCAGGGCTAAACCAACAAGCAGCTATGTACCTGCCACTGAAACGAACACGTTAGCGTTTTTGTCACGTTTGCTTCAGATCTTTTTAAAAAAATGAACTTGACAGTTTGCTTTTCCCTCCTCCCCGTTCACTTCCTTCCTCCCACCCCAGGGCAAACGGTGGGACAAAAACAGGTATGTGCACACTTTCCTGAATTTACTCCTAACGTTGGTTCAGGCATACCCAATACACAGAATATAGTTTTGGCTCTTTTTTTCATTGTGGTAAAATACATGTAACATACAAGTTATCGTATCCCTTTATAAATGCACAGCTTGGTGACATTAAGCACATTCACATTGCTGTGCAACCATCCCCACCATCATCTCCAGAACTTTCTCATCTTCCCAAACTGAAACTTGGGAAGTTTCAGTTTGACTCCCCAGCCCCTCCCCCAGCCCCTGGCCCCCACCATCTACTTCCTGCCTCTGTGGATGTGACTCATCCAGGGACCCCCTGTGAGTGGAATCAGACAGTATTTGTCATTTTTCATCTAGCTTATTTCACTGAGCATCGTGTTCTCAAGGTCCATCCACGTTGTAGCGAGTATCAGTGCTTCACCCCTTTTCATGGCTGAGTGGTGGTCCCCTGCGTGGAGGGACCACGTAGCGTTTATTCATCATCTGTTGATAGACACTTCGGTTGCTTCTACCCTTTGACTATTGTGCATAATACTGCTAGGAACGTGGATGTACAAATAAATGCCCATTTGGTCCCTTTTACTTTAAAACATAACTACATGTAACACTGTATACACAGAAGACATACAGCTACATGGACATTGCCTGGTAGAGGGGAGACCTGGGCAGAGGGTAGGGATCCTGGGGACCTTGTTCTGTCATAGCTGCCATGTGACTTGTAATTATGTCATGTACTTATTACTTATTCTTGTCCATCCCCCCAGTAGGCTATGAGCTCCAGAGGAGTCAGCGCTGGGCCCCCTGAGGTGAGGAATTCAGTATGTGCTGAATAAATGGGTGACTTTCACTTCCCAGGAAAGAGCTGCGGGCTGCTCTGTAATGGGGGCTGACAAGCTTTCTGCTCAGGGCCACACAGTAAATATGTTTGGCTTTGCCAGCCTTCAGGTCTCTGTGGCAATGACTCTGTGCTGTTGTAATTGGAAAGTGCCAGAGTCCATATGTAAACAAGTGGTCCTGACTATAAACTTTATTTACAGACATGCCAGTGTGACTGTTGTATAATTTTCACGTGTCTGGAAATAGTCTTTTGATTTTTTTCAACCATTTAAAAATGTAAAAAGCAGGACTTCCCTGGTGGCCCAGTGGTTAAGACTTCCGGCTTCCCCTGCAGGAGACATGGGTTCAATCCCTGGTCAGGGAACTAAGATCCCACAAGCCTCGCAGCATGGCCAATAAATAAATAAATAAATAAAAATGTAAAAAACATTCTTAGCTCACAGGCTGTATCAAAACCACAGAAGGGGGATGTGACCTGCAGGCCAGAGTTTGCCAACTCTATAATGTTAGAATGTTTTGATCAACTGTGTCCCTTTTCTAATCAGAAAATAAATATTTTCCTTCTTTTAAAACATCTTTTAAGACTGTGGTCTGGAGTCAGGCACACCCCTGTTCCCATCCCCTCTGCCACTGATTTGCTGTGTGTCCTTGAGAAAGCCACCTTCCCTCTCTGAGTCCGGGTCTGCAAACTGCAGATAACAGCAGCACACGCACGCTAGACTCTCTTGAGAAAAGTGGACACAATGAATGACCACGTGTCGGTAATTCATTTGAAGACATCAGCTGGGCAAGAGTGGTCACTCCATTGAGAGAAGAGGACCCCAGCCAAGGCTGGAACAGAGACCCCTTGGCTGAGTCGCCAGCCAGATTGTGCCATGCCATCAGCCACTCTTGGGGCTAGAGTCCAGGCTGCATGTAGGTGACTACTGGGAGGTGGCAGCTTGGCCAGACACGGGCGGTTCCTTATTTCCTGGGCACCAAAGCTGCAGGAAAGGATCCCAGTTGATCACCGCCTCGGCTTCCTCTGTGTCTGTGCGGGCAGTAGCCTCTGAGACTGACCCCTACTTCTTGATATTCATAGCCTCCTGGGATTCCCTACCCTTGTGTACCTGGCTTCCAACCTGTAGGATACGGCCAGGGAGAGGGGATGTCCTTCTGTGATCAGATGGCAAACGGTTCTGACTTCCATCTTGCTAGAAGCAAGTTGTCACTTCAGGGAGCCCCACATGGCCAGGGACTGAATGGAGTCAACAGACAGTGAACAAGCCTGGAAGCTGATGCCTTCCCCAGCTCTGGGCGACACCTTGACTACAGCCTTGCCAGAGGTTGTGAAACACAGGACTCGGCTAGGCTAAGCTGCACCTGGATTCCTGACCCACTGAAAAATGATAAACGTGTTGCTTTAAGTGGCTACATTTGGGGTAATTTGTTACATAGCAGTAGCTAATGAATACAGCCTGCCTTCTGTCTCCGGCCGGGCATTCCAGGGCACTGCTTGAGTTGGGTGCCAGTAGTGAGTGCCACCTGTTTACGTGGGTGGCCCAAGGATGCTGGCATAAAGATGCCTGCAAAGCCCCCGCCACAGTAACCAGGACAGCTGTAAGGAAACTAGACAACACAAATTTACATGGGCTCACGAATTCAGCGTGAGCCCAGCCCTGGTGCCTGGTGACATCTACTCATCCTGCCTCCGCCTGAGGGTCTCATGGAATCCGTGCTGTCCCATCCAGACCATATTAGACCCAATGTGCCCTCAGGAGTCATCAAGCATTTTCTGTGTGCCAGACGGGTCGGACAGATGATATACCCATGAAGAAATACCTTCGCTGAGTGAAATACCAAAGAGAGGTACTGAGAGATGAAACAGCTTCAAATGGGCCATAACCAGCCTGGGGGGACCCGGGGGGCCTCCCAGAGGAGGTATGGGCTCGGGCATGAAGCAGAAAGAGAAGGAGACCAGACCAGGAGAGAGGAGAAGCTGTCCAGGCAGAGGGGAGAGCGTGTGCAAAGGCCCAGGGTCAGGAGGGACACAGGAGCTCTGCAGGTAGTGGGAAGGGCCACGGGGAGGACTCTGGAGCCACGTTAAGGCTGTGAGCAGCCATCCAGAAGTGGACACAGAAGGGCAGGGCTACCTGGGTTCAAACTCTGTGACGTCAGCTTCTCGGGGCCTCAGTTTCCCCACGTGTTCACTGGGATGTGCAAAACACTTGGCCCAGATGGGGTGTTCCAGGCTCACAGCCGGTGGCCCCCTGTGTGCAGATAGATGGGAAGGGGAAGTCATGTTTCAGAACCTGGAGGAAACTCCAGCTTACCTTGGGGGCTGGTCTCAGCGTGGCTGGCAGAGGACACAGCTGACCCCCAGGGCTGCCCTGGGGCAAGGCTTTAAGGGTGGGCGCTGCAGGGCTGCCCCGCCTGCCGTCATGGGCTGGAGGGCCCGGGGACCACTGGAGTGGGCATTTCAGTCCCAGCACCGGAGGCCCCTGTGCGCTGAGCCCCTCATCAGGCCCCTGGGGTCTGAGGTGACCTGGGAGAGTGAGGTGAGCTCAGGAAAGGGGAGAGGCAGCCCCGCACAGGAGTCAGAGTGGGGTTCATCAGGGGTTCCCACACCCCACCCTCCCGGCCATGAGATTACCCGCTTTGCTTCTGGAGCCTCAGTTTCCCCACCTGTAAAATAAGGACGATAGAAGAAACCACTGCAGCGCTTCTGAAGATTAAGTGATCGTATTTATTTATTCTATTTATTTTGGCCGCGCCATGCAGCTTGTGGCATCTTAGATGCCGGACCCGCGTCCTGGGCGGTAAAAGCGCAGCGTCCTAACCACTGGACCGCCAGGGAATTCCCTAAGTGATTTTATATACTTAAGACACTTCCAACCGTGTCTGGGAAATCCTTAGACCCTCACACCCCGGCAAGGAGGGGGCTATTGACGAGGTGGTGACATACGAAGAAACCAAGGCAAGAAAGCGACTGGGTGAGGACTCCGAGGGCTCGCTGCTCTGGTGCCGAGTCCGCCCGCCAGGCGCTGGCGGCCCGGGAGGCGGGGGCGTCGCGGGGGTCCGGGAGTCAGTGGGGGCCGCCTTCCCCGCTGCGGCCGCTAGGGGCCGCGCGGGCCGCCGGGCAGTACACTCGCGCCCCGCCCCCGCCCCGCCTTCCGTCCGCC
>NW_020172691.1:1811531-1821292 GCF_003031525.2 Neophocaena asiaeorientalis asiaeorientalis
GACACGCACCTGCAGATCCTGGGCAAGCCGGTGATGGAGCGCTGGGAGACCCCCTACATGCACGCGCTGGCGGCCGCCGCCGCCTCCAGAGGTAGCCCCCGCCGGGCGCGCGGGGTTGACCGAGGCCGGGCCCGCTGGGGCCCGGCGCCCGCCCGCTCTCCAGCGACGTGGCGGAACCTCTGCGCTCCTCTCTTTCCTCGCCCGGAAAACGGGGCCGCTCGCGAGGGCAGCGGGGTAGTCCTGGGGCGCTGCGGGCGCCCTGAGTACCGGGAACCCTCTCTCCGGGAGGCACCGAGGCCCCGACCCCGGGAAGGGGTCGGGGTGGGCCGGGGGATGGGTTCTCAGCCGCGGAACTCAGCCGCCGGACCCCACCCGAGGTCGAGGACAGGGGAGTGGCGGTCTGCCGAGGTGCTGCCCAGGCCCACGTGGGTAATGCTCCTGCCCAGGAGTCGCGGGAGGCCCTGCCCTGGCTAAGAATAGCTCTGGTAACGCTGAGGCCTGGAGACAGCTGTCGGGGGTGGCCCTGCACCTGGTGTCAGAGCCCGCGGGGTGCCGAGGGCTCCCCACGGCCCCCAGAGGCCGGGTGCACCAGCTCTGGGCCTGTGTTCCCATCTGGCAAATGGACACAGCCAGTGTCCCTGCATGGTTAGGGCGTTTCTCCGCTCCTCTTTGACCCAAAGGGGCTCGACCCCTGCCCCTCACTGTTCCAGGCCTGGGCCTTGAATCCTGGTCCTCCCTTGACCCCGTGGGCCAGCCCAGAAGACGCTGTCCGTGGCCTCCCCGGCAGGCCACCCTCTCTGGCTACTGGCCCCGGGCCCACGCTGTTCCCTCTCAGGGCTGCTGTGTTCTGTCCCACCCCCCACCTTTGCTCTGCCAACCTGTCGCTCCTAGTAGCAGTCGTTTCTCTCTGCCAAGGCCCTGCCCCCGCGCCCCCTCCTCCAGGCAGCCTCCTCAGCCCCACCCAGTGTGTAAGGTGTGGCCCCCTCTGTCTGCCCAGGGGGCCGGGTGTTGGAGGTGGGCTTTGGCATGGCCATCGCAGCTACGAAGGTGCAGGAGGCCCCCATCGACGAGCACTGGGTCATCGAGTGCAATGAGGGCGTCTTCCAGCGGCTCCAGGACTGGGCCCCGCGGCAACCACACAAGGTGCCTGCCTCTGCCCGAGGTCCCGCTCCTCATGCTCCTTAGGGGGAAGGCCCTGCCCGCGGAGTGGGCTGGGGACCTGGGGTGGTCGCAGACTTGGGGGAGGTGGTCTTCTCTCTTGGGAGTTCCTCTGCCCCCTCCCTTGCAACAGGTGGAGAAGTCCTGGGCCCCCTTTGACCCTCAGCCTTCTCTTCCTTTCTCCCCTGCACCAAGGTGGTTCCCTTGAAAGGCCTGTGGGAGGAGGTGGCGCCCACCCTGCCAGACAGTCACTTCGATGGTGAGGGGCTCTGGGCACTGGGCGGGGGGCCTCTGCCTGGTTTGCCAGCCCCTCCTTTGCCTGCTTCTGAGGCACACATGCCTTGATGTGTCACTGGGGTGGCACAGCCCGGGGGGCAGGCACAGACACACATACAGGAGCCTGGCACTCAGGTGCGTGGACATCTCAAGAACGACCGGATGGGACACAATTCGTAGGGGCAGCTGCAGCATAGCGAACTCTGGGTTCCCGGCCGCCTCAACTTGCAGCCAGTGTCCTGACCACGTGGCTTCTGTCCTCCCGAGCAGGGATCCTGTACGACACGTACCCGCTGTCTGAGGAGACCTGGCACACGCACCAGTTCAACTTCATTCGGGTAGGATCGCTTGCGGTGGGATGGGGTCTGCCAGCCCTAAGGTGGGGGTCAGCCCAGTGGGTGCGCCTGCCGTCCCCACAGGAGGCACCTCTCCTTCCGGCGTTCCTCTGACCTGGCGGGAGGCCTGCTGGGAACGCCTCTGCCCATCCCCACCTGACCACGGTCCCCCCAACCCCGGCCAGGACCATGCCTTCCGCCTGCTGAAGCCGGGGGGCGTCCTTACCTACTGCAACCTCACCTCCTGGGGGAAGCTGATGAAGTCCAAGTACTCGGACATCACCACCATGTTCAAGGTGCTGCAGCCTGGGCACTCCCTGCCCCGCCCCACGCCCCACCCCTGACAGCAACTTTGGGTGGGGAGGCAGATGGGGTCAGCTGAGACCTGGGGAGGGTCCCTTGCCTCTGGCCCTGGGGGCTCATCTCTTGGGTGGCCTCTGAGCCTCTACTTGTAAGTCAGGAGAGGTTTCTCCCTAGCTCAAGGACCTTAGATGGCTCCCAAGTGCCCTCAGGATACAGGGATTCAGCCCAAGGTCCCCAGGGGCATCCCCTCACTCTGCCCTTGTCCACTCAGGGTGCATCTTTATGGGTCTAGCCACCCCTTGTCTTGGGCCTTTGCCCACTCGGTTCCCTCTGCCTGCGAGGACGTGTGGGTGAGCAGCCTGTTGATACCCCATGACAGCCAGGAAGCTGTGTGTGGACACCTGGAGATTCCCACCCAGACCTGGGCTTCAACATTTTCTTAGCAGCCCCGCCCTGCCCCCAAGGGCCTTGGCACTTGTAGGGGTGGCTGGCAGGGTGCCTCCTGAGGCCCCAGGGCCCTGGAGGTGACTCGGCACCTCCCTCTGGCCAGGAGACACAGGTGCCAGCCCTGCTGGAAGCAGGCTTCCGGCCGGAGAACATCCACACACAGGTCATGGAGCTGGTCCCACCGGCCGACTGCCGCTATTATGCCTTCCCGCAGATGATCACGCCCCTGGTCACCAAGCACTGAGCCCACTGGGCCCACCGGCTCAGCTGCCCATGCCACCCTGGGGGCTCTGGGCTTCAGGAACCCCTAACCCCCAGACCCCTACTGAGCGCCTTCGTGGCCGGGAGTGCAGGCTCTGGCCCCTCAGCCCTGGTCCAGACCCACACCAGCCACATGACATCAACAAGCTTCCCTAACCTTCTCTGCAAGGGGACGGCCACTATCTTCCTACCATGGTCCTGAGAATGAAATAAACACTAACACTGGGTTTAGCCAGTCAGCACGAGGACACAAACGTGTGCTTGCTTTACTCTTCCTGCCCCTCCAAGAAAAAGTGAAAGGAAAGAAACCTGTTAAATTGACCACCACCGAGGCAGTGGCCCTACCACTCCAAAGTTTCTGATCCTGCCTCTGAGCCCCCCGCCGTGCCCACTGAAGACATTGCCAATTAGTCACCCGTGGCCCTCTGGTGGGCAGCTGGGGTCCCCAGAGAAGGTGGAACTAGGTCAGGACCTCATAGCAGGTGGCAGCCCCAAGGCCCAGACCCTCTGGTCCCACCCAGTCAGGCTGCACCACGATGCCTCGCTCTGAGTCGACGCCCCTCCAGCCCCAGCACAGGGACACCCTGGATCCGTCTGCCCTGGACCCTGGTGCCCAGCTGGTCGCCACGGTGTCGTCTGCTTCACCCCGACCCGCTCTTAGACGCGTCCACTCCCCTCCTTCATGGGTGGGGCCTCCCACTGGGCCACGCTGGGCCCGGCTGTCCACTCCAGGGGCCTCAGCATCTCCAGGCACAAGAGACAGGCCTGACCCCGCCCCCCTCCCAGGCCCCCACCCCGGCCCACACACCACGTGGAGCAGGGCCGCCAGGCGGATTTATGGGCTTTATTGACCGCCTCTGGGGGAACAGCGCAGACGCTGCAGGGCGGCCAGGCAGCGGCACTACCTGCGGTACCAGATCTGGAGCCTCTTCTCGCGCTTGATCTTCTTCTGCAGCTGCAGGATGCCATAGAGCAGGGCCTCGGCTGTGGGCGGGCAGCCTGGGGGGCGGGTGGCACCTCAGTCTTCCTGCCCTTCCCCCTCCCCTCCGCTCTGCTCCAGGTGGGGGCAACCAGGCCACTTCCCAGGGTGGGGAGGGGCAAGACAGGGCTCTGCACCAAGAGAGCTGGGGGGCTTGGCCCATCACGGGAAAGGAGCCAGAGGGGGGCAGGGTGGGCAGCTGCTGACCCCAGGGCCGACCTCCCAGCCAGGATGAGGGAGGCCTGGGCTACCCCTCCCAGGCCGAGCTGCCCTGTCCGTGGCCCTCCCGCCACGTGAACCGGCTCGGGACCCGGGAGGACAATGTGGGCTGCCTGCCAACCCCCAGGCCACGCCAGTGTCCGGTGAGGACCCTTGGAAAGGAATGGGGGCAGACTCTTCAGACTGGGAGACCCTCCAGAGACAGCGAGGGGGAAAGGCTGCGGTGTCACTCTTATTCTTGGACCCAAATCTGCTTATTCTTAAAAGGGGGCAAGCTGTCTCAGTGGGGCTGTGGGGATTCTGTGAATCGGGTGAGGGCCGCGTGGGCACCACCTGGGGGCTCACCTGGGACGTAGATGTCCACGGGCACAATACGGTCGCAGCCCCGCACTACAGAGTAGGAATAGTGGTAGTAGCCACCTCCGTTGGCGCAGCTGGTGGGGAGGGGAGCGCCAGCCGTGAGAGTCTCTCCAGCGACCCGGGCCTCCGTCCCTCCTTGCAGACCCCAACCCGCACCCCCTTCCAAC
Organism: Neophocaena asiaeorientalis asiaeorientalis; assembly: GCF_003031525.2. Classification (NCBI taxonomy): domain Eukaryota; kingdom Metazoa; phylum Chordata; class Mammalia; order Artiodactyla; family Phocoenidae; genus Neophocaena; species Neophocaena asiaeorientalis. The sequence continues at coordinate 1,816,037 of NW_020172691.1, forward strand.
CTCAAGCAGGTGCCAGGCGGTCAGGAAAAGGGCAAGACTGGGACACAAGTCACAGGAAAGACAGCGGCCACCTGAGACCTTCTGTGGGACTGGGTAGGACAGAAACAAACGGTGGGAATATAAACAGACGACCCTCAGTGAGAGAAGCCAGATGTGAAAGGACACAGCATGTGATTCCATTGATGGGAAACGTCCAGAACAGGCCAGTCCACAGACAGGGAGTGGGTTCCTGGTTGTCAGGGGCTGGGAGAGGGGGTGGGAAGTGACTGCTGTTGGGGACAGGGCTTCTATTGGGGAGATGGAATGCTCTGGAATTAGATAGAGGTGATGATTACACAACACTAAGAATGCATTAAAATCCACAAAATTGTACGTTTTGAAAGGGTGAACTTTGTAGTATGTGAATTCTACCTCAACCAAAAAAGTCAGGTGACTAAATGGCTTTTAATGATACGGAGAAATGAGGTGCTGGCTAGACGGTGAGGAGGCTGCAACGCACCCCCGCCCAGCAGGACGTCCTTCCTGTGGTCATAACACAGAGAAACAGAACGAAACTGGACAGGCTGTTGGGGTTGGGGAGCGACTATAACAGGACAGAAGGGGACGTTCTGGACAACCCCGATCAGAAAGCAGCACAGAAATGAGACGAAGAGACAAGCCAGCGTGTCACCGGCGTGTCTGTTGCTGGAGCCCCCGCCCCGCCGGGCACTCACCTCCCCATAGACACGACGTAGCGAGGCTCTGGCATCTGGTCATAGACCTGGAAGAGACAGGGGTCTGCGTGCAGCTCGAAGGTCCATGTCGTAGCGGGGCGCTGCCATATGCATCATCTCCACGGCGCAGCAGGCCAGGCCAAAGGTCATGGGCCACAGGGAGCTCTGCAGGGCGGGGAAGTCGGCCCGTGAGTGGACGAGTGGCCCACTGTGTTTAAAGAAATTGGACGATTTCACATAGAAAAATCTGTTTCTAGCCTTTTCTGGGCCCTGCCCACAGCAACCATGTGACCTCCAGACCCCGAAGGCCGCCCTGGACACTGGTCATCGGCCTGAGCCTGATGCCCCAGCCCAGGACTGTGTGACAGGAGGGCCAACTGAGTTAGGCCCATGGGTCTACACTTCCCAACAGCCACATTACCAAAAAGAAAAACAGACAAAAATAAAACCAAGTGCAATTAGCTTTAATAATATAGTCCACATAACTCAGCACATCCTAAATCCCGGCCTCCAACATGGGCACTTGCTGCTCTGAGTGCCCAGTGGCCACACACGGCACAGGTCTAGACCCTGGGGCTCAGCAACCTGGAGGGTCTTGTTCCCAACACCGCCTGGACTCAAAGTGCCAATTCCTCCCGGAAGCCCTCCTGGATGCCCTCTGACTTCTCTCCATCCTTTGGTGCCTGATATCGCCCCTGCCCCCACCCACAAGCTGTTCTCCACCAGAGCTTTCTCTGCTTGTCTGTGTCCAGTCTGGGATCTGGCCAAGGTCCCTGCTGTCCTGTGGATGACCCAATTCAGGTAACAGGGCTCGGGTCACACAGCAGGCAAGGGCTGCCCAACATGGCAGGGTCATGACTCCACAGCACACGGCCACAGCGACCATCGCCACCCTGGAGCTGTGGGCCTGGAGGGACACTCACTGTGGACTCGCTGGTCACACACAGACACCAGGACAGCACCAGCCCGCCCGTCAATGGGGGATTGTTACCCAGCTGGGCGCCCCGAGAGCACTGAAAGGAACCACTGTCCTGGGACAGAGGACACATGTCCGGGGGGAGACACGGACAAGCACGTGAGCGAGCAGACTGTCCCACGGCAGACGTGGGGGTGGGGTGGGGGATTAGGATATTTGCTGGGAAGGAGCTACTGTTTCCATCGTGTATTTCCAGTTAAAAGCATGGGTTTTACGTTAAGAGAGAAAAGAGGGGAATGAACAGAAGATGGAAGGAGAAGAACAGGAGGGAGGTGGCTCATCTTCTCTGGGGGCCGATGCGGGGGGCAGGGAGCACCGAGGGAAGTCAGGCCAGGAACTGCTGGGGGCAGGGCAGGGGTCCTGAGACAGAATCAAAGCCACAGGTCCCCACACGGAGGGGCCCTGGGGGAGTCCGGCCCACTCCATAGCCATGGGAGTGTGGCTGAGCAGCCAGAGGGGGCCCCATGGACGCAGACGAGGAGGGGCTCACCCGGCGGGCCCAGTTGATGAGGTCATCCAGCTTGGCCACCACATACTCGCCCCGGCTGCTGGGAAGGGCGGCGGATTTGGGGACCACGGCTCCGGCCTGGGACACGGCGGGGTGGGTGCTGGGCACGGGACACAAAGCAAGGGGAGGCGTCAGCCAGGCAGGTATCCTGGCCAGGCCCAGCCCAGAGCAGCCTCTCCGAGGGCAGGACAAAGCCGTGGTCACGGCGGGTCCCCAGAGCAGCACTGGGAGTAGCCGTGAGGCCAGGTCTGCAACGTCCCTGCGCCCCGGCCTGGGGCAGGACATGCCTGCTCGACACCGGAGTGAGAGATGGTGTGGACAGGCCTCTACCGCCTCACTGAGGCCCAGCAGGACCCTGTCCTCTCGGGGACTGTTTCCCCGTCTGGAAAACAGGCTCGGCTGACACACTCTTTAGCGAGGGCCCTCCTGGTCTGGAGTTGTGCAGCCATTGGCCTGGGCGCACAGGAGCGGGCTGGGCAGAACTCTGAGGGCAGGGACCCCCTCACATACCCCGCTGGGTGGTGGGAGTGCCCCAGAGTTGCCACGGGCTGCTGCTGTGCTGGGGTGGGGGGATGTGGAGACTTCAGGGTGTGTGGGCTCCCGGGAAGGCCGACCTCACCTGCTCGGGCTGTCAGCAGCCAAGCTCGGATGGACCCCACGCACTTGCAGAGCTGCGCCCACGCCGGAGCTGCGGGGAGACAGACTGCCCATGACTAGCAGCCCAGGGCGCCCCAACATGCTGTGACAGGGTTACCCCGGGGCCAGGATGGGGAAACTGACCAGGGGGTCTAACCCAGCCCACTGCCGGCTTTCGTAAATAAAGTTTTCTTGACACATAACCACACCTATTCACTTCCTTGGTGTCTGGGACTGTTTTTACAGAGGCAGAGCCAAAAACGTTTACCATTTGGCCCTTTAAGGAAAAAAAAAAATCTGCTGATCCCTGGTCTAGAGAGTGCCTGGTTTTCATTTGATACTTCCTTCATTTTCCCCGTCTTCCCTTTGCTTTGCAGTGTGTATTTTATCTGTAGGAAAAAGGCCGTATCAAAACAAACTCAGCCCAAATCCGAGGGCCTGGCAGCCACCTGCCTTCCCGCCCCAAGGAGGCCTACACGGGGCTGCCATCAGAGCAAACGTGCTGAATGCCTTTCGTGCGCCAGGTAGCGACTGGGCTCTGAGGGTACTAGGGCAGGCAGACGTGGGGCTGGATGCCAGGCGGCCCCTGGCCTGGTGCTGATGGAGGGCCCGCCCAGATCTGAGGCCCCCTGACAGCCCCCTCTGAGCCCCTCCCTGCCAGGGCCTCACTGCGGGGTGTCAGGATCAGAGATGCAGACACGCAGGCAGGCAGGCAGGCAGGCAGGCACTCACCGAAGAGCAAGGATCCCGCGGAGCAGGCCAGGAGCTGCAGAAAGAACCACAGGGTGGGGGCAGTGAGTTGTGGCAGCACCAGAGGCCACAAACGGCCCAGACGGTCCAGCCTCCAGGTGTTTGCCCGTCAGGCCCCCCACGTGGTGCACCCGCCCTCTCACCCTCAGTCTATCTACATTCCATTTAACAAACAATTGATAAAGAGCAATCTTTCAGGGGAATTCCCTGGTGGTCCAGTGGTTAGGACTCCACGCTTCCACTGCAGGGGGCCCGGGTTCGATCCCTGGTCGGGGAGCTAAGATCCCGCAAACCGCAAGGTGGAGCCAAAAAAAAAACAACCAGTGATCTTTCAGAATGTGAACCAGACAGTGTCATTCCCCTGCTCCCAACCCCACACTCCACGTCAGAGCCACCTTCCCTTTCCTCAGGAATGTCAGTGTCCCTCCTGTCTCAGAGCCTTTGTACTTGCTGTCCCCTCTGCCTGGAGCAGCACTCTCATGGGGCAGTTTTCAGCTCAAATGCCTGGGTCTACACTAGCTCCACAGGCCCTCTAGATCCTGTCACCCTGTTCTAACTCTATCCACATGTCCTCCTGTGGCGCCTGCCTCCCCCTGATGCTAGGGCTTCCCTGGGTTCCCCAGTGTGTGTCTCGGCCTTGGCTCAGCCTGACAGGCATGTGTCAAGTCAACAAACCCATAGACATCAGCGAGGCTCCAAGCCCTGGGTTGGGAGTTCCGGGGTTTCAGAGGCTGGGCAAGGAGTCCAGGCCAACGGCCCAGCCCCGGACTCTTGTGCAAGCTGTTCCTCTCTGAGCCTCAGCTCCCCCACCTGAAAATGTAGGGCTTTTGGTAACCTCAAAGCACAGTAAATGCCCTTCACCTCCAAGGTGAGGGGATTCCAGCCTCTGGACCAGACATTCTTAGCAAGGGGCCGCTGGTGAGGGTTCAGCAGACCGGTGAGCTTGCACGGGAAAGAAAAATGCCCTCTCTATTGTCACCAACGTCTTACTGAAAATTGGCCTTTCTTTAAAATCTGAGTGTAGCCAAAACCACACCAGTATTAGCGAGACCGAGGCTTTTCACCAACAGAAATGACAGTGGTTTCCTAACCCCGACATAGAGGCTGCAGCCAACCCTGTGTAAAGGAACGTGTCCACTTCTCACTCCTTCAAAGTCACAGCAGTAGGCAGATCCGTCACTAAACCTCGGCTTTCCAGGCATGAATAATGAAGCTCCCGGGCTGCGAATTGACCCCCGGTTCCCAGACAGAATCCTGGCAACTGTCAGTATAACCGCTTTCCTTTGCAACCCTGTGAATCCATCCTATGCGTTTAATCGCTAATCGGAGGAAAGGTCCCCGGAGCAGCCAGGGTTTGGACGCCTTCTCTGCAGGTGACCGTCCCCTTCCCGGGGTGGCAGGGTGCCCCGGGGTCGCGTCCCTGCCCGGACAGGCCGCGTGACCACCAGCGGTTCCAGCCGCTCTCTGGGCCTCAGTTTCCTCGGATGTCGGGGCTGCTGCCCCCTCGCCGCCTCCTCCCGGAAACTTCAAGGGCAGCATCCCGGGCCGAGCCTGGGTCCCTCCGGCTCCCGCCCCGGCCCCCTCCGAGGCTGGGAGCCTGCGTCGCCCTCGGCATCCGCTTTCCCAAGCGGCCGGGCGGAAAGGCGCCCGGACCGACCCAAGCCCCGACCCCG